>NC_056743.1:1474793599-1475123599 GCF_019279795.1 Protopterus annectens
CCTTCGATAAATTCAACATATTTAATTGCAATTATCACAAAAAAGACCAAAAATTTACATTTGTTTTAACCATGCACAATGTCTTTTAAATTTTTATTCTAAATGTCTTTTCATTTAATCATACCCCATGACTGATACTTAGTCCAACTATTTTCCGTTCTGCTATCCTTCTTGGTCATACTTCTTCCCTTTCCCATCTTTCACCCTTTTTAAGGTAGCTGACCTTCTCTATGACTGTCCCACCTCCTTCACTATCCTTCATTTGTCAAACTAATTCACAACAGTCCTCCACTCTGGACACAGCCTTGCAGTTGCAGCACACCTATACATAAACAAGGAAACAAACACTTCATTTCCACTATCTCAGTATGCACCAAACAATCCCATTATCTATTATCGCATACCTGCTCAATTGCTGGTATCCTACCTTCCACTGAATGAACCTCACTGATTTCCTCCATTTATCCATGAGACTTTCTTTTTTTTTTTCCTTTCACCATTTGGTCTTCAGACCTCTTATAAATCTTGCTCTCTCACTCTGACCTAATCTTTACTTTTACTTCTGTCTTCTTCATCTTCAGAGTTCTTTTCCAGATCTCCATACAATTTTTTTCATTTGCTCTCTGTCCTTTAGTGGCACTCTTGTCCCTGTTCATAGACTCTGAGGTACCCTGTTTAATTCTTCCAATATACACAGACATTGCCCCACCCTTTTGACCACTTCTGCTCCTCTCTGCCACTCAGTGGACCTGATAGTAATTTCTGCCTGAATGTACTTGGTCTTGCATTTTTATGCACTGATGCAACTTGTAGGACATGCCAGTCTTTTGATCTTCCTTCCTCCTTCACTGAATTTTACTCAGGTCGTGTTCATCATATTCAGTCCTGCCACCTCTCTCCTTCTTCCCCCCATGTCTTTGTGCTCACTCTACCTGATTTACCACTAGGCTGACCATTACCAACAGTAGCATTACTTTTGCTTCCCCCCCGTTATATTCTTATTGATATCAATTGCATCTAGATGATGAGCAGCCCAGTAAACTGGCCTCTTCCATGAACTCCCTAAAGCTCCACTTTGCTAAAGCTTACTGCTTCCACTGTGCATATACCATAGCTAAAATATGAGTAAAGTTTCTAATTGGCTGTGCCAGGTGAGCAACTCTTTTCATCTATTGGTATACAATTTGACAGTGAGATGTCATGGTCCTGGAAGGCCTTTCCAACTTGTGTGCTGTATCTACCTGTCAGTCAATAAGTGGCACCTCAACCAAAGATGCTTTTGACAATTTTTCTTTGGAAACAATGATGTCTTACCACTCTGCCCCTCTGCTAATCCAATCCTATGTTCTGCATTCTGGTTCTGTTATCAAGAGCTTCACATTGTGCAATCAGTGCTTCTGGGAGTTGTTTCTCAACTCCTTCATTTACACTTCCCACCAAAGGGTCAATTTGTTGCAATGAGTTCACTCACCTACCAATTACAACTTCCATCTCTGGGATACTGTTGTCTCTTTCCAAGCTTCTGCTAGTTTCAGACTCAAGGTCCCATCTTCTCATTCTGATACTGTATTTAATATTTCATTTAGTTTTGCCTCCATCCTCCCACCATTTTGCTTATTCCAACTGCTAATCTCACAGCACCCTCACATATACTTTCTAGTATTCTCACTTCAGAAGAACCCTTCTACCATATTGTAGCATCCATACTCAATGTGTCCAGTGATGGAGCTCCATTACTAGCTGGTTCTCTTATTTCATGGCTCAGCAGTGCTCTAAATTTTGTATCATTTTATAGTTATACAATCTAAAGATACTGATGCTACAGTTTTCCTCTGGACAATATTTTCTGGGAAATCAATGTACATCAGTTACTTTAAGCATGCACTATTACTTATCTGGATATCCAAAGTCTGAACTATACAACATATAACATACTTTTGACATAGCTACTTGAGTAATGGACCATGCCTGGAATCTGCAGTATGTGTGACAAAGCTAACTATCTGAGAGTCTAATGGCACATTATTTATTTATTTTGGGAACTACATTGGCACAGCACTAAGTCTTGCTTCTGGCACATCTTGTCTATCCAGTGTCATTTTGGATAGACTGCCTTATTTACAGACACTGCAGGCAATCACTTTACCTGCCAGGTCTATTGGTTTCTTCCACTATCTCAAAGAGATGCTGTAAGTGAATTGGCATTCCTCCAATCTGCCCACAGGTTTTGTGTGTGTGTGTGTGTGTGTGTGTGTGTGTGTGTGTGTGTGTGTGTGTGTGTGTGTGTGTGTGTGTGTGTGTGTGTGTGTGTGCGCGTGTGTGAGCACGTGTGTGCGTGTGTGTGTGTGTGTGCGTGTGTGCATATATATATATGTGTATATATATATATATATATATATATATATATATATATATGTGTGTGTGTGTTTGTGTGAGCGCATTGTGTATGAAAGTGAGTACACCTTTACTGTGATAGCTTGGCACCCTATTCAGGATTCATTCACCTACCTTTTATCAAGTGAGTGCTGCGATAGTCTCTCTCCTTTGTCACACTGAACTGGATTAAGGGGGCGGTAAAGGAAATAAGTTATTTGTTTATTTGAATAGAAACCCCATTACTCTTTCTGTATTTATTGATTTGCTGATAAACAAACAGGTCCTTTTAGTGAAGCAAGACATTTTCCAGATGTGACCTTAATGATCCTGCATAATGGCATCCAGCAAGTAAAAGAAAGGTATAAACATATGGATAATGAATAGTAATCGGTTTTACTCAGAAGTGTTACATGAGCATAATTTTCTACATTCAAAAGTGATAATGTTAGAAGTCTAGGGTTCTGTCATTTCTTAATAAAACATTCAAGATTAATAGATGACATTTCCCATAATTTTCTGCTATTCTAATTGTGGTCATTATTCTTTTGTATTACTGGAATATACACATCAACTAGCTTTTGTCAATAATACATTCCCTGCCTTAGAAGACATACTTAAAGTGTACCAATGTTGTTCTGCATTGCATAAAGACTTCCAGCTAAACTTACATATTCTTTTCTCCATATCCATCGGGATAAACACAGGCAGAAACCATAACTATTATAGCTGGTATCCCATATCCAACAGAATACATGACTCTCCCTGGGATGATGTGAGATCTGAAGGCTCTGACTGCCTTAAGATTTTGTACCATAAAATGGAGCTGCAACGCACCCAGGTGCATCCAAAAGAAGGAAGCTGAGAAGAAGTAATGTAGAAAAGCTGCGATAACTTTACAGAGGATCTGAAATGAAAGAGTTATAATTAATTACAAACTAAAGTTTGGCATAGCAAATAAACAAATACATAAATAGGTAAAACAATATCTACCTAAAATGCCTCAGAGACAGTGACTCTTCAAAACCAGGAAACCAACATTAGTTACTGATATGAGTAGGATCAACTAAAGTGCAGGAGCAACCAACATGAACTAGATCTTTAAAAAAACACATATAATCTGTACTGTTTGTGGACAATTTAAGGCTGCAGTAGAAATAAGTATCAGAATTCTGAGACAAAAATGATTTTTCACTCTTTTAATTATTTTCAATGTATGAGTTTCTTTTTTCTGACAGTACTGGCTTTTACCTGGCTTATGATCATTATTTTAATCATTTTCTATTGTCATTTAATCTATTATGCAAATGGATTGCTGTTTTGTAAATGTCTTTTAGGTATGTGCAGGCCTTGCCAATAGTAAGGCATAGGGTACCTCAAAAAGTAGGACTGCTGTGGGTTTTCTTTATGCTACTGGTCGCGGCACAGTGCTAGTAATAATAATATGCACTTCTCGTGACTTCCTCAGATGTTCAAGACCAACGGCTACAGGAAAGACACATCTGCATTTTGGGCTACAGTGTACCACCCATAAGCACCTATGATATCAATTGTGATATCAATTCTCAGTGCTTCTGTGGATCACTAGTGATATCTGCATTGCTTACTGTACTTATTTCCTTGTTTCACTTGAAAGAAAGTTACTGTTTGTCATTTTTGCATTTAAGTTACCTGTAACACATTGCACTTAAGTTACCTGGCACTTGCTCACTAAAGCAATTATATAAGTCAGCACTAAAAATTAAAAGCACTACACCCTCACTCCCCACTGGCCCTGGTTTTCAATTATTAAGGAATTCCCAATATTATTCTAGCATGTCCAAAGGTCAGTTGTCAATCTCCTCTCAGGTCCAGCTGGTGAATCTGGGAATCTTGAGGCAATGTTACAACTGCCTCATGTACACAGACAACCCTCTCCTCCTCCCAACAAATTCCAACACATGTGAGAGATGCAACCATATAGCCAAATTGGAGGCTAAGCTCTCTCAATTCAGTACTGGCATAACCAGTCAGGAGGAGAAGGAAACCACACTCACTACAATTCCAGTCTCACGTAGACCTACCACAACAGCAAACCAAACACATAATCACACAAAAACATACTTGGAGGCTCTAAATAAAGATCTGCCGAAGCAGCAGAAACCTCCAAAGCAGACACCCAAGCAGCCGCTACCCCAAAACAAAACACGTGCAACACATATCTCACAAAGCCAGTGTGCCAAACAGTCACAGCCCTTAAGACCAAACAACACACCTGATACACTTGTAATAGGTGACTCTATCGTCAGGCACACTGACGTCCCGCTCACCAGGCTGAACAAGGAGAGGGTCACGGTGAGCAGCCTGTCGGGCGCTAGGATCCGCCACATAACACAAGCACTCAGGTCACTCCAAGGCAAGTACAAATATGACTCAGTCATTGTCCATGCTGGTGTGAATGACCTGAGACGTACCTTCCTGGACTACATGAAAAGAGACATAAAGGAGCTCTCTGAGCATGTAGCCCAGGCCGGTATGACCCTGACCTTGAGTAGCATCTTACCCTCACCAAGAATGATGCCACAATATGAAGACAAGATGATCAATTTCAACAATTGGCTTAAGTACTGGTGTCATTCAAAGGGGATCCAATGCTTGTCAGCTTGGGATGATATGCTCAACAAGCCACGATGCTTCGCTAGGGACGGCTTGCACCTGTCACCCCTGGGCTTTCAGATATTGGCAAAGGCTCTTGCTACACCCATAGTGCCTTTTTTAGGCAAGGCTCAAAAGACAAACCCACCTCCATAGGTATCACAAGGGATAAGAAACTAAGAGTAATGCTACTCAACGCCAGAAGTCTAAACCTCAAGGTGCACGCACTCAAAACTCTCCTTAGCACGGAGAACATCGATATCTGTGCAGTAACAGAAACCTGGTTCAGGGCTCCCGAGAGCACGCCAGCACTATCAGGTTATACCTCATACCATGCTTTTCGGCCCCAAAACTTGGACCAAACCACAAAAGGAGGGGGAGTATCGATATTCAAAGATACCCACACCTCCAGGTTGGTGGCAAAGCATGAAACATCAGAGACTATCCATGTGCAACTAACAGTGGGTAAAACTGCCTTCCAGTTTATAGCCTGCTACAGATCACCCTCCCAAACCCAGGAACCCCACTCGGCCTTCCTGAGAACACTGGAAAATATGAAGGTCTCCCCAAACACCATTATATTGGGTGACTTCAACTACCCAAACATAGACTGGGAGCATTACTCTAGCTCCAACACCCTAGCCCTAAGGTTCCTAGAATTTATAAACTCAAATGCTATGGAACAATTTGTTACCACTCCCACAAGAGGGGAAAACATACTGGACCTGATCATCACCAACATGGGTACTCTATGCTCCAGACCAGAAGTGTATCCCTCACTGGTAAGATCAGACCATAAACTAATCTCACTGGATATTCACATCCCGACCCCACCCCCTGCCCAGAAAACCACAGTGAAAAATTTCTCTAAAGCAAATTTCACACTCCTCAAAACTGAGGTGGAATCCTTCAAAGCCCCCGGGCTTGTGGAAAATATGGCCCAGACCGCAGAATCCTTTATAAACGCATTCTATGAACACCTTCAGGAATGCATGGATCATGCGATCCCAAATAAAACCAAGACCCAATCCTCCAAAGGCAGACGTCCTGTCTGGTGGACCCCAGCCATAAACAAACTATAGAATAGAAGGAGGAAGCTACTAAATGATAGAGCAAAATCCCAAAAAGGGAAGGCATCACTGATCAGTATTAGCAAAAACTACGGGCACACATAAAATTGTCTAAGGCCAGCTTCGAGAGAAAAATTGCACAGGACACTAAGGATAATCACAAGGCTTTCTTTAGTTATGTTAAGAACCTGGGAGGTAATTCCCAGATATGCTCAGAATTAGTCCAAAATGACAAAAAATACACCGAACCCACAGACATTGCCAACATCCTAGCTGACAGGTTCAGAGCAAACTCCCCCCCCACCAAAAGGGCAAATATCTATCCCAGCAGAGTGCTGCCCCCCTGACATCTCAGATGCTCAGGTAAGAGCCGCCCTCTCCAAAGCAAAAAACACAGCATCAATGGGACCAGATGGTGTCCCGGGCTGCATCCTACATGAACTCCAAGAAGAGCTAAACCCAAACATAAAACTACTGTTCAATCTCAGCCTTACTACAGGATATGTGCCCAAAGAGTGGCGTACAGCAACAGTGGTCCCTCTCCATAAAGGTGGTGCCTCAACGGATCCTGGAAACTATGGCCCCATAAGTCTGACTAGCTTGGTCTGCAAAGCTATGGAAAGGATCATCATGGACCTCATAAATAAAGATACTGGGGACCTACAAACACTGGATCCTACCCGGTTCGGCTTTGTTAAGGGCAGATCCTGCCTCTTAAACCTGGTTGATTTCTTTGAAACAGTCACCAAGGCCATTGACGAGGGGAAGGTGGTCCACACAGCCTACCTGGACCTCGCAAAAGCCTTCGATACAATACCCCACTCGGGCATTATAGACAAGCTCACTAGCTTAAATATAAACACCTATGTCACTAAATGGATTGCAAACTGGCTCAAGGACAGAACCCACATGGTTAGAATTGCTGGAGCCATGTCAGACTCCAAACCAGTTACAAGTGGTGTCCCACAAGGCTCAGTCCTGGGACCTCTCTTGTTTGGTATATATTTCTTGGAGGTACAGGCCAACACGTAAGGACTGTGGCTGACCAAGTTCGCAGATGACTGCAAATTGGGCACCATAATCGACTCTCCAGCCGACACAAGCATCCTCCAAAATGGCCTCATAGAAACAGACAACTGGTGCCAGAGCCATGGCCTCAAGCTAAATGCCAAAAAGTGTATAGTCATCCCCTTTGGCAAAAACAAAGTGCCCACAAATTACCACATAGGTGGCAATCCATTAAGTACAGAAGAAATAATTAGGGACCTGGGGACCCAAGTTGATAGCAATCTCTCATTTGACAACCACATGGCCAAAGTGGTTAGAAAAACATTTTATATAGCCCACCTAATCATGAAGGGATTCACATCTAGATCAGGGGAGGTCATCGTGCCTCTTTACTCATCCCTCATCAGGCCCATAATTGAGTACAATGCCCCTTTTGGGATGTACCTTACCAGACACCTGCAGCAACTGGAAAGACCCCAAATGTACCTCACCAAGAGGATCAAAGGGCTCAAACAGATGCCATATGCTGCCCGGTTAAAGAAACTCCAGCTCTACTCAGTGGCATACCGCCTGTTCAGAGGCGATCTGTGCCTGACGTATAAAGGCATGTCCAACCCAGAATTAATGGACATGCTGCACCTCAGAAAATCCAAATCCCATCGAGCTACGCGCTCGAGGGACTTGAACCTCAGCACTGAAATAAATAGGACATGCTGGAGGGACAGATTCATAACCCAGAGGCTCCCTTCACTCTGGAATAAAATCCCAGTCCAGGTAAGGCAGAGTCCCTCATTGACTCTCTTCAAGAGGAATCTTGATGAGTGGATGGGAGATCGTAGGTTTACCCCGGGTATCACTTCTGTGTCACTGTTAGACAGAGGCACAGTATACTAACCTCGAAAAAGGGCATAGCAAAATAAATTTAAAATGGGTGGCGAAAGCCAAACACACTCTGGCTAGGCTTATAAATGCCCTAGGGCAGATAGCCTAGTATGAACCTATGAACCTATGAACCTGTGATACTATGTAAGCAAGGTATCTGATGTAACAGTAGGAAAAAGTCAAAGTCAAAGGCAAGTCAAAGAAAACTTTATTGTCATTCAGAACTACACCACAATGTAGCCGAATGAAATTGTGATGCTTTGTTCCAGTGCAAACACATACATACAGAGAAGAATAATAATAAAATAATATAATAAAAATAAAAGTAAAACTAGAATAAAATAATAACATAGTGAACAGACACGCTTTACATATAAATAGAATGGAGTAACATGTGCATGACATTACTATAACATAAGAACTGAATATTGCACTGTGTGATTTATATTGCAGTTCATAGAGTCATATGGTAAGGTAAAGTGTGAACCAATGTTAAATATACACATCAGTAAATTATTGCACATGAAAAAGCTTAATACTTATAGTGCAACAAAGTCTGGATCTGTTAGGATCTGTACAGTCAGATAAATAGCACAACTATGTGGTAGGAGGGGAAGAATGCATTGACACTATCCTAGCTCGTTTTTTGCAAGAGTTCAGTTGTCTGATGGAGAGAGGAAAGAAACTGTTGTTAAGTCTAGAAGCTCTAAAGTGCATACTTCTGTATCTCCTACCTGAAGAGAGGTGGGAGAACATACTGTTTGCAGGAGGCAAAGGATCTTTGGATATCTTCCTGGCCGTACTGATGCAGTGTGATTCATGTAGGTCTTCCAGAGGTGCAAGAGAGGAATCAATAATTTTCTCTGCTGCCCTTACAACTTGCCTAAGAGCCTTACGATCGGAGGTGTTGCAGCCCTCATACCAGACAGTGATGTTAATGGTAAGGACGCTTTTGATGGTACCATTGTAAAAAGTTTAGAAGATGGTCTTCTATAGTTTTGCCTTCCTTGGTTTCCTTAGGAAGTGCGAGCATTGCTGAGCTTTTTTGACCATGTAAGATGAATGGACTGACCAGGACAGGTCCTCAGTGATATGTACTCCCAGAAACTTTGTACTTTTTACCCTTTCCACTGTCATCCTTTTCATCTCTAAAGGTTGGTGGTTCTTGAGATCTTCTAAAATCCACAATCAGTTTCTTAGTCTTGCTGACATTCAGTGCTAAGTTGTTGTCGTCACACCAGCCCAAGAGATGTTCAATCTTGTTCCAGAAGGCCTTCTTCATCTCTGACCAGACCTATGACAGCAGCATCATCTGCGAATTTGATTATTTTATTGGACTCATATCTGGCCATGCAATCATGTGTCAGCAAGGTGAATAGCAGAGGATATAAGACACACCCCTGTGGTACTCCTGTATTCAGGGTTATGCTTTTAGAACTGTTGTTGCCCACACAAACCCTTTGTGACCTTTCCGTGAGGAAGCTTACAATCCCAATACATAAATGGGAGTTGATGCCCAGCTGTAGTAGTTTCATTATCAGATTCTGAGAGATGACAGTATTGAAGGCAGAACTGAAGTCTATGAATAGTAGTATTAAGTAGCAGTTCTTGCCTTCCAAGTGGGTCAAAGTTTTGTGGACTCCTAAGGAAATGGCATCTACTGTACCAAGGCTCATCCTGTATGCAAACTGCAATGTGTCCAGAGTCATTTGTATGCTTGAGGCTATATGATCTTTAACCAGCCTTTCAAAGCATTTCATCACTGTCGAGGTTAAAGCCACTGGTTGGTAGTCATTTAGAGTTGCTGGTTTGGTTTCTTGAATAAGGGAATAAGTACTGAAGATGTCCATGAGTACTGGTGCCAGATCTTTTACACATTCCCATAGTACCCTACCCATGATGTTATCTTGGCCAGCTGCTTTCTTCGGGTTGACCCATTTCAAGGTTCTGATTACATTAGCTGTGCTCAGGCTCAGCACTGCTTCATCCTTGTCAACAGGTAGCTTATTTGCCACTGTTTTGTTTTCTGCATCAAACCTGCTATGAAGATGTTCAGTTGGCTCAAAAATTCAGTACTGTCATCGTATGAGGCTGCTGCAAGTTTGTAGTCAGTGATTGTTTGTATGTCCTTCCATAGTCATCTGCTATCCCTCTGATTGCTAAAGTGACCCTGATCTTCCTGCCATAGGTTCTCCTTGCATCCTTAATACCTTTGTTCAATTTGGCTCTGACACACCTTAGAGCATCTGTGTCATTTGATCTGAATGCTGCGTTCCTAGCTTTTATGAACTTGTATGCCTCACGGGTTAGCCATGGTCACCAAACCATGGTTTGATTAACCAAAGTCATGTTTTTTTTTTAATTGTAAGCCATGGATGGACATGGTGGGTAATTGCTGGGCTGCTTATTTTCATTCCACTGGAAAATGTTTAGCTGCTCCTCTAACATCTGACCATTCCCATGTACAGAATGGAGGCCTGGAATATATGCCAACTGTATCTGTACACAGGCAGCGTGAAAGGTTAATAACATGAGTGTCAGACTACCCTGAATAAAAACACTCTGCCATGTGAATGCTAAAAAGAACATATCCAGGTGCAAAAAAGGAGAGTCATGATAAAGAAAATGGCTTACAGCATTAATTTCAAGTCTCTCCATATTTGTTCTAACGTACCCATCCTCACTCACTTAAATATACACGTCATGATGAATTTATTACCAACAGGTGACAAATTAATTTGGTGCCCTACCAATCTTTCAATGTGTCTGCAGAGGTTATCAACTTCTTAAACAATTTTTACATCAATACATTGAAGTTATGAAGAGCAAGTGATGTGAAGCCTTCAGTGAGATATCGGTTCTCAGAAAGTATGAAAAAGGCATAAACTGGAAGAGAGCCTACTGCTATACCATTATACATCTTTAACAGTATGATATTAAAGTTTACAACATTCATTCTTCCTCTCAAATACTTAAAGGTCTTCCTTTCTACTGCTACCATACTAACAGTAATTGCAATACTAAGAGTTTTGCCACTGCTGTAGGCACACCTCTCAACTGTACCTGAAATGTTCCCATTTCCAGGCTTGTTTTACCTATTAGTAGGCTTTATTGACCCTTTCACACAGTTTTCTGAATCCACCTCATCACACATAATTGTGAAGTTGTCAAGAAACTACACTACATGACCAAAACACTAGTGACACCAATAATTCAAAGAATGAGGATACACGTTACATCGTCTATTTTCAGAAGCAAAAACAAACAATCTTGTTTAGGATAATCTTCCAATACACTTCATTAATGTCTAATGTCTACATATGTCTTTGATAATATACTTATATTTTCCATAATTTTGTTACTCTGCTTCCCATTCGTGTTTCTGAGTAGTATCCCACATTCCAGCACGAGGCAGAAAGGGTTATGTGCTATTTAGTATTTGGAATTTATGCTAATTAGATATCCAGACTTTTTATCAGATGTTCTTACTTTTCAACAGATTTTACATCTATTTTCAATGTTTGCAGGTTGAGAGAGATGGCTGTAGGACTTTACCAATTCCACAATATTATGAAAGAAACTTTGCAGAGAGTGGGTTTCCAAAGGTGGACATGTCATCATATAATAGCATCAGATGACTGACAGGTAGGTAATGGTTGTGATAGCTTAGTCACAGGGCTGGTAAAGGACAAGTAGAAGTTAGAAATGAGTGTGATGAAGGCAGTAGTGACAATTATCAAATTTGTGAATAAGAGCAAGGTTGAAGGGAAATTTTAATTAATTTCATTTAATTTGACATTTCAATGCAGTGGCAGACCTGTGTTTGACTCTCACAAGCCCCATTTACCTACCATGGGACTCTGAACAAGTAACTTAACCAGACATCGATTTTGGGTTGACCCTTCAATAGGAATATGCATCCATTTGGCTTTTCTGGTTGATAAATAGATAATTGATCTATATGGGTTCCCTTCAGAATTTCAAATTCCCAAAACCTCGAATTTCATATGGTCGAGACCATACGATCGAAGTTTTAGAATTTTGAAATGCTGAACGGAGATCTGCATACAGAGCAGAATGGGAAATTCTCACTTTTCCTCACTGTAGTGCGATATCGAAGTTGATATATTTAACTAGCGAGGGGATGGGGATACAGGGGGTGCAGGGGGCTTGCCCCCCTGAAAAAACATTGAGGAACATGGTTTTGTGTTCCTTTTGGATTTATTTCAGAGTTTCAAAGTTCTAAAACTTTGATTATATCGTCTCAACCATATGAAATTCGAAATTTTGGGAATTCGAAATTCTGAAGTGAATATATATATATATATATATATATATATATATATATATATATATATATACACATATACATATACATATACATAAGATCCATACTAATGCACGAATGGCAGTTTCACCAAAAGTGAAACCGCTGATCATTCATTCACGAAAGTGCTTTTCATTGAAAAAGCACTTTCGCGAAAGTATGATAAGATATAGGGAAAATCAGGGGGGGAATGGCTGTTGCTGAGATCATAGTACAGTGGGGATGAGGGAATATTCCGTTTTCCCCACTATAGTGTGATCTCGGAGTGCAAATATAAAAGTATGGGGGGTGCAGGGGGCCTTGCTTAAACATTAGTTATGTTTTTTTTTCTTTGGTGTTTATTTTGGGGACTTTAGCAAAAGCACTTTTTGGGTTAAAAGCGGAATATGTGGATTCGGACTATTGAACTTTCATTCAGTAGTCCTAGATCCATATATATATATATATATATATATATATATATATATATATATATAATGGGTCCCCTTCAGTAGATCGAATGTTTATAAGTCCGAACCACATATGGCCGAGACCATATGTTCGAACTTGTAAAAGTTCAATCTGACTGAATGGAGATCTCCGTACAGAGTGGAAAGGGAAGATTTCCCATTTCTGCAATGTAGTGCAATCTCGGAGTTGGTATATTTAAGTAAGGGGGGTATGGGGGGTGCAAGAGGGCATAGCCCCCCTGCTATAGACATTTAGTTTTATGTGTTTTTACTTCAGTGTTCGAACTTTTACGAGTTTGAACATATTTTCTCGGCCATATGTGGTTCAAACTAGTAAAAGTTCGATCTACTGAAGTAGATCCATATATATATATATATATATATATATATATATATATATATATATATATATATACTGTGTGAGTGTGTGTGTTTGTGTGTGTGTGCATATAGATATATATATATATATATATATATAGATATAGATATATACTGTGTGTGTGTGTGTGTGTGTATATATATATATACATATATGTGTGTGTGTGTGTGTGTGTGTGTGTGTGTGTGTCTATATATATATGTATATATATATATATATATATATATATATATATATATATATATATATATATATATATATATATATATATATATATATATATATATATATATATATATATGTATTTAGTAAGCTTGCTATTTTATAGGGTTTTACATCTGTTTACCTCATAGATGACTAGGGTAAGGCACAACTCTTTCCAAAAGTGCTTAGGAGAGGAGTAAACTGTTTTTATTACCAGAGGTAAGTAGCTTTAGTTGAGTATGTGACTCTTCTAGCTTTCTTTCACAGTTCTAAGTAAATGTGGTAAAGGTTAGTATTACTGGAGCTTTGCTTTCTGGGCCTTATCTTTTTCCTGCATGGATTTCTTTTAGTCTGCTGTCAACCAGCGGCATACTTGACCTCTAAGTCTCCTATGGGTTATAGTAAATAGTGTGCCTTTTATTTATGAAGGAATGTCTAAGAAGTAATTTAGAGCAACAGTGAAGTCAATGAAAGTGTTAGGTATTGTTCAGTTTATGGCCAGAAAAGCTTCATTACAGTTTTGATTTTTGTCTTACGAAACAGATCTACCAATGACTATTTTAGGATATGTCTTGTATGTTGTAAAGGACCAAGTAGATATAAGTGGACAATGGCCACTTATGTGGTTAGGAAGTACTGTGACATGTAGGCATCTATCAGAAATATTGGTGTAAAAGGTCTTTTGTGGAGTGGTTCCCAGTAAGGTGGTTTGTTTTTTCTGGCTGTTTAACAAGTTGATCTAAGCTTTGAACTGCAGCAGTTTCATCAGTTGTAAGGCAACAGAACCTAGAATACTGTGGTTTGATGCCTCCTAGCAGAATTGTGTTACATCAAGTTCATCACAGAATATATAATGTAAAACGTTTTGTATAGTTGATGGTGAAGAAGGTGGGAGATACGAAAATTGTGCTTATGTTTAGGATTGTGTGTCCTTTTGATGTTAGTTTGGCATATAACCAGTTAGGAGTTTTGTCAGTCTTTATACAGCTGTTGGAGCTGTGCTTGGTTTCTAAGTTGGTATAGTTTTGGACGAAATGGGATAAGAAAAGAAGACAAGACCACCATCATTCCTCAGACCTGGTCTAAAGTCATTGTGTATGGTGCAATTGCTAAGGATGAAGTCAGCAGAATGGTGCAGGGGAAGTATGCTGACCCCATAACAGTTTGAGGGAGCAAAACCATCCTCTGTATGCAAATGGGAGGAAGTTTTAGTCTGGCAGTTGGCAGACAGAATTAATGCTATGAACTGCTAACAAGCTACTCCCTGTGGTGCAGGATCTGATTCCTTCAGCATTTATTTGCCTACATTGTGACCTTGGGCAAGTCACTTAAACCAACAGTGCTTTGCGACAATTGGGAATCTGGGTTAGGTTCCTTAATGGTCTCCTGGATTGCATGCCTAGCAACCACCTATGAGATCTATAATGTAGGATGTCCAGAAGTCATCTTTTAACCAGGTTTTGGATAGTGCTACTATATTTGTTTCTTCTGTGGTCAGCTGTGTTTCTAGTAATGCCTGTTTATTGTTTATGCTAGAGATGCTTTCCCTGTCCTTCATAAAATTTTTGATTTTCTGGTAAACCACAGAGGATTACAGTTGGTCAATAATAGGTTCATAGGTGTTTACTGGGCTAATGATTGCAAGGGCATTTTTAAGCCTAGCCATGTATCTGAAATCTCTGACAAGTGCTGGTATCCTTGATAAGTGTAAGCAGGGGCTTGGGAGACGAAAAATTTACAAGAGGGGTATGGAAGATAAACCATTTGCAGGTTACCTGTGTCCATTAGATGCATAGCTGCCAAACCAAGGATGAATATGCTGTTCCCTATCCAGCTGTCTAAGTTACGCTTCAATTGGGTTAGGGAGAACCTCCGCTGCACATGGATGCAGAGCTTGTTCCAGAGATGTTGTAGTCTCTGGGATACATACCAGTCTCTCTAGCAGGTCCTATTTATATCACAGGCAAGGTTTAAGTCTTTAGAACAGATACTTTTGGTGCTGATTGTTTTGTGGATATGCAGGAGGTCCATCAGAGTAGGGTATGATAATGCCCTGTATGCCAGGCATAGATCTTTCCTCAACAGCCTGCAGGAGACAGAACACAGGGATAGAGCCTTGAGGTGGTCTGCATAAGACATTTTACTAAAGCCCTGTATTCTTTTAGTGAGGAACTTCTGTGGATGTTCCAGTTGTTGGATATGCCTGGTTAGGTACATACCAAAGGGGGTACTGTGCTCAGTGATAGGTATTATGAATCCTTGGACCTAGATGCCATACCTTTGTTTATAGGTTGCAAAACATAGAATGATTTCCTCACTTCTATAGACACATGATGGTCAAAGGCTAAATTACTGTCTATGTGTATCCTTAAGTCCCTGATTACTGGGTCAACGCTAAGGGGTGTGTTGTCAATATGTTAGTTACCAGGGGTGGATGACTTCTCGAAGGATCTTAATATGCATTTCTTGAAATTTTGTTTTAGTCCATGGCTCTGACACATTTTCTCTGTCAGCCCTTCCTGGAGAACATTTCTGTCAGTGTGGGATTCAATGTCAGCCCTTAATTTGCAATCATCTGCAAATTTAGTCAGCCAGAGACCATTGACATTGGCCTTGACTTCAGAGAAGTAAATGACAAAAAGGAGCAGTCCAAGGACCAATCTCTGAGGGACTCCACTTGTGACTGGCCTCTTTGTAGAGGTGGACTCCCCAAGTTTAACTTCATGGGTCCTGTTTGTGAGCCAGTTGGCTATCCACCAGGTTACATTGTTTTTGTCAACAATGCCAGAGTGGAATATTGTGTCAAATGCCTTGGCCAGTTCAAGATAGGCAGCATGAACCATTTTGCCCTCATCCATTGCTTTGCTGATCCTCTTAAAGAAGTCCACCAGGTTGAGTAAGCATGACCTGCCCTTGGGTTCAGTGTATGGAAGTTTACTCTATCATTATTGATCATTTCCTTGATAATTCTTTCCATGGCTTTACATATAAGACGAGTAAAACTTATGTGTCTGTAGTTTTCAAGGTGTGTAGAGGGCCCACCTTTGTACAGAGGGATGACTGTTGCTGTTCTATATTTATGAGGTATGAAGCCTGTTTGGAGGTTACAGCTAAATAGGAGTTCCAGAGGGCCTGATAGGTCATGTTTCATGCTATTTATAAGGCATCCTGGGATATTGTCTGGGCCCATTGATGCAGTGTTCTTGGCCTTAGAGAGAGCATTAAGGACCTGTTCTTTGCTGATAATGGGGGGAATTATATTTGATAGTATTTTCTGAGAGAAGGTTGAGGGGAAGAGAGGGGTAAAGTTGAAGATGAATTTATCAGCCAGTAGGTTTGCTGTATCTTCTGGCTCAATATAGGTGGCTCCATTTACAATGGGTTCTGCACACAATTATGTATTGCCTTTGAGGTTGCAGACATAGCTAAAAGAATGCCTTGTGGAATGTCCTTGGCCTGGGAGGCCAAATTTACCTCAAATTTGGCTTTGATGGGCTTTATTTGTCCTCTGAGTTGTTTGTTTAGTTTGATGAGAGTGCTTTTATCCTGCTGGGTGCTGTACCTCTTATTTTTTGCCATGATTTTCTTCTTTCTGTTATACAGACTATTGATTTTGTGACATACCTCTCAACCTCTTAGTGCAAGAAATCTGGACAAAGCCTGACAAAATGGTGGGACAATGGCCCAAAAATAGGGACAGATTTTATATATTGCTCTTATAAATGTAGAAAGTTGCTAGATTAACAGGATTTGTGTCAACATACATTTTCTGAAGGATTTGAAGTCTGAAACTGAAATGTATGTCATTATTTAGTGACTTCCTTCCTCAGATTATCACAGTGATTTGCAAGAAAATGACAAATTTTAAGAGGAATAGACCAAAAATATGAGGCAAAAATCTGGATATTCTGCAAAAATCTGGAGAGTTGAGAGGTATGTTTTGTGATTCCGCCAGGGTGGCTTGTTTTTTGAGTTAGATCTGTACTTCTTTCTGGTGGGTACGGCTCCCTCTATACAGCTATTAACATGCTTGTACAGGGTTTCTGTAAACAGTTCTCATATACAGCAGTGTTCTCAGGGTTTATGGGGGCTTGAACTTTGCCTGGTTATCACTTAATATCAGGAAGTTAGCCTTAAGAGTAGTTCCTGAATATTCCAGGTTTATCTGCAAGCCCATGATATTTTTTACTTCAAAGGAGACCATTTGTGGTCTGACCTTACCAGGGAAGACATTACACTAGGGGGTGTGCAGCACTCTCCCATACTAGTGAGGACCAGATTTAGTATGGTTGCACCCCAGTTGGTATATTGACAATCTGGTCCATGGAGTTTGTGTTTACAAAATCCAGCATTTTTTGTGCCTGTACATTTGGTGTTGCATAGGATTCCCAGTTAATAATGGTGTAATTAAAGTCACCCATTAATATGGTATTGGATTGGATGGAGAGTATTTCCAATAAGTTTAAACACATGGTATAAGTTTCCTGGGTCATACAGGCATAGCTTGCAAGGAAGTGGTATTAGATTTGGCCTATGGTGATTTGAACATGGAGCAGCTCAAGTGCATTGTCTTGTTTGACCAGCCTTAAGGTATATTTATTTTTGATGTAAATCGAGACACCTCCGTCTTTAGTCCCTGGCTGTGTAGTAGCTGATCTAAATGTGTGGAAGGCGTTATAACCTTGCACTGTCAGTGTGCTCTCCGTAGCTTAAAACCATATCTCAGTGACTGCACAGATGTCAGCATTCTTCTTCTAGGAAGCTGTTTTTTTTTTATTTAGAATCCTAGCATTGAGCAGTAGTACCTTTAGATTTTCTTGGTTTTGATTTGCTATGTCGGAAGTACTTTCAGTTAGGCATTGCCTAAAAAAGGCACTATAGGGAAGACAACGTTTTAGCTAATATTCACTAGCCTAGATGGCAGAGGTACAGACCATCCCTTGCAAATCAGAGTGGTCTGTTGAGCATCTTCTTCCATGCTGACATATACTGCACCCCCCCCCCTTAGAATGACACCAGAAACACCAGAAAACTAAGGCAATTATTAAAGTTGGTCATCTTTGGTTTGTATTGTGGCATCATCCTTGGAGAAGGTAAAATGCTGCTCAATGCTAGGCTCATACAAGCCTGGGACACATATTCCTAGAGCTCCATGATGTCTCTCTTCATATTGTCTAGGGCGGTACATCTCAGGTTATTTACACTCACATGGACTATGAGGGAGTCATATTGGTACTTATGGTCCAATGACCTGAGTGCGTGCATAATGTGGTGGATCCTAGCCCCTGATAGGCAACTGACCATGACTTTCTCCTTACTCAGCCTAATGAGAGGGACATCAGTGTGTCTCACAGTGGAGTCTCTAATGACCAGAATATTAGACTGGTAGCTTGCCTTATGGGCTTAGAAGTGCAGGCTCCATGAGATGTGGCCGCATGTGTTGATGTGGTTGTTTTTGACAGTGAATATTTGGAGCTGCTGAGGGTATTTGTTATGTGTACTTCATATTTGAGGTCTTTGCGGTTTAGGAAGGTTGCATTTAAGTGTCCCAGCATAACTGGGTCTATATGTTTGCTTTGAATTGTGTGTCATGGGTGCAGCATGTGTACTACTGACAACCTTATTGACATTAGGAGTACTTTTATGTGAGAGCTTTGCCTCCAGTGACATTGCGCAAATACATCTGTTGCACAAGACATCAGTTTGTTTGAGAATTAACTAGTTGTCAGTAAACATGAGGCAATTCCTACATTGCCTCAGGATGCCCATATTCACCAAGCTAGTAATGTAGACAGTGGGGAAGTCCATTTCCATTGCAACAGACCCATATTTATTGATTAGACAGTTGGAGTGAGAATATAAAGCAATGTCAGGAGTATCCGGTTAGCAACTCTGGTGACTGTACTTATCACTGCAAACTAGTTGTCCTGTGTGCAATTCAGTATTGGTGAAATTTCAATCGTGCTTTTACAGGAAAAATGTCACTTAAGGTATTTGGGTCTATACAGAGTACTGCCAAACACTTGAGGGGAAACTAATAAGTAGACCCTGAAAATTTAAGGATGAAGTATTTAGGCAGATATTCTGAAGTTAGAAACAAATCAAGCAGTACTTACTGAAAACAAATAATTACCTTGTCAAGAATGATGAAAAGAGGGGACTTGCATGAATGGCTACTGCCTGGCTACTACTAGTGCTGGTCTAACCACAGCTTCACTCTGCTGGGAAGCAATGCTCCTTTGCTTCTTCTCTCATCAGAAACAAAACATTAACACCAATTCCAAGATGAGGGCCTGTATGGTGATGCACAGTCTTGTTGCAGATAATATAAGGGTCTGTAGGCTTGTTGTAGCTTTTTCCTGGTAGATACCTTGAATAGCAACCAGACCAATTAGGAACATCAAACACAGACATTCACTTCCCAGCCAGAAACACTCAGGAATCAATGCACTGTGCTCCTTCTCTCACCAGGAGCAGAATATAAGTTAATAAAGTTTTATCTACTGTCACTGATGAAGTAGTTATTAGGCCTTCTGGTGATGAGCAATCTCCAGGAAATAATGTCTCTGTGCTCCTTCTCTTACCAGGAGAAAACAGAAGCACTAATTCCAAGATGACTACTGAGAGGCAGAATAATTGGTGTTCTTGCAATAGATGTTTAAAGGTAACATGAAAAAATGGGTTAATATCCTAAGCACTGCAGTGTGCAATAAGCAGTTAGATATGAAAAAGGGCATGACTTAAGCTTTGGCTGTCCAAATGGAGAGCCACTAATTTTAAAAGAACAAGATAGAGTGAAAGGAGATGGGTACTTTGTATCCTGGTGCTATGGAATACAGTGGAATGGCCAATAAATGTATATAGTCCAAATGGAGTGGTTTCACAAAATGATAATTTTTGTGCTTACAACAGCCAATATGATGGTAGAGTGTAGGAGATACGTGGTCAAATTAACATAAGAGGCAGGCAAATAGAAAGGCAGTTGTGTTTAAGAATACAACTCCACCATAGTGGGAGGGTTGTTTAAAAATGTCTGTGTGACTCAAAAGAGACACAGCTGTGGTTGCTTTCCTAGTTTTATTATGTAATTAAAAGCAGAATATAAGTAAAAAACAATGTAAAGAAAGCAAATCACAGTTTACAAAATAGAAGAAGCCAATAAAGTAATACAAAATACAAGAAAGTAAAACCAAACTAACCTTTCCCTCACAGCACGTTGTGTCAGAGTCTGGGTAAGCTTTTCCAGTAAAGCCATGCATTAGGATTTTATACTTTTTAATTAATTTATTTATTTAACATTTGTTTACCGGGGATCTCCGATATTATTGTTCAGAAAATACATGTTCGTGCATAACCTGATATTCTATTAACTTTATGTGAATCAGAGAAATATTTAAAAATCACCTCTGATTTTGGACTTTTGCCCTCCCCTGTTATTTTTGGCTTTGTCCAGAATTCTTGAGGAAGGAAGTTAAGTCGCATGAAACAAGCAATGTTGGGCAAAATTCTCTGTCCTTAGTAACCAGTGTTACACAATGAAGGGTAACATTTAGCTCAAAAAATAATGGTTTCTGTCTGACAAAGCAGTAAGATCACACAGCTATATATACAGAACACAACAATGGCATTACTACTCATTAGTGGGATGCCTCAAGTCAAGTAGGTATTGAAAATAATGCAGAAAGGCAGACATTTTGTAAAATTGAAGTTATCATTTCTCTCTCCTTTATCTGTAAGAGATGTTTCACTTTTATTATTAGCTATCTCTTAGATAAGCAAAAAGCAATTTAAATACTTTAAACCTGTGTTATTTTATCACTCAAATTTAATACCAAAAATGTAGCATGGCTTTATTTTGAATGTAACTCTTCCCTTGTTTAAACCATATTAAGATTACCCCTCTCAAAAGTGACACAGTCATTAAAAGTCCATGTACATTTGTTGATAATGAACTGATAATGAACTGTCCTTTCCCAACCAAGTTTAAAGTGTAACCAGAAGAATAGCACAAACATTGAATGTTGTCTAACATAAGCCAAAAATGGAATTAAAAAGAAGAAAAATCAACCAACACAGCTAAAAGCAGATAAAACTTTAATTGGTAAGTGCTTTCAATCCCTTTGGTGCTTCATCAGACCATGACATAAAAACAAACATCAACGCATAGAGATAATGGAGGGACAGAGAGCCAAGCCTACAGACATTATACATTCTCTGAGTAACCTAGAAGGTGGCTGGTATAACAGCAGGTTGCAAAAAGTCAGAGTAGCAGCAGGATGTAAAGGCCGTCACTTAACTGTGTCATTAAGGACAACAATTCAGTGGGCTCCATTTAGTAGTATGATACAGGAAAAACACAAATATATGAGAAGCAGAGCAGACATATGATGTGGAATGCTGGACATTCTGAAAAACATGTACAGTCAGAGGTGTGAAGACTGTCACCCTGTGTGTGGTGTTACATCATGTACCCCAGTAACAGCATACCTACAACCACTTAGAGAAGGAAATCTGGACAAACCCACGAATAGTAGTAGGACAAAGGCCCAAATATAAAGAGAAGGATTAAGTAGTGGCCAGACAAATGTAGAAGGTTCAGAGTTTAATAGGTCATGAAGTAGCATGGGTTTCCTAGTGTGTATGGAGTCAGTAACTCAAATGTCTGTCATCATTTCCTAACATCAATATATAATGATTTCCACTGATGTACCAAAAAATCACAATGCTATATAAAATGTACCACACATATGATGCAAAACTCTGTACAGCCTATTACAATCTGTACAGTTGCTAGGTATGAGTCATATATTACGTTCAGCACACAGCCAGGAAATCACTTGGACATAATATCAGGGAGGTGCTAGACTGCTGAGTCAGGTGCAGCAGCCAATTGGCTACAGCACACAAAATCCTGGACTGGAGTACAGGTAGATCTGGCCTGGAGTCACCTTGTAAGTACTGACAGTCACACTGGGCATGCTCAAACACTTAGCTAACTTGAGCCTATGTCTGATGCCTCATTTGCCTAAAGAACTGATATGTGAAAATATGTCTATACATATAGACAGCTATGTATAGGTATCTGTCTCTCGCTATACCCCTCACACATGATTACCCTATCTATCAGTATGTGGCACACACACACACACACATATACATATATATATATATATATATATATATATATATATATATATATATATATATATATATATATAGACAGAGAGAGAGATACTGTATAGAGCTACATAAATGTGTAGAGTGATGTAGACCCTTCACATATATCTATATAACACTGTTACATAATACAGACACAGCTACATCTATGTTGACAGAATGCTGGGGTTTTCTGCACCTAAAGACATAACAGCTGTCTGATGGTAAACGACCAAGGATGCATAATGACATAATCCACCCAACCACAAACCCTGTGCCTGTGGAATATCACCCTGTAGACAGACAATGGTGAGCAGGTGTTGTAAATGTGCAATGGCTTCAATGCAGAACTTGGACAGGCTATATTTTCACTGGCCAATTGTCCACCTACCAACCAGCCAGAAATGGCAATACTGGTAACCATACACATATAGCAGGGATATTAACAGTTACCCCCACTGCTAGGACACTAGATACAATAACAGGATAAAGCAGGTTCACTCTTCAGGCCACACAGGCTGTGTAAGACAAGGCCACTTTGCATAGCCCATAAGTACTGTGGCTGCAGCCACATGTACACCACATGTAACCAGTGGCGAATGCAATTAGTATTGTGAGCTGTATTGTGTAATAGTAGGTAGGTAGGGGTTCTAATCTCACATCAGCCACCATGTGTGTGTGTGTGTGTGTGTGTGTGTGTGTGTGTGTGTGTGTGTGTGTGTGTGTGTGTGTGTGTAGATATTTCCTTTACAGCAATACAGACATGCCCACCTGGCCTATGTCTCTGCAATGATTAATCATTTTATGGCCCAATGAATGACTAGTGTCACCCTCAGCATTGGCCTCCCTGTCAACACCTGCTGATGTCATCCACCTTACCAACACTGGCTGACAATGTCAAAACAGCAAAGCTCTGTGGCAGATGCGATAAGTACTTAGTGCTACACTGTATACTAATTGATTGCTAGGGGTTTTAATCCTCTTAAGGGCAAGTGTGTGTTTGTGTAAATATATCCCCTTGCAGTAGTGTGCCTATCTCTGTGCAATGGTTATACATTTTAAGGCCCTGTGACTACCTGCCAGCCTTCCTATTGGCCTCCTTTACAAGGCCTGTTGATGTCATCCACCTTAACAGCACTGGTTGACAATCTCAAAACTGATGAGCACCATGGCCCACGCAATAAGTGCTTAGTGCTATAGTATATACTAATAGATAGGCAAGGGTAGAAATGCCCTCGGGAAGATAGCCTAGTACCTACCTATGAACCTATGAACCTAATACCTAGTACCAATCTATGAACCTATGAAGTGACTTTGTACAGCCCCTCTCTGAAATAACAGACTTTGGGGTCTTCAGTTCTCAGAGTAAGGGCAACCTTTTATTTGGAAAAATTTTTGAATGCTACAGACAGGTGTGTGACCTAATGTCTAATGTCACTAATTGGCTAATGTCACTGCCAAAGCAGCCTAACACATCAGTGTCCACGTGGGTGTGATGATGTACCATACAGTTGTCAGTCCAGCCAGACAAAGGGTCATTATAGCAAAGTGCCAACCCAGTTCATCACTGAAATGGAGAAGGAAATTGGAGATAGTAAAGCAGTAAATGGGATACAGCCCTCAGAAGAAAACAGACAAGGATAACCATAAGGCATGACAGGTGGCAGCCAGCCCCATTTTCAAGAGCCTGTTAAAATGGTATAGGTGGAAGTAAAGGTTAGGGAGGGACAGAGGGAAAAGGGGAAGGTAGCGGGAGCAGAAACACTAACACCAACAAATCGAGCAAATATATATATATATATATATATATATACACACACACACACGGTTCCACTTGAAAACATCAAAATTCTAAACCATTGAAATTCATATGGTCGAGACCATATCATCGAGTGTTTAGAACATCAATGCTGTCAAGGGGAAGAAAAAGGTAAGTAAACAAGGGAAAATGCTAGTGTTTCTGCTGGGCAGCAAGGTGCCCTGCACACTGTGTCTGTGCATGTGCCATCTCTGTGATGGCACTTCAGACAGGGTACGGGAAATCTCCCGTTTAGCACTTCTGCATATAGCACTAAAATGGAGATTTCCCTTTACCCCACTGTAGTGCGATCTCTGAGTTGGTATATTAAAGTTGGGGGTGGGGTGGGGGCACAGCACCCCTCATGGGGGGTGCAGGGGGGTAAAGCCCCACTGCACAAAATAGTTTTTAGAGTTTTTTTTCTTTTTTTTACGTTCCCTTTGAATATTCGATGGTTTGAAACTCGATGTTTTGGTCTCGATGATCAGAATTTCGATGTTTCAAGCTTTCAATGATTTCAAGTGGAACCATATATACACACATATATATATATATATATATATATATATATATATATATATATGATAGAGAGACAGGAGGCTGGACATCCTATGTATCCAAAAGGCAAGATGGAAGAGCAATGCAGCGAAGCCACTTGGCTTGGGATCTAGAGTCTACTACTCAGGAGGGGGACAGGCTAGAAATGGTGTGGGAATTGTGCTGAGAGAGGCTTCAGAAGGCAGTGAGGGGATATCATCAGAGGTAGTCACAGACTCATGGAAATCAGACTCCAGGGTAATGATAGGGCAGTATTCATACTCCCAGCCTATGCCCCACAGCAGGGTTGTGATAATGAGGAAAAGAGAGCATTCAGACAGCAGTTGCAGGTCCTACTAGATGAAGCAGGACAACATGAATTGGTGTTGATAATGGGTGACTTGAATGCACATATTGGGACAGACAGAACAGGATATGAAGACTACCTAGGTCCACATGGATGGGGCAACAGGAATAAAGAAGGAGAACCCATTCTAGACATTTGTCTGGCAAAAGGCTTGATAGTAACCAACACATGGTTGAGAAAGACAGACAGTCACAAATCACGTATAAGAGCAGCCAACATGCATGCAAATCAGATAGACTTCCTGTGTTCAACAAAAAATAAGTATATTTTAAGCTTGCATTGCACTTTTTTGAACTGCATTTTGCTTAATTGCTGCTTCATTGTTGCTGTTTTACTGCTGTGACCATTTTTTCTGCACTTTGAGTTTCTTGTACTTCTGTATCTCATGACATAGACTAGATTCAGATTTGCTGAATCAAGGCTTTTTGGTATTACCTGAGCACTAAAACCAGCTATCCTACATTAAGAAGGCCTTCCTGCACCCTTGTGGCTGAAGTGTGTAGCCCAGGACCCATCTGAGGTGGGGAATACTGGAAAGAGGCTCAGCTTTGGGCTTTCTCATTGGTTAATTTGTGTTAAAACTGCTTAACTTCATTTGTGCTTAAGACCCACATTTGTGCATAGCTGCACACCTCACTGCAGGGTTTAGTGCTACCATGTATAGACGCAAATGCTTAGAATCACAGTTTTCCCTTAATATCTGCTATAGAACCCTCCTTAGCTCCACCGCCTCTCTGTGTGCAACTCAGTTATGCACTGCTACTTAGCGAGCAATTCAGGTTCTTAGCCCTCCACAGAATAGCCACATTCATTAGCCTCACAAGCAAACTGTGGTCCATCTAGCCCATACCCACTAGTTACTACAAAATATACCTGCCATAATGGATGGACAGTTTCCCACCATTTCTCAAACCAATCTGACTGACATGGGCATCCTGAGACAATGTATTAATTGCCTCATGTATTCTGACAACCACTTGCTCCTAAAGCAAACAAACACAGCATGTGAGAGATTATCTTATTATCTTCTGTCTCTTCACTTTCTGCTAAAATAAAAAAAAAATGTACCTCTTTCTATTTCATTTATGTTTGCAGTACTTATTACTGCTTCTTGGTAGCCTCACTAAATTGATGACAACATTCTACTGAATTGCTGCTTTATTTGTGCTGTTACTGTTGTGATTGTGAGCTACTGTTTCAAAGCAAGCTACTGATTAACTATATTTCATTGCTATATTATGCAGTTCATTACTGTTTAACTGCATTTTACTGCATTTTATTGCTGTTTAACTGTATTTTTCCATACTGCAAGTTCTGTTCTTTTTACTATAAGTGATTAATCTGTGCTTCATTGTGAGTTTTTTCTTACTGAGTTCTTAACCTTAAAATTGAGTAGCATAGTCTAGATACAGGTCTGCTGCATTCAGAGCTTCAGCTGCATGTTTTTTAACATTGTTCCCCTCTACTCGTCACTCATTAGAACCATTATAGAGTACAACGCCCCTTTTGGAATGTACCTCACAACAGCTGGAAAGGCCACAGAAGTACCTCACAAAGAGAATTACTGGCCTCAAACAAACGCCCTACACTGACCGCCTCAAAAAACTCCAGCTTTACTCTGTAGCATATCACCTACTCTAAGGTGATCTCTGACTAACATATAAAGCTATGTCAAACCTAGAGCTGTTGGACATGCTACACCTAAAGAAATCCCAATCCCTCCAAGCTACACGCTCTAGGGACCTAAACCTTGTCACCACAATAAACAGGACACGCTGGAGGGATAGATTCCTGTCCCAGAGACTTCCTATACTCTGGAACAAGTTACCCATCTATGTCAAGCAAAGTTCTTCATTAGCACTCTTCAAGAAAAATCTTGATGAGTGGATGGGAAATAGGAAATACACCCTGGGGATCTCTTCTGTGTCTCTGCTGGACAGTGGCACAGGAAAATAACTTTCTTGGGTGGCGTAAGCTATGGTACCTTGCTGGCTAGGCTTACGTAGGCCCTTGAGCCAATAGCCTAGTACCTACCTATGAACCTATGAACCCTTTTTGAGGTATTCTAACTACAAGTTTTCCTTTAATAGCAGTACTGCTCTTAAACCTTCCTCCCTTGGGTCTACTTTAGGACCTCAAAGCTTAATAGGTTGAATGCATATGCATCGAACTATTAAACGATCGATGTACAAAAAAAAAAAATTTAAACTAGTGTAGGCAGGGGGGCAAGCCCCACTGCACCCCCCAGACCCCCACTACTTAAATATACCAACTCCGAGATCACACTACATTGAAGTAAATGGAAATCTCCACCTACTGAGATTTCAGTTTACATTTTTGATGTTTTGCGCTTTCAGTGTACTCGTGTCGAGAATATTGTATTCAATATTCTCGGACTTCGAGCACATAAAGTAGACCCCCTCCCTTTACCCTCTTAGCTCTTTCAGTTTCTGAAAAATACAGATGGACAATTTCCTGCATTTTCTCCTGCCAGTCTGGTTGATATGGGCATCCTGAGACAGTGTAGCAACTGCCTCATGTACACGGACAACCCTCTACTACTACCACCTAGAAACACAATTTGTGAGAGATGCAATTACATCAAGCACCTAGTATCATTGCTCTCTCCCCCACAGACCAGTATATCTGGAACTGAAAAGGTTAGCAACACAAACACCATGCCTCAAACACGACCCACACCTACACAACACACCCCAACATATGCAGAGGTCCTCAACAAAAGTATACCCAAACAAGAGAGACCTCCAAAGCATAAATGCACGCAAACTCCACTGCCCACTACACCACACATAGTCCACACACCTGTGTTTCACAGCCACTAATGCCTAAACATAAACCCAACATATTAGTCATAGGAGACCCCATTGTGAGACACACAGATGTGCCTCTCACCAGGCTGGATAAGGAGAAAGTCACAGTTAGTTATTTGTTGGGTGCCAGAATCTGCCATATCACCAATGCAGTCAATTCTCTCAACAGGTACTGTTATGACTCTGTCATAGTCTATGTTGGAGTGAATGACTTGAGATGTACCTTCCTGGACTATATGAAGAGAGACATGATCGAGCTTGCTGAGTATGTGTCCCAGGCAGGTATGTTCCTAGCCTTAAACAGCATTCTACCATCACCCAGAATGATGCCTCAATACAAACAGAAAATGACTGACTTTAACAACTGGCTCAGTTTCTGGTGTCATTCCAAGGGAATCCAGTACCTGACAGCCTGGGATGATGACAAGCCTTAGTGTTTTTCCAGAGATGGCCTGCATCTGTCTTTCTTGGGCTTCAGGCTCCTGGAAAAGCTTCTTGCCTCCCCCATAGTGCCTTTTTTGGGCAATGCCATGAGGTCAAACCTACCAACATGAAAATGTCATCAAAACGTAAATTAAAGGTCATGCAGCTAAATGCTAGGAGTCTAAACATGAAACTGCACTCACTGAAAGCATTCATATCCCTGGAAGAAGCTGACATTTGTGCAGTCACATAAACCTGGTTCAAAGCTGTGGACAGCACCCCTGCCATACCAGGTTACTCATCCTATCATTCATTCAGACCCCAAGCCGTGGGGAGCAAAACAAAAGGAGGTGGAGATGCAATATATATAAAAGACATACACACCTCTAGGGTGGTTAAACAGTATGACGCACAGGAAAAACTCAAGGTACAGTTAACAACTGACAAAACCCCTATTCAAATCATAGCTAGCTACAGACGTCCAACTCTGACTCAAGATGTCCATTCCACCTATCTGGACCTCTTTGAATCTATCAAGCGTCAACCCTGTACTCTGATCCTGAGTGACTTTAACTATCCAAACATAGACTGGAAGAAATGCTCATGCCAAAATACAAATGCCCAGAGATTCCTTGATTTTATCAATGCAAATGCCTTGGACCAGTTGGTTGACACCCTCACAAGAGGTGAAAATATCTTGGTCTTGGTATTAACCAACATGAGTAACCAGTGAAGCATCACTATAGTGTCATCATCCCTAGTAAAATCTGACCGCAAAGCATTCACTTTTGAAGTCATCTCCCTGACCCCCCCACCCAGCTAGGGTCAAACAAAAAACTTCTCCAAAGCTGATTACAACCTCCTGAGGGAAGGTATAAACAACTGCATAGCCCCCTCCCCCTACACAGAAGCTGGCACATATGTCCAAACCTACACCAAAGTACTATATGAGCATTTATATAGCATTTATATAGTTGCATGGAATCAGGGACACCAGACAGGACAAAATCATCCTCCTCAAATAAGAGTAAACCTGTCTGGTGGACATCTACAATAAATAAATTCTATGATAAAAGGAAAAAAATGCTGTCCAGGAATAAGAAGGAGCAGGTGTCTAATTGGAAGCAATCTCTCTTTAGCCTGAACAAGCAAATAAGAGCACTAGTGAAATCCTCCAAAGCAAACTTTGAGTCCAAACTGGCCACATCTACTAAAGACAATCATAAGGCTTTCTTCACATATGTCCGCAATCTCAAGTGATGCACCCAGATCTGCTCAGAACTGGTGGTCAAGAACACCACATACACAAACCCTGTAGATATAGTCAACCTGCTGGCGGACAGGTTCAGTGAAATCTTCACTCCTCTGTCCCCCCATCAGTAAAACAGGATATCCCTAGTACCTGCCACCCTCCCCTTATCTCTAGGGAGCAAGTCATCACTGCCCTCTCAAAGGCAAAAAATACAACTTCCATGGGAACCGATAACATCCCAGGCTGCATCCTACATGAACTCAGACAGGAACTTGCAGCACCATTAGGCACACTATTTAACCAAAGCCTGAGTACCGGCTTCATCCCAGCCAAGTGGAGAGCAGCTACTGTCATCCCTTTGCACAAATGTGGAGCATCCACCAATCCAGGAAATTGTAGACCCATCAGCCTAACTAGCCTGATCTGCACACAGTTTGGCTTTATCAAGGGGAGGTCATGCCTGTTCATAGGTTCATAAGTTGGTACTAGGCTATCAGCCCTAGGGCCTATACAAGCCTATCCATAACAATTCCCTGGCTATTTCTTCCCACACTATTTACTTCCATGGACCCCTGTCTAGCAGGGCGACTGACGTGATCCCCGGGGTGAATTTCCTTTCTCCCATCCAATCGTCAAGGTTCCTTTTGAAGAGGACCAAAGAGGCACTCTGCTTGACATGTATGGGCAATCTATTCCAGAGTCTGGGGAGTCTCTGGGTCAGGAACCTATCCCACCAGCATGTTTTGTTTATTGTGATGACAAGGTTTAGATCCCTGGAGTGTGTGGCTCTGAGGGATTGGGATTTCTTTAAGTGTAGCATGTCCAACAGCTCTGGGTTTGACATGGCCTTGTATGTTAAGCAAAGATCGCCTCTGAGTAGACGATATGTGACAGAGTATAGCTGGAGTTTTTTAAGGCGGTCAGCGTAGGGCATCTGCTTTAGGCCTGTGATTCTTATAGTGAGGTATTTCTGTGGCTTTTCCAGTTGCTGCAGATGTCTTGAGAGGTACATACCAAACGGGGCATTGTATTCTATAATGGGTCTAATGAGGGATGAGTACAGTGGGACAATGACCTCCTTTTTTCTGGATGAAAAGCCCTTAGTGATGAGGTGTGCCACATAGAAGGATTTTCTGACTGTTGTGGTGATGTGGTTATCGAAGGTGAGACCACTGTCCACCTGTGTCCCTAAGTCTCTTATCAAACTTTCAGTGTTTAGTGTACTGCCACCTATATGGTAATTCACGGATACATGTTTTTTCCCAAAGGGGATAACTATACATTTCTTGGCATTGAGCTTGAGCCCATGGCTCTGGCACCAAGCATCTATTTCTGTAAGGCCCTTTTGTAGAGTATCCACATCATTTGGGGATTCAATAATGGCTCCCAGTTTGCAGTCATTTGCAAACTTTGTTATCCAGAGTCCCTTAGTGTTGGCCTGTACTTCAGAGAAGTAGATGCCAAACAAGAGCAGTCCCAGGACTGAACCCTGAGGTACTCCACTTGTCACTTGTCTGGGGTTGGATTTGGAGTTGGCTACTTTTACAGTGCGGGTTCTATCAGTAAGCCAGTTAGCAACCCATTGGGTGACATAGGGATTAATGCCCAGCTTAGTAAGTTTATATATGATTCCAGAGTGGGGGATGGTGTCAAAGGCCTTGGCAAGGTCTAGATAGGCTGTGTGGACCACCTTACCCTTGTCCATGGCTCTGGAGACTGATTCAAAGAAGTCAATCAAGCTCAGGAGACAAGATCGGCCCTTCACGAACCCAAACTGGGTGGGGTCCAGTGTTTGAAGGTTGCCATTGTCTTTGTTTATAAGTTCCATGATAATACACTCCATGGCCTTGCAGATAAGGCTTGTCAGACTGATGGGATGGTAGTTTCCGGGATCCAAGGTGGATCCCCCCTTGTGGAGTGGGATAACTGTAGCTGTGCACCACTCAGTGGGCATGAAACCTGAGGTGAGGCTATGATTAAACATGACACTTAGGTGAGGTGCCAGTTCATATTGTAGTTCATGTAGTACACAGCCCGGGATGTCATCTGGTCCCATGGATGCTGTATTCTTAGCTTTGGAGAGTGCGTTTTTACCTGTGTGGCCGTTATTACGAATTTGGCAATCTTCCGGTATTGAGAAGGGCCATTTAGGGGTGAGAGGGGTGAAGTTGGCACTGAATCGATCTGCCAGGATATTGGCAATATCCTTGGGATTAGTATATTTAATGCCATTCTGTTTTAGCTCAGAGCAGATCTGAGCATTGCCATTTAGATTCTTGACATAGTTATAGAATGCCTTGTTGTTGTCTTTGGAATCTTTGGCAATTTTATTTTCGTAACTAGCTTTGGAGGATTTTATGAGGGATCTCAGTTTCTTACTGAGGCTGGTAAGGAAGTTTTTGCATCCTGGGATTTTCCTCTTTTCTGCAACAGTTTCTTCCTTTTGTTGTAAAGTTTGTTTATGGCAGGGGACCACCAGATTGGCTTCTTTATTTGGATGAGAGCATCTTGGTTCTATTTGGGATGGCATGATTTATGCATGAGTGGATGTGCTCGTACAGTGCCTTAGTGTAGGATTCAGCAGTTGAACTTTCAGCTCCGTCTGCATGGGTGTCATGAAGTTTGTCACTTCTGACTTGAGTAGCATGAAGTTGTCTTTGGAGAAGTTTTTTATGGAGGTTTCCTTACTGGGGGGTGGGATGTGGATGTTAAGGGTGATTAGCTTATGGTCAGACGTGACTAACGAGGGGGTGACCATAGGTGTGGAGCATCGATTTCCCATGTTGGTAATGACCAGGTCTAGGATATTGGAGCCCCTGGTGGGACTATGGATTAGTTGATCCAGGGCGTTGGAATTTATGAATTCCAAGAACCGTTGGGCAAAGGTGTTGGTACATGAGTAGCTTTCCCAGTTAATGGCAGGGTAGTTAAAATCATCCAGTATTAGGGTGTTTGGTTCTATCTTAATATTTTTCAGTATGTTTAGAAAGGTGTAGTGAGAATCTTGGGGTATGGTGGGGGATCTGTAGCAAGCTACAATTTGGATTGCAGTCTTACCTAGTGTTAGTTGCACCTGGAGAATTTCAGACGCATTGTGTTGGACAACTAGCCTGGTGGTGTGAATATCCTTGGTGAATATTGACACTCCTCCACCTTTAGTGTTTCGGTCCTGCTTTGGTGGCCGAAAAGTGTGGTAAGAGTTGTAGCCTGGTATTGCAGGGGTGCTCTCTGGAGCCTTGAACCAGGTCTCAGTTACTGCACAGATATCAATGTTCTCCATTTTTAGGAGTGCCTCGAGAGAGTGCATTTAGAGGTTTAGACTCCTAGCATTGAGTAGCATTACCTTCAGATTTTGCATGCTTGTACCTGTTACGGCGGTGGTTTTGTCCTTTGAACTTTGCCTAAAAAAGGCACTATAGGGGTGGCAAGAGCCTTAGCCAGTAACCTGAATCCCAGAGGCGACAGGTGCAGACCATCTCTGGCAAAGCATCATGGTCTGTCAATCATGTCGTCCCAGGCAGACAGATACTGGATCCCCTTTGAATGACACCAGAAGCTTAGCCAATTGTTGAAGTCAATCATTTTGTCCTTATATTGTGGTATCATTCTGGGCGAAGGCAGGATGCTACTCAGGGCTAGGGTCATACCTGCCTAGGCCACATGATCCGGGAGCTCTTCCATGTCTCTTTTCATGTAGTCCAGGGAAGTACGTCTCAAGTCATTCACTCCAGCATGGACAATGACAGAGTCATATTTGTACTTGTTGTGGAGTGACTTGAGTGCATGCGTTATGTGGCAGATCCTGGCACCCGACAGGCAGCTGACTGTAATTTTCTCCTTGTTCAACCTGGTGAGAGGGACATCAGTGTGCCGGACTATAGAGTCACCTATGACTAAAGTGTTAGGTACATTGTCTTGCCTTAGGGGCTGTTGCTGGGTGGCACACAGGTGTTTTGAACTATGTGACACTTTGGTTGTGATTGGTGTTTGTTTGCGTTTCAGCTTCAGAGGTCCTTGTTGCTTGGGCAGGTTACAGTTAAGGGCCTCTGCATATGTGGATTTAGTGTTGCTATATGTGGGTCTTGGTGGTGTGGGTTTAGAAGGGCTATGTGTTGCTTGAGGTGTAGTGTGGGTGTTAACCTTCTCCTCTTGACTGTCTAGCACAATCTTGGGTGGAGAGAGCTTTGCTTCCATTTTGGCTATGTAAGTGCATCTCTCACAGGTTGTAGTGTTGGGTGGTAGGAGGAGAGGGTTGTCTGTGTACATGAGGCAATTGCTGCATTGCCCCAGTATGCCCAGATTCACCAGGTGGACAGGAGAAATCACCGGAAGCTGACCCTTGGACATGCCTGGTTTGATGCTTTTTTTTTTTTTTTTTTTTTTTTTTTTGTAAAGTACAGAAGCTGTTTTCCCTTACCTTAGCAAGTTACTTTGCAACTATAGGCTGTTTAGTGCCTACTATTAATTTCTCCTTATTAACAAAGAGAGTTGAGTGCTTGTATCAGTTTAAGGCTTCCTAGTGCTTTCCAGCAGGTATTAGAGAAAGTGCTAGTCAAAGGGATGCTTAAAAGTAAGATGAAAAAAAATGCACACTGCAGTGTGCACTAGAGAAGGTAGACGTGAAAGTAGGTAACTTAAGTTTTACCTGTTTAAAAAGTTAAGGTTTAGTGGAGAGTTACTATTTTTAAAACAGCTAGATGGGTTGAAAGGGGTGGCCACTTTTGTATTCTGGTACTATGGAATACAGTAGGATGGCCAATAAATTTAAATAGTTGAAAGGGAGGGGATTTTGATTTAGTGATTACTCACACAAGCCAGTGAAAGTAGAGAGGAAATTAGATATATGGTCAGATTAACATAAGAGGCAGGCAACTAGAAAGACAGTGATATTTAACAAGACAACTATGACTGGGTGGGAGGGCGGAAAAAACAATTCTGCCTGACTCAGAAGAGAGAGAGAGCTGTGGTCTCTTTTGAAGTTTTAATATGCTGTTAAAGCAGAATGCAGGTAAAACACAAGGTAAAGAAAACAAACTACAATATTTAAAATATACAAAATACAAAAAATAAAAGCAAACTAACCTTTCCTTCACAGCAAAGTGTAGCAGAGTCTGGATGAGCCTTTCTGGTAAAGCTCAGAAATGTTTTATTTTACCCCTTAAATAGAAAGTTTAGTTCCTAGCTCCACCCCTCAGTTAACAAATGATTAACCTTAAGTGACCCCTTCTATCTTATGAATGAGTCCTTAATTGATCAGTTCTAATTTCTGCCTGACTCGGAAGAGAGAGAGAGAGAGATAGAGCTGTGGGCTCTTTTGAAGTTTTAATATGCTGTTAAAGCAGAATGCAGGTAAAACACAAGGTAAAGAAAACAAACTACAGTATATAAAATATACAAAATACAAAAACTGAAAAATTTCTCCAAAGCAAAGTATTACCTTTTAAGCAATGGTAATAAATGTTTCATAGCCCCTGCCAACATAGCCAAAATGGCTTCTATGCAGAGGATTAGACAAATGCCCTATACAGCCACTTAAACAAATTCATTGACTTGGCTGTACCCAATAGGAACAAAACCAGGTCTTCCTGAAAAAACAAGATACCCTGGAGGACTGTAAGTATAAATAAGCTATACAACAAAAGAAATAAACTTACTCAACAGAGGAAGAATGCCCTCTACAGCTTTAACAATCAAATCAAATATCTTTTTAAGTCCTCTAACGCTAGCTACAAGTCTAAACTGGCATCCCTAGCTAAAGAGAATCATAAGGCATTCTTTAGCGACATCAGAAACCTAAAAGGGAATGCCCAGCTGTGTGCCAAATTTACACTGAACATGAGGAAATTGCCAACCTGCTAGCCAATTGATTTGGCAATAACTTCACTCCCCTGTCCCCACCAGACATACACCAAAGCATTTCCTACACCAGTCCTCTACTGAGTATATCCAAATAATAGGTCGTACAAGCACTCTCCATGGCCAAAAACATGGCCTCTATTGGACCAGATAACATCCCAGGCTGCACACTAAATAATCTAAAACAAGACCTAGTGGAACCACTCAGCAATCTCTTTAACCTAGCCTGAGAACTAGCTTTGTCCCGGCGGAGTGGAGAACAGCAACAGTAATCTCCTTGCACAAAGAGGGTCCATTAACTGACCCTGGGAACTATCGACCCATAAGCCTAACCCGCCTTATCTGAAAGGGCAAGAAAGAATCATCATGGACATAGGCAACTTTCATACCCTTAACTCAACCTAGTTTGGTTACATCAAGTATAGATCTTGCTTATTAAACTTAGTGGTCTTCTTTGAGAATGTCAGCAAAGCCCTGGATGAGGGCAAAACAGTACATACCACCTTGATTTAGCCAAGGCCTTTGATACAATTCACATTCAGGTATCATAGAGAAACACTCCCAGCTAGGGATAAATCCATACATTACTGGATGGGCAGCAAACTGGCTCACCGACAGAATGCACACTGCAAAGTTGGGGAGTCCACCTCCACAAGTAGGCCAGTTACCAGTGGGGCACCACAAGGATCTGTGCTGGGCCGTCTACTGTTTGAAATATATTTCTCTGAAATCCAGGTGCAGGTAGATGGCCTGTGGCTTACCAAGTTTGCAGATGACTGTAAACTGCGTGCAATCATAGAGTTCCCCAATGATGTTAACATATTACAAAAAGGGTTGACACAGACAAATGATTGGTGCCAAACTCACGGACTAAAACTTAATACAAATAAGTGCCTCATTATCCCGTTTGGCAAAGAAGTAGCCCCTACTATTTATGATCTAGATAGCATGTCTCTAAGCTCAAACTCAATGGTGTGAGACTTGGGAACACAGGTTGATAATCTAAACTTTGATCACCATGTGTCCGTAATAGTAAGACGAGAATTTTACATTGGGCATCTCATAAATAACGGCATTACATTCAAGAGCAAGGAGGTTATAGCTCCACTGTACTCAACCCTTATCAGACCACTAATTGAGTACTATGCTCCCTTCTGTATGTAGCTCACCAGACACCTGCAACAACTGGAGAGATGACAGTGGTTTCTATCCAAGAGAGTCCAGGGCCTCCAAAACATGACATACATGGAAAGACTGAAAGCCCTGTCACTGTACTCTGTATCATACAGGCTGCTGAGAGGCGACCTGTGTCTGGCCTACAGAGCAGTTCCAGACCCTGCCCTAATGGAAATGCTGCATATCTGCAAAATAAAATGGGACAAGAATAACTCACTCCAGATATCTCAACCTAGCCTCTGACATTAACAGAACATGCTGGAGAGAAATATACACCTCCCAGTGACTGCCACTCCTCTGTAATAGGCTCCCACTCCATGTGAAGCAGAGATCCTCAGCAACCCTATTCAAGTGCAATCTTGACAACTGGATAGGTGACCATAAATTCACCTTGTGGGTGGCACCTATGTCCTTCATAGATGGGGCAGTCAGTGCTGAACACAGAATCGCTCTGCTAACAATGACCATCTAACTATGGTCAATAAGGGTACTCAGATTATTATACAGCTAGGCTTGTAAAGGCTCTGGGGCCATTAGCCTAGTAACCTCCTATGAACCTACAAAGAAAAGGCACTGGGGTAAAATTAATGACCTTAAAATTATCCTCAGTTAAACAGTCAGCCACAGCATAAATCACCAGTTGCCACAATCAGTTGCAAGCAGTGGTCAGAGAAGGCTCTAAGCTCAACAGAGACCAGGTTGAAGATGAAAAGTTGACTGGAGAGAAAGCACAACAGTTCAAGGAATTACTCGGGGCTCTAGCACCCCAGGAAAAGTAGAAATTGGGTGGAGCTGAAGAAGAATGTCAGTGCCTCAAAACAGCATGTGTCAGGACTACAGAACAGATATGTGGCTGAGCCAGATATGGAAATAAGGTATATAAGGAAAGCTGGTGGTGTATTGCAGAAGTCCAGGATGTGATCAAAAGAAAGGAGGAGTTGAGGAGAAAGTGGGCAATAGAAAAGACTGACCAGACTAGGAAGGAATACTGGTTGGCTAACAAAGAAGCTAAGAAAAGAGTTGCAATAGCAAAGAATAGAGCATAGCAGGCAGTCTACCAACTTCTAGAAAGTGACTCGGTAGGTGGCATAAAGAATCTATATCAGGTTGCAAGGCAAAGACAAAAAGATAAAGAAGATAGTCAGACACCCTTCATAAGGGATGCCAGCAACAACCTGCTCAGCAATCTGCAGGACATCAAAGGCAGATGAAAGTAGTATTTTCCAGCAGCTTCTGAATGAAAAAAAAAACAGAAGCTGTACTGCCCCAGAAACAGCCTACAATGAGAGAAGAAGAGGAGTCCACCCTAGAAAAGTAAGAACAGCACTAAGGAAGATGAAGTCAGGGAAAGCAGCAGGCTCAGATGAGGTCACAGCAGATATAATAAAGATGCTGGGTGAGATAGGGAAGAAACTGCTCCTGAGGGTACTCATAGCAGTGTGGAGAGAAAGGTGTATCCCAGATGACTGGAGAATACACATACTCATGCCAGTGTACAAAAACAAAGTGTACATCCACAACTGTGGGCAGTGCAGAGGTATCAAATTCCTATCACACTGCATGAAAGTTCTGGAGACGGTGATTGATAAAAGGATACTGAGAGTAGTAGAAACTAAGATGGGAAATGAGCAGTTTGGATTCAGATCAGGATGCAGCAGTACTGACCCGATGTTTGCAGTGAGACAGATCGTTGAGAAAGAAGCTAGACATGAGGAGATTCCAACTGGGCATTCCTAGAATTGGACAAAGCATGACAAGATCCCAAGAAAGCTGATTTGGACAGTACTGTGGTGGTTTGAAGTTCCAGATTCATTGCTAGAATTAGTGCAGGCTATGTACAAGGACCCAATGACTCAAGTATGCACAGTGTTCTTCCTCACAGAAGGGTTCCCAGTGGGAGTGGGTGTGCACCAGGGTTCATCTCTGAGTCCACTGCTGTTCATACTGATGATGGACTACATTAGCAAACAGGTTGTAAGGGACAGATCAACAAAGTTACTGTATACAGATAATGTGGCAGTGCAGGCAGACACTGAACAAGAACTTCAGTGAAGGATAGGGGAATGGAATGCAAAACTGAAGGCACATGGGATGAAACTAAGCACAGATAAGACAGTGGCAATGGCATCAAACTGGGGAAATCAGAAGAAGTAAGAACTGAGATACAAAGGAACATAATGAAACAGGTAAATATCTTCAAGTATCTTGGAGGGGTGGTTGAGAAGAAGGGAAGTCTGAATGAAGAGGTCAAAGCCAGAATCAGAAGAGCTGCAGCCAACCGGCATAGAGTCTCAGGTGTAGTCTATGACAGAAGGATGCAAGAGAAGCTAAAAAGTAAGGAGTACAAGATAGTGGTGTGGCCTGTACCACTGTATGATACAGAAACTTGGGCAGTAAAGGCAGAGCAGATGAGGAAGCTAGAGGTGATGGAAACAAATTGCCTGAGAAGGGTAGTAGGATACACTCTGTGGGACAGATGAAGAAAATAGGACATAAGAGCAAAAGTAGCTGCAATTGCAGAAAAGATCGAAGAGAACAGATTGTGGTGGTTTGGACACATGTAGAAAAGAAGTAGACAATCTCATGAAGAAGATTTGGAACAAACAGGAAGAAAGTAAGAGGAGACGAGGACGTCCAGCAAAGAGGTGCATGGATTGTGTGAAAGAATATCTGCAAAAGCCAGACATGAGTGTCAAAGAAGGCAGGAGCGTGGCATTGAATTGAAAAAGATGGTGACAGTTAACAAGACATGAGTGTCAAAGAAGGCAGGAGTTTGGCATTGAATCGAAAGAGATGGTGGCAGTTAACACAATACCCAGACCCCATGTAGAAAATGGGAAAAAGTGGGGTCTGATGATGATGATGATAGAGACAGAGAGAGAGAGAGAGAGATAGAGGGACAAAAGATCTGGATGACAGTGGATGGACGCAGACTGTCACGGGTTTGACAGCTGGTGACAGATAACTGGATAATGAACAGGGTATGGTGAATAATACTATAGGAAGGGGAATACTTGGATGCATTTCTGTAACTTCTCACATGAAATCTAGACAAAACCTTAAATAATGGGGGTCAAATGCCCCAAAATAGGGTAGCTTTTATGTATTGCTCTTAAAAACTTAGAAAGTTGCTAGAATAAAATGATTTGGGGTACAATGCATTTAGTGAAGGATATGAAGTCTAAAACTTCAGTGTATGTCATTATTTAGTGACTTCAATCCTCAGTGATTTGCCAGAAACCAACAAATTTTATGAGAAACAGACCTAGAATATGAGGCACAAATCTGGACATTCTGCAAAAATCTGGACAGTTGAGAGGTATGCCTGGATGAGATTGTTGGATGCTAGACTGGTTCAGAGGGTACTACCCAGCTATCAATTACCTCCATAGCTAATGCCAAGGGACAGGCTACATGTTTAGTAGCCTGAATGTCTGCCTGTTGAGTGACTCAGCAGTCAAGAGACAGGAATCCAACTGTTGACAGTTCAGATCACACCATTCTCTGCAAGACATACTGTGCTAATGTAAGAAGAAGAGTTTAGACGTCTCCCAAGATGTGACCACTGAGACCACCAGTAATCACTCTAACTCACCTTTAGTGGGGATTGCACAAGACAAGCTGACATGTCCCAAAACTGGACCTGCACTGGAACAGACAAACAATAGTCCACATACAATGAGAGTTCGACAATGGAGTGCTACACATGGTGTGTGGACCTCACTTCCGGGATAGTCACTTCTACCTCCATTTCTATCCTGCCATGGTCATCTTCTACTACTCAGCTGCAGTAAAAGAAATATTGTATACCTCAGTACACAAAAAGTCCGATAATACAATAAAAGGAGGGAAAATGCTTACAGTGCATATTCGGCTGTCTCTCTTTCTCTCTGACGGCTGCCTTCTACTTCTGAAACACATCAGGGACGTCCCACCACAGAGCATCACCCATCATCCTGTCAAGGTCTTGCCAGGTATTTATCACACAAGGTGGCATCTTACTGTCCCAGCAGACACCTAGAAATGCTTCCATGCAGGAATAAAAGAAAAAATCTCGCATTCTCTGACATACCAAACAAGACCCTGCGGGTATCAGCACCTGATGATACCATGACCTCTAAACTTATCCATTAAAGAACAAAATGGTGATCCAGTGTGCATGAATGCACATTTTGACATCACATAATATACAACATAGCACAACACCAGGTTGCTACAAAACCATCCTAAAACTGATCCTTGGTGGTATGGAACTATACAGGCTGTGTGTATGAACATAGTGGGTATAGTGGTCACATGTTTCATTAAATCTGTGCCAGCTAGGCTGGGTACTGCATTGCATTTAGTATACAATTTAGAGACAGTGGGACTAAATCGAATCATTAGCAAAACTGGCATAGGCCCTTACTAGTGCAATATGTGACATTCGGCATGATAATGTGCACCAATGGACATATGTGGAATGCAGGACTTTGCATAGTAACTCTCTGGATATGGATAGAAAATGAATAAAAGTAGAAAACCTGGCAGTTAATGTTCTCACATAGTGGGATTTGACCTGTGGTGAACATCAGTAACAGTGAGACTGATATCATAGCGTATGTGTGAGTGGGAAAACAGCATCACAATAGCAGGGCACTGTTAACTTCAGCTGTGCTGGTTGTGTGAACTATGGGCACACGTTACCTGCTGAAGGTTAGGACAAAAGAGACATGAAGACCCCTATACAGAGGGCTGGACATGGCAAAGCACTGTAAGAGAAGAGGAGTAATAGGGTGTGTATATCCCTTCATGTGACCAACAGGCAGATAACAGAAGGGTGACTACAAGCCCATGCCCATTGCATTAGGTTACATGGGGTCATGTTATGCACAGCAGTACAGTGGATAACTGAACTTCTTTAGAACAAGCAGAAGGTAGTCTGAGACCATAGGTATATGACTTTCACAAACTACCATTTGCATCCATTCATTGACGTGTTACCCACAGGTGTACAAAGTTTGCAGTAGATCCCTTAAAAAAGCAGCAGTTGGAAAAGCTGAGCCAGCAGGAGATAGAGGTGGTATTGTAGGTGTTCTGCACACATAACATGTGCAGACTGGGCAGAGGTGCCAGGGTTGAAGATGTGCCAGAACCAGGTGTGGCAGGGAGTGATGCAAGACATGAATGCTGTAGTCCACCATAACAGGTCTCTGCAACAGGTACAGAAAAGTGTACTTGAGATGAGATGCCATGCAAAGGAGATAGCATGAAGCATTGTCAGGGACAAGTCCATACATGGTGGACCATAATCACAGAATTGGCTTACACAGATGAAGAAGTTAATGCTGTCCCTTTATGTGGATGGTGAGCAGACAATACAATAAAATCCTCACTTGTAGGTCATTGAAATATCCCTGTTGGTAAAATGTTAATGACATAGGTATATTTTTCCACTGAAATAGACAATCCAACCCCCCCCCCCCACATGATTCCTCTTGTGGCTGGCACAGTTTTACTAGCTCTTAATGCACTTCCATCTGTTTATTCAGGATGTGCTTATTTGTAAGAGAGTGATGTTACCATTAGTGATGGTACGGTGGCCAGTCATTCTAATGATGGACACTAACGTGTTCGCCAGTAGCTACTGCTTCTTCTATCATATCCATGGCATTGTACAACAAAAGTTTCCAGTGCTCAGTGCTCAGAACAGGTTTGCATCATAGTACAGTACACATTATATATTCCTGAATCACTCTAACAGGTTTTGATGTCTTCATCTGCATAATCCATGTGCCTCATTTGCATGGGAACCTTTAATTCCATATTATTCTGTGGTCATTTGCACACACTGCATACTGAGCTAGTTTATTGCACAGCTATGCTATATGCTATATGCATCTCTGAATTGCCAACACCCTATACCTGTGATTCTCAGCCGCTTTAGGCATCTATTGAATACTCAGTTCTGCTTTTTTTTTCTATTTTACACAACAAACCTAGCATAACTTATATAATGGAATAAATGGCTTTGACTTTGCTGTTTTTACTGTAGATAGTTCTGCACCTACTGTTTTCGGAATCCAGCTATATATTCTCTCTCCATCTGGCTTTACTGTGCTACCATATACTTGCTTTATGTACACTAAGTCGGTATAGTGTTGACTTTTTTAACAGACTCAGAGGGAGGCACACCTGCATCAGTAGCTTATAGCTCCTATAATTCACAAAGGAACATGTATATGCACATTATTACTGTAAACAGCATTGCTGTACGAGTTCCTTTCTAGTTTGTAGCATTTGTATTTGCTTTCCTCAGGAAGGGTTTTCACATATTTAAATAATTTTGCTGATATAAAATGATTCATGGCCTGTTAAGAGTTTCTCTCACAACTAAATGCATTGATATATTCATTGTTGTGTCAGACATAAAGTACTAATTATTGCATATTACTGTATTATTAATTATTGCAGTGATATACTTGACTTGTATATGTTTTCAACTGCTAAATTATGAATAGGTTGTGCCCTATCCTCCTGTTAACTATCTCTTTCACTTCCTTCCAGCTAACAGCTATTCAACCTGACCCTCACACCCCTTTTTTCCTCCCAACAACAGGGTAATCTCTCACTCTCACCCCTTTTTTTCCTTTTTCCTTCCAACTACAGGGTAATCACTCACTAACCCATTCTACTTCTTTCACTCTTCACACACAGGTACACTCACCTTATCCCTACTCCTGCCTCTTGCACACATACTTGATGGTGTCTTCCATCTAACCTCCTCTTCTTTTTTTTTTTTTCCTGTTTCTTAGGTTCAAACACCTAGCCAGTCTCCACAGTTTAGAACATACGAACTCCAACGCTCAGTTGAAGCTTAGATACGCTTCAATAAATCAGGCCTAGTGGTTCTACAGCCTACTATCCAGCTTGTGTATGTTAATGTCCGATTGCATCACTGTTAACTTAAATATGTGTTTAGACTGCTTGCAAATCACCGAGCTGAATCCCTGCTCTACTCCTTCCCCATATTTAGTGTTCCCCTACCTTTACCTCACATACTACTATTCCTTATCCCAGTCCTTTTCCTTCTATCATCTTTGTCAACTTGGTCCCCTGTACTCAGGCTCACCACCCTGCCACTCAACACTGTTCTGCTACCCTTAAGTACTCTCTGTTCTATTTGTGTTCCTTTTTTCTTAAGTCTGTGCTTGCCACCCTTCTTTAAGTTTCCCTTAGCTATTCTTAGTATTGTGCTACTAATTACATCACATGAGTAGAATTACTTATCCTCTTTTATTCTCCTCATTTACTGCAATGGTTGCAAACCTTTTTTTTCTTTCAATTTTCTTTTGCAATGGTTCTGCCCTATTGCTTCACCAGTTTCAGTACTTACATCTCCACTGATTTTTTTTCTCTGCTATCTGCCGCCATCTGCTGCACCCTACTCCATTCACTCTCACTACACTTGGGCTCACTCTGCTACACTACCCTGCCCCCCAAATCCTACCCTCCCCCACTATCTGTAGATTTAAACCTTTCCACAAGAAACACCCCCTCAGCAATTCATCCAATCACATCAGACGAACACATAATTGCCAATTATCCATATACTAGTACACTGATTACTTTTTTTTCTTAACCACACTATAACCACTCCCTATAGCAGGCACACCCTCACTTGTCACTCTATATACTATACACCAAAACAAAACATAACTCCAAATTACATACACAATGTTGCTTCAACACCTTCTTTTACTCACTCTGCTAAAAACCTCTTACCTTCTAACTTGCAATCAAACTCTACAGGTCATAAATATCTACTCCCCCACTAACCCCCTCAACACGCCACTCCACTCCATTCCCCATTAAACAACATAATAATATCTCCTTACCTTTTTAGCAGCTCCTACACACACCTGTGTACATTAAAATATGCTCACTCTAAGTCTGCCCCACATCTACAGCTCAAATATGTTAAACCAGTTACCAGACTCACATACCTATTCCTATTCAACTCTACTCTGCTCAAGCTAAGTGGTGACATACATCCTAATCCAGGACCTCAACCTAATAATCAAACCTCTCACACTACAAACCTCACTCACTTGCCAAACACCACTCTTCTCCCTCACAGTAGCTCAGATCTCCTACTATTAAACATGAACCTAAGAAGCATACTTAACAAAAGTCATGAGTTTCATGTAACTATTACCCACTATGCCCCCAATTTAGTTATCCTTACAGAAACATGGCTAAAACCCCACATACCAGAAAGTGAAATCTTAAGCCAGGATTACAACATACACAGACATGACAGAATACATAAAAGAGGTGGTGGCATAGCTATAATATACAAGAACACTATCAAAGTAGAAAGGCTCCAAGTCAGCTCCCCATTACTACAAAATACAGAAATTATAATTACCCACCTTCAACTAAACTCCAACAAATACATCATTAAAGTAGCTATCTATATACCCCCAGGTAACAACACTTCCACTATTGAAGATCTCCTTTGTTGGAGTGCTTCAACCTTTAGACAAGAAAGTATAATAATGGGGGATTTCAGTATGGATTGGTCCACCTACTCATCAGATAATCCCTCCAATTTTATCAGCCTCCATGGTTTCTATCAGATTATACAATCCCCTACCAGATTTGACAAGCATAGCAAAAAAGAATCAATCCTTGACTGGACACTCACAAACAAATACTCACTCTGTCACCAATCAGGCTCTCTCCCTGACTGTCTAAGTGATCATCTACCCACCTACCTCCTTAGGCAATGCATTTATCTTACTAAAAATATTACTTACAAACTTGTCCACAACAAAAGGCATTTCTCCCCTGAAGTTTTCAAAGCCATTGTGCAACAATGTGACTGGTCCACTTTAAAACATCTGCATCTAGACTTGGCTGTTGAATATCTTAATGATAAATTCCTCAATATACTAAACAACCTAGCTCCCCTTAGAAAGACCTGCACTAAGTCTAAGTACATACAATGGCTTACCAATGGAAATAAGGAACTCCTAAAATGGCGAGACAGAGCATGGGACCTATACCATAAGAACAAAAGTCAAGATTCCCTCTTCACACACCATTCATTATGCAACCTTGTCAAAAAACAAATCAAAGAAGACAAAAATCGTTACTATACATCAATACAACAAAAACACCAAAGCAATTCCCAGAAATTATGGGGTACCATTAAGCAATTACTTATGACTGGACAGAACACAACCCCATCTCCAACCACTCTGAATACCGCAGATAATATAGCCACACAATTTAATTCACACATTATCAACTCTATTCTCTCCCTAGTAGAAAATAACAATAAGACCCCCCCATCTATCCCCAGCATACTAGGCAGCTCCCCCAATTCCTTTACAATCAAACAAGTTCAAACTAACATCATCAAAAAATATCTATCCAAACTTAAGCCATCTTCCCTCGCAGCTGACCAACTCCCCAATGAATTTCAAAATTAGCAGCAGACTCCATCTCCTACCCTATATCTCTCCTAATAAACCAGTCCATTATTGAGAAATATGTCCCCAAACTCTGGAAAGTCTCTTATATCACCCCCCTCCACAGAGGCGGCACCACTACAGAATTCTCAGTCTACAGGCCAATTGCCATCCTCCCCACTAGAGCCAAAATTCTTGAAAAATGCATACACAGACAACTCCTTAACTACCTGCTAAGTAATAATCACCTATCTGCATCTCAACATGGCTTCAGACCTAAACACAGTACGATCACTGCCATTGTCAGCTTTACAAACTCAATCAACGATCTTAGAAATGATAACTAGCTTGTCTCTGCCATCCTTCTTGATATGTCTAAGGCCTTGATACAGTGTCACACCAAAAGCTGCTAAAAGAACTAACTACTTTAAATCTAACCCAGCCTGCCCTACTCTGGTTTCTCAGCTACTTAACTGACTGACAACAGGCAGTTAAGTGGCAAACTGAAGTGTAAATCAGAGTGTGTATGTATCTTTAAGAACCTTTCCATGGGCTTGCACATGTGTATAAATACTGAGCATATGCAAGCTAGACTGCCATTTTGTAGAGAGCTCTTGAGATGTAAGCATGCATGTATGTGTTAGTCTGTCAGTTAATCTGTTTGTTTATAATTTATGTTGATGCTATCCATCCTGATGTGTTTCTGTGTAATAAAGCATATAAATGAACTACCCCACCTGTTTGTCTTGTATGATAATAGACGACAATTGACATGGTGTCAGAATGGGATCCAGAATCAAGACCAAGATGCGCTCAGTTAATGTTGCAGGAATATAGAGGAATGGATCATCCCTACTGCAAGTACAACTTATAAAACAGGTCAGAAATGAATTCCAGATACTAAAACTTGCTTAAATGATTTCTTACTCAAAGAATATTAAACAAAGCACTCAAAATGCTCAAAATGAATTTCTAGTTAAACAAAATGTCTGAAACTGTGAGATAGTGATAAAAAATATTCAAAATAGTTACAAAAATGTTTGAAGCAATGTCCAAATTGCATAAAATGTATAAAACAAGGAAAACAACCACATTTTTTTACAATGTTATTACTGTTTTGCATTAATTAAAGCTATTCAAATACCCAAAGTGTACAAAATGTTTGCAAGTTCGTGCAGTACTACAGTACAGTTATTTCATGCAATACAGCCATTTCAAAGCATATTGCACAGTACAGTCATTTCAAAGAAAATTTTGCAAAGTATAGTTATTTCAAATCATATTTCACAAAGTACAGTATTTCAGAGTTTATTGTGGATTTGAATGTTATTTCATGTACCTGGTGTGTGTGCATATTCATACATAATTACAAGGACCATTTTGAAGTGTGTTTAAGCATAATTTGCTGTCATGGCAGAAAGCTTTCACAGGTCAGCTCCATTTGTATTTGATAATAATATTCCAGAGAACTGGAGAGTGTTTGAGCAAGAGTACAATATTTTCATACAAGCAGCATTTTCTGACAAAGATGCATGTACAAAGGCATTTATTCTGCTTAATTTAGTTGGTTCAGAAGCCAAAGAAAGAGAGTGTTCATTTGTGTATGCATCTGCTGTGTATGCAGGGGGCAGGGAAGACTGCAACATGGTGGTCTCAGCTGAAACAAGGGAAGACCCCGAGTGCTTAAAATGTAAATTTAGAGAAACGTGTAACCCCCAAATGAATATTACAATGGAAAGGCATTTATTTTACACAAAGGATCAAAAGTCTGCTGAAATGTTTGCAGCATCTATAACTGACTTGAAAAACATGGCTAAAACATGCAGATTTGGTGATTTTAGGGATGAGTTGATAAAAGAGTGACTTGTGTGTGCTATTAAAGATGATGCTGTGAGAAAGATTTTGCTTCGAGACAGTGATTTAACTTTGAATAAGGCCATAAAGATTTGTCAGATACATGATCTCACAGAAAAGCACACAAATATGCTTATAAATGAGAAATGCATGCTTCCAGTATCTTCTAAAGCTAATGTTGATAGTATACAGCATGTGGTTAAAAGAAACAGGCACATGGCAGCTACTGTGAGTCCTACAGCAGTCACTGGGAAACCCTGTAGTTTTCTAGCAAATTTCAGAGCATGCACAGTCTCAGCGAAGCACAAAGGTGAGTCAACAAACTCAAAGCATGTGCTCTCACCTATAATAAACTGTCATAATTGTGGTGGCAATCATGCATCTAAAAGAAAAGTCTTAGCTTTTGGTCAGCAGTGCCACAGATGTAAAAAGTGGAATTATTTCCAAAGATTTCGTAAATAAAAAGAGGTTCATTCCTTTATTAAAGGAAAGCATTCAAAGAGACAAGTTGCTCAATTAGAAAGCTGTGACCCTACTTTTTATGTTGATGGTGTGTCTGTGCTTAATAAAACAGTCAATGCAGTAGAGATGTGGGCAAAGAATTAAGTATATTGTATTGTTTGGATTAACCCATAGAGCTCAAAGTTGATACAGCTTCAAAGTGCAGTGTTATAACAGCAGAGACATTTACTAGAGTACGTACTGGTGAGAAGCTTGATTTGGTAAAGTGTGCAAAGCTTGTTCCTTATGGTGGTGAAGAAATTCAGAATGAAGGCTCAGTAGTGCTTTCATGTTACTCTGCTAGAAACAGCTATGACTTGTAATTTTACGTAGTCAAAAGGCACATACAGTCATTATTAAGCCTCAGAGACAGTTTGAAAATGGGACTACTTTCATTTAATAAGGAAGTGCACCATGTAAGCTTAAAATACAACTGTTCTAAATTTGCCCAGACTATTTTTTCTGCCTATGCTGATCTTTTCAAAGACATACTAGACAAACTCCCAGTTGTGTACTCCATGAAGTTAAACCCTGAAATCAGCCCAGTTGTCAGAATAGCCCAGGAAGTTCCAGTTGCTATGCAGAACAGAGTCAAAGCTGAGCTAGACAAAATGGTGTAGCAAGGTGTGATTTGTCCAATGGAAGAATCTACTGAATGGGTATCTTCCATGGTGGTAGCTCATAAGAAAAGCTCAGATGATATGAGAATATGTATTGATCCACAAGATTTGAACAAAGCACTAAAATGACCTCATCATTCAATGCTTACAGTTGAAGAAGTTGCTTCTCTTATGCCAAATGCCACTGTTTTTTCTGTCTTGGATGCAAAAAATTCATTTTGCAAATTTTGCTTGACCGAAAATCTTCATTGCTAACCATTTTCAGTACTCCTTTTGGCAGGTACAGAATTTTGAGAATGCCATTTGGGATAAATTCTGCCAGTGAAGTCTTTCAGTGTGCGATGGAACACATTTTTTTTTCTGGTTATCTGTCTGCTATTATAGTAGATGATGTTCTTGTAGGTGATACTGGTGAAGCTGAACATGATAAAAACCTCAAGAAGGTTCTGGAAAGAGCACATGAAGTGAATCTTAAGCTGAATCCTCAGAAGTACAAATTTAGGCTGTGAGAAGTTACTTATGTTGGTCATTTATTTACCAGTTTGGGCTTATGACCAGATCCTTCCAAGCAAACAGCAATTCTTGAGATGCCAGCTCCAGACAATTTCTAAGCCCTACAATGTTTTCTTGGCATGGTTAACTATCTAGGAAATTTCATTCCAGACTTGAGCCAACTTTCAGCACCACTCAAAGAGTTGACACTCAAAGATGTATCCTGGTCCTGGTTAGAACAACACAAAAGAGCGTTTGATGTGCTGAAACAGGGAATTGCCAGTCCACCTACTTTAAGATACTATGGTGTTCACAAACCAGTCACCCTTTGTTGTGATGTTTTGAAGTTTGGTCTTAGTGCAGTCATTCTTCAAGAGGGTAAACCAGTAGCCTATGCATCCAGAACTCTAACCCAAACTGAAATGCAATATGCCAAAAGTTCTTTCTCTATTTGAGCAATCATGTTTGCATGCTCAAAGTTCCATGACTGTATTTATGGCTGACCTATTCAAATCAAAACTGATCACTAACCTCTAGTCACTGTTTTTGGAAAGCCTATGCATACAGCTCAGATCTATATTAAATTATTAAAACGTCACGAATGTTGAACAGCTGAAATACTGAAAGTGTCATTCACATTACTTGGTTTTGTAGGGGGCTATGCCCCCCATGCCGCTAATTATATATACCAACTCCAAGATCACACTACAGTGAGGAAAGGGCAAAATTCCTCATCTTCACTGCACCCCAATCCCACAAACCAGAACTGGATGAACGGCACTTTCGATAATACGGCTGTTTGACATTCGTGCCGTTCGATAATTTAATATAGACACTACAGCTCCTGCTAGATTGCAATGCATGATGTTGAAATTGCAAAAGTATAATTTCAATCTTGTCTACACAAAAGGCAAACTTCTTTATCTTGCTGATACTTTATCCAGATCACTGAGAAATACCACTGAACAGCATGAACATAAGAAACCTGATTTTGAAGGCATGGAAGTGAGAATTTTTTCGTACACACATCTTGATTAGCTTAGAGGTCATATGCTCTTCACCAATAGTAAAGCACCTGATCACTATACTCCGTTCACCATAGACTCAGCCAATAAAACTAAAATAGAACCTGTCCATCACACCAAACTCCTTGCAGTTACAATAGACAACTTAAAATTTGACAAGCACCTCACTTTAGCTATCAAAAAGGTCCACATTAAGCTTAGTTTACTGTACAGGGTCAAGCCTTACCTAACCAATGCCACTAGACATTCCATAGCAAGGATGCAGCTACTCTCTACCCTCCTTTATGCCTCACCAATATTCACTAACCTCATCAAATCTGACTTAAACAAGCTGGAGTCCTTTTATAACAAAATTGCAAAATTTGCTACTAACCTCCCTCACAGATCAAATCAATGCACAGCACTTCATAAACTAAATTGGATCAAACTACCTCATCTCCTGTCTCTCAACCAACTAACCTTCGTTTATTGTATCTTACACCATCCAGACTACTGTCCATCACTTAAGAAGTTAGTTCAGGCCTACTCAAACAACAGAAAACTAAGATCCTTTAACAAATTACCACTTACAGTAACTAAACCTAATGACTTTCATGGCAATTCTCTATTCTCCCACCAAATATCCAGGTTCTGGAATTCCATACCTCAAATGATACTAAAAACTAGCAATACATCCAAATTTAAAACGCTGCTTGAGGAACAACTAGCTAACACCTGGCTCTGCTCCTGAACTAACACAAGCTGATATATTCTGTCCACCCATTTTCTTTCAACCATATATTTTTTTTCTTTTTATATTCTAAGCTGCTTTTTTCAGGGCCCACCAGATTTCAGCTTCTCTCTACCTACTACTAATTTAATATTCCTTTAATCAGGTTACACCTATCTCAAGTCTTTTATATGCATCTTCTTTCCCTCCTTACCAACTCATCTCCACACTGCCTTGCTGTCACTGTTAAGTATATGTGCCACTAACATTTCATCTATTTTTTCTTGCCTCCTATATCATATATGCTTTTAATAATATTTTTCTCCTATATCATTACATTTCACCTATGAATCTATCATTCATTATAATGGTAGAATCTACTTTTATTTGTCAGATTGCTAATTAGCAATTTTTTCTACTCAGTATATTATTAGTCTATATTGTATGTCTTGTTAGACATCTCTTTGTTTTGTCAGTTATTTGTTCAGCTTACTTACTGCCTGTATTTCTTGTATTATCCTGCAATGTGTTTTCTTGTATTGTATTGTAAAATTGTTATGTGTTTCTGGTATTGTAAAATCGTTATGTGTTTCTGGTATTGTATTGTAAAATTGTTATGTGTTTCTGGTATTGTATTGCATGAATTTTCATGCAATGTTTTTTTTTTTTTTTTTTTATAAAGGAGCTTTTCTCCCTGGGCCTCTGCTGAAAATGGACCTCTGGCCCAGTCGAACATCCCCGGTAAACAAATGGAAAATAAATAAATACATAAATATTTATTTTTTTATTTGTCCTTTGGTAACTGGGAAAGTCTGACTGAGCCAATGATGCATTATTAGGTGAGGCCCAAGGAGAAAAGCTCCACAACAGATTCAAAAACATTTAAACAGTAGTTCATGATTAATTATATACAAGGGGAGAAATGCCATGCAACAGATTAAATATTTTATAATGAGCTGGGGAGAAAGGCAAAACACAAATAAATCACATTTTACTATAACTGATAAGTAATTATACACAAGAGGACAAAATCCCCAAAAGCCAAAAGAAATTAAACACAAACAGACTAAGATACATTTACACAATATTACTAGGATAAACTAGGGTCAAGAATACAATACGAACTGCAAGTAGCAAGACAGAGGCTATGTCAAGTAAACTAATGCATAGTTTTCAAAATATTGACTATATTTCTAATAATATATGGAGGTGAGAAACAACAGAATATTCTGCTGCCAGAATAGAATGATATTAACAGGAGGGAAAAATAAGGACATGGAGAGAGGGTTTATTATTAGAGAGGAGAGATGAAAATGCTATGCTTTCATTGTCATTGTTGTTAATGTCTATGAATCCCACCCGGCATAAGCCTACAAAAGATGACCACTTCTAATGTCTTAATATGCAGTGCCAGAACATGTGTGACACATCGCTGTACAAAGACTCTTGTTAACCAGCTTTTTCACTGTTCTCTAAACACAAAAAGCTTGTGTTGAGGAAAAAAGTCATTAATATTATTAACAAGTATCATCCATTTTTACTAGTAGTTAGCTACAAGTATTCCCTGCAGCAAAGTATAATTTGTTCTGAATTGTCCTAAATAAGTATTAGTTACCATTTTTACTTTGTGAAGTGAGGCCTTTTAAGTTCCTAAGTTCATTCTAGACTAGCTGCCCTTGTAGGCCATTTTAAGCCTATCCCATTTCTCTCAAAGGTGCAAATAAAACCCTGTACTTTCTGCCTGTGAGGTAAGCACTTTAACTATTATGCCAACTCCCAACCTCCTTGGGTTCAACAGGTTAGTAAGTATTCAAAATGTTGCTTTGAGTTTTGTGAAATTTTGCAAAGTTGTCTTACAAGATGGCTGTGTGTTTTTGTCCTTTAAATACTTATTTGTGGTTTGCTGAAAATGAACTCATGAGCTGTGACTGCCTTCCTCAGTTGGACTTTAGGGTCATTAATGAAACAGTAATCCATTGTGAATCTTTCGTGCGGTTGTCAGTGCTGAAAACTGAACCGAGTTTTAATTTTTTGGACTTAAATATGATGCTCGGTATGCAAAGCTGTGCTATCATATACTGAGTTATGTTGTTTTTGTTTCCATTGCGTCAGAATTCAAACAGTGTACATTCAAAAATAAAAAAATGGTATTTATTTTTATTAAAGCAAATTTTTAGAAATATCACCATTGCACTTTATATCTCATGCAGATGAGTTAGAACAAAATCAATAACTCCGTTGAATGCCAAAACATTCGATTAGCCTTTTGTCATCTCACTAAGGGTGAGGGCAACAATTAGACTGACTGAAGTGGAGCATGCTAGCATCCCTTATGCAGTTATACATTTTGATAACCAAAAAATTGCCAGCTATGTCTATGTACTCTGTTATTGTTTCCTCAGCCATGGCATTTATGTATGAAAGTAAAAGCTCAGAATGTGGGTGAGAACATGCACATTTGTAAATGTGTGTGTGTGTGTGTGTGTGTGTGTGTGTGTGTGTGTGTGTGTGTGTGTGTGTGTGTGTGTGTGTGTGTGTGTGTGTGTGTGTGTGTGTGTGTGTGTGTGTGTGTGTGTGTGTGTTGGCGGGTTCTCATTTAAATGTCATGGTGCGGAATGTAGCTATATTTGGTTGTTTTGACTGATGCCAGTATTGCCAAATACATGATGACACATCAATTTAATGGCTATACTTCTTCTGACCTTTACAACTATTAGAATACATTTGCGAGATAAACTGTCATTGCATAAAGATGCAACTGTAAGTGAGAAATCAGTGCATCAGATATAACCTGACAGGGAGGTAAAATTTTCTAGACATAGGATCATATGGCAGATTCGCAAAAATCAACAAAGAAAAAAAAATGGCCATGCTCTTCTGTCCTGGTCCACAGCCTTTGAAGCACAGATTATTGCTGTCAGTACTGTTCCAAACTACTCACTGGCCAAACTGTTTAGACTCTGATTCAGTAATACAGTTTCTTATGACAGGCACACTGTTATGGATTACTATTACACTTTCAAAAATCAGAACTTATCTGCTCAAATCCTCACTGCTTATAGACCACAGTACTGAAGACGGGAACTCATCTGTCTGGGCTGCTGCTCACTCATGACCTCAGCTATGTGTTCAGGGAATGTGTGACAGCCATGCAGAGAGAATGGAGGTTCTGACTGCCACTTCAACAAATACCTGAGTCTGAGGAAGGTTAAGTGTGACAGGCAAGGGGAGGATTTCAAAGCCTAGGTTTCAGGGCTGACTGGAGCATTTAGACTTTTGGGATTAGGCAGTGACCAGGGAATTCAGGTTAGGGACAGGTAGGGGAATTTAATTTAGGGAGTGGGGGGATAGATTTAGGGAATGATCAGGAAATCTAGGCTTAGGCAGCAGGAGATGAGTTTAGGGTTAGGGAACAATCAGGTTATTAAGGTTTAGGGGCATGAGGGGAGGTTATGGTTAGCAAACTACTGGTGAATTTAGGTTTGGGGAGCAAGGAGTTTCAAGGTTAGGTTGGGGAACAAAGTTTCAGGTGAGGGTTAGGGACTGGATGGGAGTTTTAGGGTTTAGAATTAGGATTCTGGGAAGGTTATGTAGTATACTACAGTTCAGTTGTGGGATGGATAAGTAATTTACTAGGACTTGGCTACTGGTAGATAGGGCACTTGCTGTTTCAAACAACTGACAACAAGTAAGTCAGGTGTGAATTAACAGATCACTGGCACTTGCCATAGAACCCAAATGTTATCACAAGACATCAGCGATTGAACTGCTGAAATGTTCTAATGTGTGTGAGGGGTGTATGTTGTAAACACAACTCAGCCCTCATTAATCTGGAAGAAAACCTTGCAAGGACTACAAATACATTAGGCAAAACATATTCATAAACATTTCTTATGCACAAAGTATAACTCTCAATGAATGACATTATTAACTTTTACTCCAGTAACTAGCTTGTGAAAAAAATTAGCATTAATGAAATTTAGTAGCAAAATATTTTACCTCATACTTGGTCTGAGAGATGCCAAATAGGAAAATAACATCTGCCACAAGCAGGCAGGCACAAAGGTTGAGAAGCAGGGCTGTACCTGCATTTTTAGCTGAACGACACTTCCAAAATGTCATGATTGTAAGAGCCAAGCAGATGATTGAGAAGGTAAGGCCGATATGTGAAATTACAGTCAGTGGGCTGTCGTTCTGGAACTGAAAGCAAAGTTCATTAGTAGTTTGTTATTAATGCAAACAGCCAACTCCAAACGATTCTAATAAAGTGATAACTCAGAATGAACTCTCACAGCATTACTAGTCAAAGACATGTTAAAGGGATGAGTAAAGCACAACAAACCATTAACTAACAGCTCAGGAAAAAAACTCTGAATAACATATTAAATTGATTCACGTTAAATTATATTCTGCCGCAGTGGTGCAGCGGTAACATTGTCGCCTCACAGCAAGAGACTCTTCCGTTCGATTCTCGGCTGGAGCGCCTTCTGTGTGGAGTCTGCATGTCCTCCCCGTGGTTGAGTGGCATTCGAAAGACATGCGTGACTGGGCGTGCCTTCATTGACGGTTGGGTGTCGGGCTGGCACCTCAGCACTGTAAAATTCTACTGCAAATCATTAGCTGACCGGAGTTCCACTGTGGCAACCCCTAACTGGGAAAAGCCGAAAGAAAAACAACATGTATTCCACATAGTGAGACACACCTTAAGTTATATTCTGTATGTCTTCCACATAGTGTTATTCCAGGTAATTTATACACAACACTTCCATCTGAATAATTTAAATGTTTCCTTTAGAGTCATTTTCATGGTATCTTCCTGTGTTTACTTCTTGCCTGATGAATGTATTATTCCTCTCATGCAGTGTCACATTCTTCTTTCAGAATCATAAAATGATTTGACAGTTTCATATATGAAGATGGCATGCACATCAAAACCAAGGTGCTCTTTAAATAATAATTTCTTCAGCAGTGAACACTGGGAAGACATAGGCTTGTAAACATGGTTTCAGCTGTAACATCGCTAAGAATGATTTATAGTAAATGTTAGCAGAAGATGTGATCGATGTTTAAGGCTTCAAATCATTAGTGACTATTTCCTTCTTATCTGCACCTCAGTACTGTTACTGGATCTAGCTATTTAAATGTAGCTGCAACATCATTATTTTATGACTCTTGCTCTAATTTTTGCAAAACAAAAATGTTTATTTCAGAAACTGTTACAGATATTTAGTTTTGGGTCTATGTCAGGTCTTCATTAAGCAGCATAGCCCAAACACAAAACAGTATGACCAAAATAAGCATTTTTAATTCTAAATTTTGACTTGTACTTAACATGGTAATATGATATAAAGCTGATGGTAAACCGATGGAGAAAGTAATTAATGGCATGCAAAAGACAAGACATTCTACACAAAGGAGTCAGTAATAATGCTTAAATATACACAAGGGCTGCATGAATTTCACTAATCAAAGACAAAGCCAAATACTGTATTAATCATTGTTTTGGATCATTTATAAGAAATGTCATGACAAAAGTGTGAATCTACTCAGATGAAAAGAATGAAGCCAAAAAAATAAAATAAAACTGAAAGCAAGCATTCCACGTTTAAATTACAAGTAATGATAAGCCAAGAAACAAGATGGAAACAAACCATACACTGAAAATAATGCATAATCAAATGAAATGCTATTTTTCTACTCATCATAAAATACAGTAAAAAATATAAAGGCACGTTCATAAAATTGCTTGCATATTTACTACCATTGTACAACTAGCACTATTTACTATATGACAAACTATGCCAGGATGTGCCAATGTGTTCATAGGATCATAGGAGGTTCCCAGGCTAATGGCCCCAGGGCCCTTACAAGCCTAGCCAAGTTTAACCCATGTTCCCAAGGGTGTCTTGTTCAAGCAGACACTAAAATTAGTACCTATTACCCCTGTCCAAAAGGGACACAGGTGGAACTCCCTGGGTGAATTTCTGGTTACCCATCCAATCATCCAAATTATGCTTAAATAGAGCCAACAAGGGGATTTGTTTAACATGAATAGGAGGCTTGTTCCAAAGATGGGACAACCTCTGTGAGACATATCTGTCTCTCCAGCAAGATCTGTTGATGTCACATACCAGGTTAATGTCCTTTGAGCAAGTGACCATGTGCCATTTGACTTGTGAATGTGCATTTCCACTAATGCTCTATATGCAAGGCACAAGTCGCCTCTAATCAGTCTGTACAACACAGAGTAAATTGACAATGATTTCAGTCTGTCCGCATAAGACAAATCTTGAACACCCTGAAATGTCTTTGTAAGGAACCTTTGTGGTCTTTCCAATTGCTGCAGGTGTTTGGAAAGGGACATACCAAAGGGAGAGTTGTACTCTATTATTGGCCTGATAAAGGAAGACTACAGGGAGATTATAGCCTCTTTTTTTCTGTTGGCAATGCCCTTACTTATGAGATGAGCAATAAAATATGCCCTTCTTACCACTGTGGAGACATGGTAGTTGCTGTCACCTTGTGTGCCCAGATCTCTCATCACTGACTATGTGGTTAGGGTATTGCTATTGATGTGGTAGCTTGCAGGAACATCACTCTTGCCCAAGGGGATGATAATACATTTTTTTGCATTAAGTTTAAGACTATGACTTTGGCACTAGTCAATAGTCTGCATAAGATCTTCTTACAGGATGTTGACATTGCTAGGGGTTTCAGTGATTGCTCCCACTTTGCAGTCATCAGCAAACTTTATCAACCATGGTCCTTTAGTTTTACCTTGTACTTCAGAGAAGTAGGTTCCAAACAGTAGGGGTCCCAGAACCAATCCCTGTGTCTGCTGGAGGAGGTGGAGTCCCCTATTTTGACCGTATGAGTTCTATAAGTGAGCCAGTATGCAAGCCACCTGACAATATATGGGTTGACACCCAGGTGGGTGAGTTTATCAATGATGCCAGAGTGGGGGATTGTGTCAAAGGCCTTGGCTAAGTCTAAGTTGGCCATATGCACAGATTTGCCCTTGTCTAGGGCTTTGGTGACTGTCTCATAGAAGTCCAGATTATCCAGATAACTCACTACAGAACTGCTGCTTAAATTTATACGCATCACTACAGCATATGGATTTCTTTCAACAAACCCATGAACAGCAGAACATTGTGGCTTACAGTTTGATTTAACAAAGGTTTAAATGCCATGCTTTTGTGTAATTGTTCCATGAGCTTTCCCCTCACACTGCTACTAATGATAATAATAAAAGGTACAGCATGTCTTTAGTAAAGACAAAAGTGTCTGATCACTTAAAAATAAGCACCGTTATGCAATAGGTGGATTAGATACTCTAAATTAGCCACAGGTGTGAGCATGCATGTGAGTTCAGTGGTGTAAACCTTGGCTCTTGATGACTTTCACTGTTAAAGTGATTCCCCAACCAAATGTGCAAAAAATAGAAAACAGGGTTATGGATGGATGGATTGGATGCATTGCAACAAATCGTAAACAACAGTGCACACATTTTTTTTTTTTTTCTTGCAGTCCCTTTGTACTTTACTGAAATGTCCTCCAGTGGGGTGGTAAAATGGAATCTCTTTGTACATTCTGAGTTTTTGTATGAATTTGTTACTGAATTAATTGTATGACAGCATTTAAGTGGAGCGATTTTGAATACCATTTTTACCGACAAGCCAGGCAGTCATGGCAAGTACAAAGGCAAAATATGCATAGAAAATGTACATTAACCTGCAGAGTCATAACCAGCTATCATAGTTCCCTGTGCTATCACCTCAACTTTACACTGAGGAAAAAAAATGTCCTCCCATACTTGAGGCATTTCAGATAGCAGTCTAAATAGCACACTTGAAACACTGAGCACCTCAGCCCTAATAGTAAATGCTGTAATTGCATTCATTTCTGAATGTTGGTATTGCATGCTGTAACTGCTTTAATTTATGAATAGCGGTATTGCATGCTGTAACTGCATTCTTTTCTGAATATTGGTATTACATGCTGTAACTGCATTAATTTCTGAATGTTTGTATTGCATGCTGTTAACTGCATTCATTTCTGAATGTTTGTATTGCATGCTGTTAACTGCATTCATTTCTGAATGTTTGTATTGCATGCTGTTAACTGCATTCATTTCTGAATGTTTGTATTGCATGCTGTAACCGGATTCATTTCTGAATGTTGGTATTGCATGCTATAACTGTATTCATTTCTAAATGTTGGTATGGAATGCTGTAACTGTATTCATTTCTGAAAGTTGGTATTCCATGCTGTAACTGCATTCATTTCTGAATAGTGGTATTGCATGCTGTAACTGCATTCATTTCTGAATGTTTGAATTGCATGCTGTTAACTGCATTCATTTCTGAATGTTTGTATTGCATGCTGTAACCGGATTCATTTCTGAATGTTGGTATTGCATGCTGTAACTGTATTCATTTCTAAATGTTGGTATTGCATGCTGTAACTGCATTCATTTCTGAATAGTGGTATTGCATGATGTAACTGCATTCATTTCTGAATAGTGGTATTGCGTGCTGTAACTGTATTAATTTCTGAATGTTGGTATTACATGCTGTAACCAGATTCATTTCTGAATGTTGGCATTGCATGCTGTAATTGCATTCATAGGTTCATAGGTAAGTACTAGGCTATCTGCCCGAGGGCATCTATAAACCTAGCCAGAATGTGTTGGCTTTCGCCGCCCCCTTAGATTAGTTTCCTGTGCCTCTGTCCAGCAGAGTCACTAGTTCTCTGTGCCTCTGTCCAGCAGAGCCACTGCAGTGATCCCCAGGGTAAATTTTCTGTTTCCCATCCACTCATCAAGGTTTTTCTTGAAGAGTGTTAGTGAGGGGCTCTGCCTAATGTAGATTGGAATCCTATTCCAAAGCATGGGGAGTCTCTAGGACAGGAATCTATCCCTCCAGCACATCCTATTTATCATTGTGGTGAGGTTTAGATCCCTAAGATTTGTTTTTTTTAGGTGTAGCATGTCCATCAATTCTGGGTTGGACATGGCCTTGTACGTCAGGCAGAGATCACCTCTGAGTAAGCGGTATGCAACCGAGTACAGCTGGAGTTTCTTCAGTCAGGCTGCATAGGGCATCTGTTTGAGGCCAGTAATCCTCTTGGTGAGGTACTTCTGTGGTCTTTCCAGCTGTTGCAGGTGTCTTGTAAGGTACATCCCAAATGGGGCATTGTACTCTATGGTGGGTCTGATGAGTGATGAGTACAGGGGCACAATAACCTCTTTTGTTCTAGATGTGAACCCTTTTGTGATTAGGTGGGCAACATAGAAGGATTTTCTAACCATCTTGGCAATATGATTATCGAAGGAGAGATTACTATCTATTTGGGTCCCCAGATCTCTTATTACATTTTCTGTATTTAGGGGACTACCATGTATGTGGTAGTTCGTGGGTACTTTGTTTTTTCCAAAGGGGATGACTATGCACTTTTTGGCATTTAGCTTGAGGCCATGATTTTGACACCAGATATCCATCTCAGTGAGACCCTTCTGGTGGATGTCTGTATCAGCTGGAGAGTCAATTATGGCCCCCAGTTTGCAGTTGTCTGTGAAACTGGTCAGCCGTAGTCCTCCTGTGCTTGCCTTTACCTCTGAGAAGTATATACCAAACAGGAGGGGTCCCAGGACTGAGCCCTGGGGGACATCACTTTTAACTGATTTAGAGTTGGACCAAGAACCTGCAACTCTCACCGTGTGGGTTCTATCCATGAGCCAATTGGCACCCCATCTCATGATGTAGGGGTATATGTTCAGGCTGTTAAGCTTGTCTATAATGCCAGAATGGGGAATGGTGTCGAAAGCCTTTGCGAGGTCTAGGTAGGCTGTGTGTACCTCCTTTCCCTCATCTAAAGCCTTGGTAACTGTCTCATAGGTTCATAGGTAGGTACTAGGCTATCGGCCCTAGGGCCCATACAAGCCTAGCCAAAAAATGTACCCTGGCTTTCGCCACCCAAGAAAATTATTTTCCTGTGCCCCTGTCGAGCAGAGCCACAGAAGTGATCCCCGGGGTGAATTTCCCATTTCCCATCCAATCATCAAGATTCTTCTTGAAGTGTGCTAATGAGGAGCTCTGTTTGACATAGATAGGTAGTCTGTTCCAGAGTATGGGAAGTCTCTGGGACAGGAATCTATCCCTCCAGCATGTTCTGTTTATTGTGGTGACAAGGTTAAGGTCCCTAGAGTGTGTAGCTCAGAGGGATTGGGATTTTTTAAGTGGAGCATGTCCAACAGCTCTGGGTTTGACATAGCTTTGTATGTTAGGCAGAGATCGCCCCTGAGTAGGCGATATGCGATGGAGTAAAGCTGTAGTTTTTTTAGATGGTCTGCATAGGGCATATGTTTGAGGCCAGTAATCCTCTTTGTGAGGTATTTCTGTGGTCTTTCCAGTTATTGTAGATGTCTTGTGAGGTACATACCAAAAGGGGCGTTGTACTCTATAATGGGTCTAATGAGTGATGAGTAGAGGGGAACAATGACCTCTTTTTTTCTGGATGAGAATCCTTTTGTGATGAGATGATCCACGTAGAAGGATTTCCTGACCACTGTGGTGATGTGATTATCAAAGGAGAGACTACTGTCCACCTGTGTCCCAAGGTCTCATCACATTTTCGGCATTAAGTAGACTACCAGCTATGTGGTAGTTCATGGGTACAGAGTTTTTACCAAAGGGGATGACAATACACTTTTTGGCATTGAGCTTCAGGCCATGGCTTTGACACCAGGTATCTGTCTCATTGAGGCCCTTTTGTAGTTTGTCCACATCGTTAGGAGTTTCGATTATGGCTCCTAGTTTGCAGTCATCTGCAAACTTTGTTAGCCAAAGACCTTCTGTGTTGGCCTGCACTTTGGAGAAGTAGATACCAAACAGGAGAGGACCCAGGACTGAACCCTGTGGTACTCCACTTGTCACTGGTCTGATGTCGGATTTGGAATCCGCTACTTTCACAGTGTCGGTTCTGTCCGTGAGCCAGTTGGCAACCCATCTTGTGACATAGGGATTTATACCTAGTTTAGTGAGCTTATCTATAATTCCAGAGTGGGGGATGGTGTAGAAAACCTTGGCGAGATCTAGATAAGCTGTGTGAACCATTTTACCCTCATCTATGGCTTTGGTGACTGCTTCAAAGAAGTCAATCAGGTTTAGGAGACATGATCTGCCTTTTACAAATCCAAACTGAGTAGGGTCCAGAGTTTGGAGATTACCAATGTCTTTGTTTATGAGTTCCATGATGATACATTCCATGGCCTTGCAGACCAGTCTCGTCAGGCTAATGGGGCGGTAGTTCCCGGGGTCCGTCGTGGCTCCCCCTTTATGGAGTGGGATAACTGTCGCGGTGCGCCATTCAGTGGGCACAAAGCCTGAGGTGAGGCTATGATTGAACATGGTACTTAGGTAGGGTGCCAGTTCATTCTGTAGTTCATGTAGAACGCAGCCTGGGATATTGTCAGGTCCCATGGATGCTGTGTTCTTGGCTTTGGAGAGTGTGTGTTTTACCTGTGCAGCCGTGATTATAGGAACTTTGCATTCTTCAGATATAGAGATGGGCCCTCTAGGGGGTGAGAGGGGGGTAAAGTTAGCACTGAACCTATCTGCTAGGATGTTGGCAATATCAGTTGGTTCTGTATATTTAGTGCCATTATGCTGTAACTCAGAGCAGATCTGAGTGTTCCCATTTAGATTCTTGACATAGCTATAGAATGCTTTGTGGTTGTCTTTAGAGTCAGTGTCAATTTTGTTTTCATAACTAGCTTTGGAGGATTTTATGAGGGATCTCAGCTTCTTACTGAGGTTGACCAGGGAGTTCCTCCAGTCATGGGATTTTACTCTTTTTTGCAACAGTTTCTTTCTTCTGTTGTAGAGTTTGTTTATGGCAGAGGGCCACCAGATTGGCTTCCTTTTTTCCTTTCTTTGTCTCAAAGAAGTTCACCAGGTTTAGGAGGCATGATCTGCCCTTAACAAAGCCAAACTGGGTAGGGTCAACAGTTTGGAGGTTCCCAATGTCTCTGTTAATGAGTTCCATGATGACGCTCTCCATAGCCTTACAGACCAGGCTAGTCAGGCTTATAGGGCGATAGTTCCCGGGGTCCATTGTGGCTCCACCTTTGTGGAGCAGGATAAATGTTGCTGTGTGCCACTCTATGGGTATGTAGCCTGTAGAGAGGCTGAGATTGAACAGTGTGTTTAGGTGAGTGGGTTAGTTCATTTTGGAGCTCATATAAGACACAGCCTGGGACATCGTCCGGTCCCATTGAAGCTGTGTTTTTGGCTTTGGATAGGGCTGTTTTAACCTGTGTGTCAGTGATTGCTGGGGCTCTACATTCTTCTGGTATGGTTATGGGCCCTTTAGGGGGTGAGAGGGGGGGTGAAGTTTGCACTAAACCTGTCTGCCAGAATGTTGGCAATATCAGTCGGTTCAGTGTATTTTGTGCCATTCTGCACTAACTCAGAGCAGATCTGAGAGTTTCCACTTAGGTTCTTGACATAGCTAAAGAACGCTTTGTGGTTATCTTTGGAGTCCCTGGCAAGTTTTCTTTTGAAGGCAGCCTTGGATGATTTTATGAGGGATCGTAATTTCTTGCTGATACTGATCAGGGATGTCTTTCCTTATTGGGATTTTACTCTTTTCTGTACTAGTCTCTTCCTTCTGTTGTATAGCTTGTTCATGGCAGGGGTCCACCAGACTGGTTTCCTTTTCTTGGAGGAGTGAGTCTTGATTTTGCTTGGGATACCATGATCCATGCATTCTTGCAGGTGCTCATAGAGTGCATTTGTAAGGGATTCAGCAGCTTGGACAGCGTTGTCCTTTAGCATGGGGGCTGTGAACCTTTCTACCTTAGTCTTAAGTAACGTGAAGTTTGCTTTTGAAAAGTTTTTCACGGTGGTTTCCTTGAATGGGGGTGGGGGCGGAATGTGGATATCCAGAGTGATTAGTCTATGGTCTGATCTAACTAGCGAGGGGTTGACCTCCAGTGTGGAACACTAGTCGCCCATGTTGGTGATGACCAGGTCCAACATGTTGTCACCTCTGGTGGGGATGTTGACCAGTTGATCCAGGGTGTTCGAGTTTATAAATTCTAGGAAGTGTTGGGCAAGGAAGTTAGTACTTGAGTAGTTCTCCCAGTTAATGTTTGGGTAATTGAAATCACCCAATATTAGGGTGTTTGGTAGGACCTTCATATTTTCCAGTCTCGCCAGAAACATGGAATGGGGGTTCTGGGTCATGGTGAGTGATCTGTAGCAAGCTACAATTTGAATTGCAGTTTTTCCCATTGTTAGTTGCACATGGATGATCTCTGAGGCATCGTGCTGTGCCACTAACCTAGAGGTATGTTTATCCTTGATGAATATGGATGCACCCCCGCCTTTTGTGTTTTGGCCTGGGTTCTGTGGCCGAAAAGTATGGTATGAGTTATAGCCTGGTAGTGCTGGATTGCTCTCTGGAGCCTTAAACCAGGTTTCTGTTACTGCACAGATATCGATATTCTCCATACTGAGGAGTGCCTCAAGTGCATCTATTTTGAGGTTTAGACTTCTGGCGCTGAGTAGCATTACCCTCAGTTTTTGGTTGCTTGTGCTATTTATGGTGGTGGGTTTGTCTTTTGAGCTTTGCCTAAAAAAGGCACTATGGGGGTGGCAAAAGCCTTGGCCAGTATTCAAAAGCCTAAGGGTGACAGGTGCAAACCATCTCTTGCAAAGCAATGTGGCTTGTCGAGCATGTCATCCCAAGTGGACAGATACTGGATCCCCTTTGAATGACACCAGAAACTTGGCCAATTGTTGAAATTGATCATTTTTTCTTTATACTGTGGCATCATTCTTGGTGAGGGCAGGATGCTACTCAGGGTCAGGGTCATACCAGCCTGGGCTACCTGATCAGAGAGCTCTTCCATGTCTCTTTTCACGTAGTCCAGGGAGATACGTCTCAGGTCATTCACACCAACATGGACAATGACAGAGTCGTATTTGTACTTGTTCTGAAGCGACCTGAGTGCTTGTGTTATGTGGTGGATCCTGGCACCCAACAGGCCGCTAACTGTAACCTTCTCCTTGTTCAGCCTAGTTAGTGGGACATCAGTGTGCCTGACTATAGAGTCACCTATTATTAGTGTGTTGGGTATGTTATTTTGCCTTAAGGGCTGTGATTGCGTGGCACACTGAGTATGTGAAGTATGTGTTTCATGGTTTGTGATGGGGTGTGGAGGTTGCTTGGATGTCTGCTTTGGAGGTCTCTGTTGCTTTTACAGATTTTTATTTAGAGCCTCCGAGTATGTTTTCATGTATTCATGTGTGTTATTTCCTGGTGTTGGTTTAGTAGGCCTATGTGAGACTGGTGGTGTGTTGCAAGTATTTCCCTTCTCCTCTTGACTGTCAGTTCCATTCTTGGGTTGAGAGAGCTTTGCCTTCAGTTTGGCTGTATAATTGCATCTCTCGCATAAATGCTGGTATTGCAAGCTATAACTGGACTAATTTCTGAATGTTTGTATACCATGCTGTAACCGCATTCATTTTTGAATGTTGGTATTGCATGCTGTAACTAAATTATTTCTGAATGTTGGTATTTCATTAGACCATACTGAGCATTAAGTACTTCAGACCTAACTGCAAATACGATATCAGCATTTAGAAATTGAATGCCAGTAGTGATGATCATGACCCACTGACACCTTTCACTTGGGATGGCTCGCCCCTTTACCTCACCCTAGTTATACCTCAGCTAGCCAGTTAAATAGCAGGTCTTTAGGACACAAGTGGCAAACCGCTGTGCTGAGAAGAAGCTGTACAAGTTGACTGATAAAATGAAAATCACAAAAGCATTTACTGGAGATGAAGAAAGGCTGCAGATCCTGAAGTTGTGAAGCACCAGATTTAGCCATTGCAGCACCCTTTAAGGGACGGGCACTGAATGTGGATTCAAAAGATGCAGATAGTGACCCCAGACAATAAGCACCATAACTGAATTCAGGCAATGGGAAGGGGTCACCCAGTACAACAATCACTGAACTGGGGAGTAAATCCTGAAAATGAGAAATGGATATGATAAAGGTCAGTTCCTTGTGCTTTCTCCTGTCAATCTGGTGAACTTGGGCATCCTGAGGCAATGTAGCAACTGCCTCATGTAAACAGACAACCCTCACCTCTTAACCCCCAACACTATGACTTATGAGAGATGCACACATATAGCCAAATTGGAAGCCAAGCACACTCCAGCCAAGAGTGGATTAGCCTGTCAAGAGGAGAAGGTTAACACCTGCACCACACCACATTCAACACATAGCCCTCCGGAATTTACACCACCACAACCCTAACATAGTAACACAAAACACACACACCTACTTTTGCGGAGGATCTCAATAAAAATCTGGCCAAACAACAGAGACATACAAGGCAGAAACGCAAACAACCACCACATCCCAGCACAAACCATGAGACACATAAAACAGTGTACCATTCAACCAGAGCCCATAAGGCAAAACAACTTACCCAATACACTAATCATAGGTGACTCAATAGTAAGGCACACTGATTTCCCACTCACTAGGTTGAATAAGGAGAAAGTAATGGTCAGCTGCCTGTCGAGTGCCAGTATCCACCACACAACACATGCACTTAGGTCACTCGACAACAGGTACAAATATGACTCTGTCATTGTCCATGTTGGTGTGAATGACTGGAGATGTACTTCCCTGGACTATATGAAAAGAGACATACAGGATTTCTTGATCTTGTAGCCCAGGCAGGTATGACCCTAGCTCTGAGTAGCATCCTATTGTCACCCAGAATGATACCACAATACAAGCAGAAAATGATTGACTTCACGTTTCTGGTGTCATTCTTAGGGGATCCAGTATCTGTCTGCCTGGGATGACATGATCAACAGACCTCAATGCTTTGCCATAGATGGCCTGCACCTGTCACCCAAGGGATTCCAGATACTGGCCAAGGCTCTTGCCACCTCTACAGTGCCTTTTTTAGGCAATGTCCTGAAGACAAAATTACCACCATAACAGCTAAAAGCAAATGAAATCCAAGGGTTATGCTACTCAACGCTAGAAGTCTAAATCTCAAAATGCACTCACCTGAAGTACTCCTTAAAATGAAAAACATTGACATCTGTGCAGTGACTGAGACCTGGTTCAAGGCTCTGTAGAGCACCCCAGCACTACTAGGCTATAATTCATACTACAAAAAAACACAAACTAAAAAACTGATAAGCAAAAAACTGTAAAATTGAACACGCTGTGACAAACCACGATAAACACTTTAGCGTAAAAAACTATTTAATCTCCGCTTTCATTAATACAGACTTCCTCAGAAATACAAATCATACTAAACATTACAATATTTAAATACTTCAAGAACCAATCAAATGCAATTTAAAAATAATTAGTAAGACACAATCATGAAATACAAGCATCTAAAAGGGGCAATGCTTTAAAACATAAAACATTACCTAAACTAGTTTTTAACATATACCCCACGATCTTTTAAAAAGCATTTTATATTTATAGCATCATTCAAGACAGGCGGCTGATTTGCTTTTAATTTTATCTGTCATCTGGCTTCTTTTTGTTCCAAATGATTTTTGAAATTGCCTCCTCTTAAATTAAAATGACCCTGTTCTAGGATTGAGAACAAAATGTGTTTGTAATTATGACAGACAATGCTATGCCTGTATAAAGCATTGTTCTGATATTTGTTTTTTATGTCATTATATATGTTCTCTTATCCTAGTTAGTAACCGTCTAATGGTCATGCCAACATAAAAAGAGGGGCATGAAATACAAATAGCAATGTATATCACCCCAACACTTTCACAGGAAAAATAATCCAACACTGGTATGGTATAATTAAAATGGGACAAATTTATAAAAGGTCCCTCTGATATATATCTACACATACTGCATGTCTGACATTTATACATGCCCTTGGTGGTACTTATACTAAAACTGTCAACAACTGAACTGTCTCTACCTTTTTCAAATAAGCTCTTCAAATTAGCATCTTTTTTGTATACAAAACTAGGGTGTTCACCCACACTATTACACAATTCTCGATTACTTTTCACTATCTTCCAGTTGTTTAGTATGATGTACCTAATAACTGGTACATCACTAGTTATTGGCAAATTAAAACATAAATGTTTGTCATCACCTGATATATGCTTAGTGACCAACACCAGAGCTTTAGTAAGGATAGGCCGATACTTTTCTATTCTACCATTCCAAACATATTGGATTTGTTTATCCAACAAATTTTCATCATATCCACGTTCCAAGAACATGTTTTTAATGTATGAAAACTCTATGTTTAGTCGTTCATCGTCACTAGTCATCCTACTAGCACGGATGAACTGACCTTTTGGAATGTTCTTTTTTATATGATATGGATGTTGACTGGAAAAATGAAAGTATCCATTCATAAAAGTAGGTTTCCTATGAATACTACTATTAAACTTATTTTCCAAATAGTCCCGTTCTAAATGGATATCCAAAAAATTAATAGAAGTACCAATATCTCCTACAACAAATTTGAGAAAAAATGATCAGGAATTAATAGTTCTAACCAAAGTATTGACTGTTTCAGCATTCCCTTGAGCGACGAATATCAAATCATCTATAAACCTTTTATAGTATACAACCTGAAACTGGTTAAAATAAGGTTTAGCAATTTCTTGCTCCCACCACCCCATCACAATGTTGGCAAAAGAAGGGGCAACCGCTGTCCCCATTGCTATGCCTTGAATTTGTTTATAATAAGACTTGTTAAACAAAAAATAATGATTTTTCAATATAATGTCCAACAAATTACACTGAAAATGAATAACATTAGTATGACAATTAGTAAAACGATTTAAATACATTCTAACATATTCAACCCCAATTTCATGTGGGATGCATGTGTATAATGATGTAACATCTAAAGTAAACATAATATGTTTGTTCGGGTCAAACTTTACTATTTCATTGAACAGTCTAAAACTTTCCAAGAAACTCCATGAGTCCTTTAAAAACGATTCCATATTCTGAACATAACAAACAAGTAGAGAAATACCTTCCATGACATAATTTGGTGCAGAAATAATAGGTCTAAAAGGGGGGGCTAGATAAACTCTTATGTGTCTTCAGAATGCCGAATAACACACCAATTTTAGGGTTTTGTATGTTACAAAAATTATACATAGCCACATTCAAATCACTTGCCAACAAACTATCATACAAAACATCAGAAACATATTTATATAATTTTGAAATGTCAATATTAGTGGCTTTTTTATATTCACTTTCATTTGCAAGCATATTTTCCATCTTGGCTACATAATCCATTTGGTCCATTAGGACAAGCATACCCCCTTTATCACTTTTCATAATACATATAGATTTATTTTCACACAGTTCTTTCATTGCAATTCTAAGTTCTGTGGTCAAATTGTCACTCATGGGTTGCTGTTTGTTACATCCTAGAATACTCCTAAATTCAGATTCACAAGCTAATTCAAAAATTTTTAAAGTATGGTTCAACAATGGATTAAAACAGGATGGTTTGACCAACAGCTGTTCAGTATTTTTAGCATCTTTCAATAAATAAGACAAGTTTAATTTCCTGGTGAATTGCTTAAGCTCAACAATTGCATTAGTGATATTTGTTTTCATACTAGGAACACAATATAACCCTAATCTCAGCAAAGTAATATGGTTAGCATTTAAATTAAAACTAGACAAATTCAAAATGTCTTTCACAGAAGCATTATACCTCAGTCGTTGTCCGTCAAGGAATCCGATGTTCACAGAATACTCTGGCCCTTCTTGCGCGTGATTATGGGCTTCAGTCTCAATTGTCTTTTTCTTTCTCGAAGACTAAAAAAGATTTTGTTTTGTCCCCCAATTCATTATTATTAGAAAGAGGAACATCTGTTTCTTCATGAAAAATACCTTCATCCGCAGACCCATTAACTTCTTTATTAGTTTTAACCAACCTACTACTGTTTAAAGAAGACATCGATGGTGTAATTTCATTTGTGACATCACTCGCAAAGGCGGGTCTATTAGATGTGTGTTGTTTAAGGTAGACTGATTTTGAAGCTTGAAAGTTCCTTTTATTGAATGGAATATTGTTATTACTGTTCTTATTAGGAAGGAACATGTTATATGCAATGTCCATCTCATATGCAGTCAAATCACGATTCATTTTGTTGTTTTTTCTTTGTATTAATACTTTTTCATGTTGTTCTAACTCTTCAAGTAAAAGAGAATACTCAGTTCTTTCAGAAAAAATTAACTGAAATCTAGTTTCAATAGCTTGTTCAGCCTTAAGAATATCTTCTTTAAGACCTATTATAATGTTATTGTTGCGCTCAACAAGTAGTTTTAGACTCCTGCTTCGTTAAAGAAATCTTTTACGTTGTTAAAAAAAGGGTCTTTGTCAGTTATGCCATTAGGGCATTTAAAGAACCGAAGTCCCTTGGGCACTATATTTAATTCAATGCACTTACGAAAATATTTTTTTCAATATCAATACTCTTGTATTTCTTAAGCAACTTATGTTATCACATAAAGCTTTGTATTCAGTTAAACTGACAACATTAGTTAGTATTTTGGTGCAACTAAAAGGATTCTCACCATTATTTAACGCTGCTGCTATATTAGAATACAGTCCCTTCGGTTTACCATTCTTTGCTTTTATAAAACCAGTAGTTCTCATCATCTCACTATGCTGTCCATTGGTATTCACCTCCATGACAGTATCTGCATCATCTTCAGATTCAGAAACTGATGACTCCTTTGTCGCGCGCTCACTAAACAAAAGTTGTAAAGACTTCTTAATGTCTTCCATGGTCTTTAAAAAGACCTGATTTAACCGTGCCTCGGGAGAACCTCGAACAGAATGAATGCTGACATCCAATAAAGGGACTCCAGCCATTTCAGCCATAGCAGAAACCAAAACTCCAAAAAATACAAACTAAAAAAACAATCATTTGGAACAAAAAGAAGGCAGCTGGCAGATAAAATTAAAAGTGGATCTTTTGATGCTTATATTTCATGATTGGTCTTAATTACTAATTATTTTTAAATTGCATTTGATTGGTTCTTGAAGTATTTAAATGTTGTAATGTTTAGTATGATTTGTATTTCTGAGGAAATCTGTATTGATGAAAGCGGAGATTAAATATTTTTTTTACGCTAAAGTGTTTATCGTGGTTTGTCACAGCATGTTCAGCTTTGCAGTTTTTTGCTTATCAGTTTTTTAGTTTGTGTTTTTTTGGAGTTTTGGTTTCTGCTATGGCTGAATTGGCTGGAGACCCTTTATTGGATGTCAGCATTCATTCTGTTCGAGGTTCTCCTGAGGCACGGTTCAATCAGGTCTTTTTAAAGACCATGGAAGACATTAAGAAGTCTTTATAACTTTTGGTGAGTGAGCACGTGACAAAGGAGTCATCAGTTTCTGAATCTGAAGATGATGCAGATACTGTCATGGAGGTGAATACCAACGGACAGCATAGTGAGATGATGAGAACTACTGGTTTTATAAAAGCAAAGAATGGTAAACCAAAGGGACTGTATTCTAATATAGCAAATACTAACTAATGTTGTCAGTTTAACTGAATACAAATCTTTATGTGATAACATTATTGATATTGAAAAAGACCCTTTTTTTAACAACGTAAAAGATTTCTTTAACGAAGCAGGTGTCAATTTTTTAAAACTACTTGTTGAGCGCAACAATAACATTATAATAGGTCTTAAAGAAGATATTCTTAAGGCTAAACAAGCTATTGAAATTAGATTTCAATTCATTTTTTCTGAAAGAACTGAGTATTCTCTTTTACTTGAAGAGTTAGAACAACATGTATTAATACAAAGAAAAAACAACAAATTGGATCGTGATTTGACTGCATATGAGATGGACATTGCATATAACATGTTCCTTCCTAATAAGAACAGTAATAACAATATTCCATTCAATAAAAGAAACTTTCAAGCTTCAAAATCAATCTACCTTAAACAACACACATCTAATAGACCCGCCTTTGTGAGTGATGTCAAAAATGAAATTACACCATTGACGTCTTCTTTAAACAGTAGTAGGATGGTTAAACTAATAAAGAAGTTAATGGGTCTGCGAATGAAGGTATTTTTCATGAAAAAACGGATGTTCCTATTTCTAATAATAATGAATTGGGGGACAAAACTAAATCTCTTTTAGTCTTTGAAAAAGAAAAATGGCAATTGAGACCGAAGCCCATAATCATGCACAAGAAGGGCCAGAGTATTCTGTTAACATCAGATTCCTCGACGGATAACGAATGAGGTATAACGCTTCTGTGAAATACATTTTGAATTTGTATAGTTTTAATTTAAATGCTAACCATATTACTTTGCTGAGATTAGGGTTAAATTTTGTTCCTAGTATGAAAACAAATATCACTAATGCAATTGTTGAGCTTAAGCAATTCACCAGGAAATTAAACTTGTCTTATTTATTGAAAGATGCTAAAAATACTGAACAGCTGTTGGTCAAACCATCCTGTTTTAATCCATTGTTGAACCATACTTTAAAAAATTTTGAATTAGTTTGTGAAACTGAATTTGGGAGTATTCTAGGATATAACAAACAGCAACCCATGAGTGACAATTTGAGTACAGAACTTAGAATTGCAATGAAAGAACTGTGTGAAAATAAATCTATACGTATTATGAAAAGTGATAAACGGTGTATGCTTGTCCTAATGGACCAAATGGATTATGCAGCCAAGATGGAAAATATGCTTGCAAATGAAAGTGAATATAAAAAAGTCACTAATATTGACATTTCAAAATGATATAAATATGTTTCTGATTTTTTGTATGATAGTTTGTTGGCAAGTGATTTGAATGTGGCTATATATAGTTTTTGTAACATACGAAACCCTAAAATTGGTGTGTTATTCGGCATTCCGAAGACACATAAGAGTTTATCCAACACCCCTTTTAGACCTATTATTTCTGCACCAAATTATGTCACGGAAGGTATTTCTCTACTTGTGGATTCTTTTTTACAGTGTTATGTTCAGAATATGGAATCATTTTTAAAGGACTCATAGAGTTTCTTGGAAAGTTTTAGACTGTTCAATGAAATAGTAAAGTTTGACCCGAACAAACATATTATGTTTACTTTAGATGTTACATCATTATACACATGCATCCCACATGAAATAGGGGTTGAATATGTTAGAATGTATTTAAATCGTTTTACTAATTGTCATACTAATGTTATAAATTTTCAGTGTAATTTAGTGGACATTATATTGAAAAATCATTATTTTTTGTTTAACAAGTCTTATTATAAACAAATTCAAGGCATAGCAATGGGGACAGCGGTTGCCCCTTCTTTTGCCAACATTGTGATGGGGTGGTAGGAGCAAGAAATTGCTAAACCTTATTTTAACCAGTTTCAGGTTGTATACTATAAAAGGTTTATAGATGATTTGATATTTGTCGCTCAAGGGAATGCTGAAACAGTCAATACTTTGGTTAGAACTATTAATTCTTGTTCATCTTTTCTCAAATTTGTTGAAGGAGATATTGGTACCTCTATTAATTTTTTGGATGTCCATTTAGAATGAGACTATTTGGAAAATAAGTTTACTAGTAGTATTCATAGGAAACCTACTTTTATGAATGGATACTTACATTTTTCCAGTCAACATCCATATCATATAAAAAAGAACATTCCAAAAGGTCAGTTCATCCATGCTAGTATGATGACTATTAACGATGAACGACTAAAAATAGAGTTTTCATACATTAAAAACATGTTCTTGGAACGTGGATATGATGAAAATATGTTGGATAAACAAATCCAATATGTTTGGAATGGTAGAATAGAAAAATATCCACCTATCCTAACTAAAGCTCTGGTGTTGGTCACTAAGCATATATCAGGTGATGACAAACATTTATGTTTTAATTTGCCAATAACTAGTGATGTACCAGTTATTAGGTACATCATACTAAACAACTGGAAGATAGTGAAAGGTAATCAAGAATTGTGTAATAGTGTGGGTGAACACCCTAGTTTTGTATATAAAAAAGATGCTAATTTGAAGAGCTTATTTGAAAAAGGGAGAGACAGTTCAGTTGTTGACAGTTTCAGTATAAGTATCACCAAGGGCATGTATAAATGTCAGACATGCAGTATGTGTAGATATATATCAGAGGGACCTTTTATAAATTTGCCCATCTAAATTATACCATACCATTGTTGGATTATTTTTCTTGCAAAAGTGTTGGGGTGATATATATTGCTATTTGTATTTCGTGCCCCTCTTTTTATGTTGGTATGACCACTAGACGGTTACTAACTAGGATCAGAGAACATATATATGACATAAAAAACAAATATCAGAACAATGCTTTATACAGGCATAGCATCGTCTGTCATAATTACAAAAAATGTTTGTTCTTGATCCTAGAACAGGGTCATTTGAATTTAAAAGGAGGCAGTTTCAAAAATCATTTGGAACAAAAAGAAGCCAGATGGCAGATAAAATTAAAAGCGGATCAGCCGCCTAGCTTGAATGATGCTATAAATATAAAATGCTTTTTAAAAGATCGTGGGGTATATGTTAAAAAGTAGTTTAGGTAATGTTTCATGTTTTAAAGCATTGCCCCTTTTAGATGCTTGTATTTCATGATTGTGTCTTAATTACTAATTATTTTTAAATTGCATTTGATTGGTTCTTGAAGTATTTAAATATTGTAATGTTTAGTATGATTTGTATTTCTGAGGACGTCTGTATTGATGAAATCGGAGATTAAATAGTTTTTTACGCTAAAGTGTTTATCGTGGTTTGTCACAGCATGTTCAGCTTCACAGTTTTTTGCTTATAATTCATACTGCACCTTTTAGCCACTAAACCTGGACCAAAACACTAAAGGCGGTGGTGTCTCCAGATTCATAAAGGATATGCACACCTCTAGACTAGTAGCCCAGCATAGTTACTTCAGGTACAGCTAACACTGGGTAAAACTGCAATCCAAGTTGTAGCCTGCTACAGATCCCCCACCATGTTCCAAGACTTCCACTCCACATTCTTAAGCACACTGGAAAATATTAGGGTACAAACCAATACCCTTATACTGGGAGACTTTAACTACCCCTCCATTAACTGGGAAAATTACTCATGAACCAACACACTTGCTCAACATTTTCTGGAATTCATTAATTCCAACACCCTGGACCAACTCATCTTACCCCCATCAGGGGTAGAAACATCCTTGACCTGGTCATTACTAACATGGGCGACCATTGCTCTACACCAGTAATCAACTCCTCCCTGGTCAGATCTGACCACAAGCTAATCACCATGGATATCCACATCCCACCCTCACCCCCTCTAAAGGAAACTACCATAAAAAATTCTCCAAAGCCAGTTTTGGGCTTCTAAAAATAGAGGTGGCTAACTTCACGACACCCATGCAAATGGAAAATTGGTGCATGACTGCTGAATCATACACCAATGCACTGTATGAGGACATACACAAGTGCATGGAATGGCCCATACCAAACAGAACCAAGATGCTCTCCTCCAAAAAAAGGAAGGCAATCTGGTGGTCCCCCACCATAAACAAACTCTACAACAGAAGGAAAAAACTGCTGCAGAAAAGGGTGAATTCCTAAGACTGGAAAAACTCCCTTGTTAGCCTCAGCAAAAAACTGAGATCCATCATCAAATCCTCTAAAGTTAGCTACAAAAACAAAATTAGTGAAGATTCTAAAGACAACCACAAGGCATTCTATAGTTATGTCAAGAATCTACATGGCAATACTCAGATCTGCTCTGAGTTACAGCACAATGGCAATACATATACAGAACCAACTGATATTACCAACATATTGTCTGACAAGTTCAGTGCAAACCTTACCCCCCTTTCACCCCTAAAGGGCCTATCACAATACCTGATGAATGCCAAGTCCCTATTATTACAGCTATACAGTTAAAAAAACGCACTGTCCAAAGCCAAGAATACAGCTTCCATGGGACCTAATAATATCCCTGGCTGTATTCTACATAAATTACAATGTGAACTGGCACCACACCTGAGTACCCTGTTCAATCACAGCCTCATTTCAGGCTTTGTTCCTACCGAATGGCACACTGCTACGGTCATCCCACTCCACAAAGGGGGAGCGACTACAGACCCTGGGAACTATCACCCCATTAGTCTGACGAGTCTGATATGTAAGGCTATGGAGTGCATCAACATGGACCTTATAAATTAGGACATAGGGAATCTCCAAACTCTGGACCCCATGCAGTTTGTGCTTGTGAAAGGTAGATCATGCCTGCTCAACCTGATAGACTTCTTTGAGTTTGTCACCAGAGATGTGGATGAGGGCAAGGTAGTTCACACAGCCTACCTAGATCTTGCCAAGGCCTTTGACACCATCCCTCACTCAGGAAGCATAGATAGACTCACTAAACTAGGCATAAACCCCTATGTCATAAGATGGGTTGCCAACTGGCTCACTGATAGAACCCACACTGTGAAAGTAGCGGACTCCAAATCTGACTACTGACCAGTTACAAGTGGTGTCCCACAGGGATTGATCCTAGGTCCTCTACTGTTTGGCATCTATTTCTCTGAAGTTCAAGCCAACATAAAGGTACTCTGGCTGACCAGATTCACGGATAATTGCAAACTGGGAGCCATTACTGATTCTCCAACTGATGTCGACATTCTACAAAAAGGCCTCACTGACATCAATGACTGGTGCCAGAACCATGGCCTTAAGCTCAATGCCAAAAAGTGCATTGTCATTCCCTTTGGGAAAAATTTGGTGCCCATGAACCACATAGGTGGTAGTCCACTAAACACTGAAGGTGTGATAAAAGACCTGGGGACACAGGTTGACAGCAACCTCTCCTTTGATAAGCACAGTGCCACTGTAGTCAGAAGGTCCTTCTATGTGGCACATCTCATTACAAAAGGTTTCTCATCCAGGAAGAAAGAGGTTATAATCCCTCTCTACTTGTCCCTCATTAGACTTATTATAGAATACAATGCCTCATTTGGTATGTACCTCACTAGACACGTACAACAACTGGAAAAGCCACAAAAATACCTCACTAAGAGGATCTTAGGCCTTAGACACATGCCCTATATGGACAGACTCAAAAAAACTCCAGCTATACTCTGTCTCTTATTGCCTACTTAGAGGTGATCTCTGCTTGACCTACAAAGCCATGTCTGACCCAGAGCTGCTAGATATGCTACACCTAAAGAAATCCCAATCCCTCCATGCCACATGCTCCAGGGACCTAAACCTCATTATCACAATAAACATGCTGGAGGGACAAGTTCCTAACCCAGAGACTTCCCATACTCTGGAACAAACTTACCATTCACATCAAACAGAACACTTCATTGGCCTTCTTTATGAGAAATCTTGACATGTGGATGGGCAATAGGAAGTTCACCCTGGGGAGCACTTCAGTGGCCTTGCTTGACAGGGGCACTAGGAACTAACTTTGGGCGGCATGATGCCAGGAAATCTTCTTGGGCTAGGCTTATATAGGCTCCAGTGCCATTAGCCTAGTACACACCTATGAACCTATGAGGTGGGAGGAAAAGACATTAGACCATGCAGTTAATATGAATTTGGGAGGTAGGATGTGGCATACAAATAGAGCAACTGTTCGTGTGTAAGGTCACATAGACAGAAGTTTCAAAATATGACATAAGAAAGCTATATTTTACTGAAATTATAAGACAATGCTTTCCAAATTAAATGAAGACTCAAACTATTGGCAGTTATTAATATTTTGGAACAAATGTCCAACCTAACTTATAGCTATGTCTCAAAAATGTATAGTGTGTTATTGTGTAACTCCATCTTAAAAGGTAATTCTGCAATTATTTTTTGGAGTGATAGTTATTGTGTAAAATCACAATAACAATGTGCTATTTTTCAGGATGGCAAATCCCTTACATGAAATTTTACACATCTCGAGTAAAACATTAATTTTCTGCACTGTTAATGAGAAAATGATTGTCAGATTCAATGCAAATTCCTAGTCTTAACAGTAACATTTTGGGGAGCAGTTCAAAATCCTCAGCTCTGTAGTGTTGAACATTCTAAATTTTATGTTTCCATAGATAGCATTTTCCAGGCCTGGTGAAACTCTTTGAGCTTTACTATGAGGAAATTTCCACCCAACTTAATGCAGACACATAAATTTGGTAGCTAGTAATATTTTGGGACAAAACTTTCAGACTACATGATATCAGTCTTTGGAATGTTGTGCAGTTATTTCTTAAAAGGTGAGTTTGCACTCACTGAGAAAAATTATGTCTCTTGTCCAAAATCAGCTTTTGCAGTAGAAATGAACATGGTCACTGCAGTTGATCAAAAGAGGAGGTACCAGAAATGGTATTTTCCACTGTATAAACGTGTTGAGTTTTAGTAAAACTATGAAGAAATTTCTACCAAACTTTCAGCTCATTTTTCATCTGTCCACAGAATGCGGTTCTGTTGTATAGTTACATCTTAAAAGGTAATTTTGCTTATATTGGACAACATTATATGTACCATCCAAAATCAGCTGTTGCAATAAAAAGTGAGCATGAGCAATGTGGTTATACAAAAGACGAGGTCCTACAGATGGCATGCTGTCAGTCTGATGTAAACATCTTAAGCTTCTGTCAAGTTATGGGAAATGGGCTCGAGTTCAGCTTCTTGATACAAAAGTTCTGAAACACGACCCATGGAAAACATGTTAGTGAAATGCAAATTACATGTAGGGAAAACAGAAAAGACATGAATAAAACACTTAAATGTCAGAAAGGATTCTATGAGGGAACAACCTTCCCTAGTACCCCTTATGTGTGAGTGTGTGTTTCTGTGGGGTTTACAGCCTATTACTTGTTATTCAAATATCAGGTTCCATGCATTCTGAAATAAGTGCAATTATTCATTTCTAAACAACAAAGCTGTTGTTTTTCTAAACCTTCATAGACAACATAGAATTAAAATAATAAATAAATATATTGAAGGTGTTTCTATTTTTCTGTTTTCAGTAAAATGCGTATCATTGGAATGACTTTCAGGAACTTTCATGTTGCTGCTTCAGTAAAATGTATTTAGTGAACTGTGTTTCAGTAAATATTGTTTAGGAGTTAAACTAAAACTGTGAAAACGTTCACTATATTAAATACAGTGTCATAATTTTAGCAGTTACTAATATTCGAGGCAAAATTTTTAGAATGCTCATCTTAGGACATGAAGGCCTTCCCTCTTTAAAAAAGTGATTTCACAATCACTGTGCAAAATGACATATTTTGACAAAATTATATAATGATAATGATAGTGGCAGAGGTAGAAGTAGGGCCATGCAGGTACTGCACTGAAAACCTCTGGAGAAAATATCAAGAAATAATGAAGTTATAGGCATTGCATCAGTTTGCTGACTTATTCATAAACTGGTTGATTGAGTGACTGATTGAGTTGAAATTTGTTAACCAGGTAATCCGACTGAGCCAATGGTCCATTTCCAGTGAAAAGTGGAGTCAATGGTTATTGTCCTCCATAAAACAAGTGAAAACATATAAGCATCAATATAGCAGTTTACAACATCATTAGAACATAAACTGGCAATTGTACAGATAATAAATTAGGAACATAGGTCACTACATATTGCTTTAGAAAACCCAAAAAAGAGAATGATATATTCAGGGCATGATGGTGGGTCCTGTAGGTAGTTAAAATACTGGTAGGCACTAAATACCCTTGTTTGTTGATGGCAGACAAGATCTTAAAGAAGTTTGAAGGTATTAACTTTAAAGTTATGGATGAAATTCATTTCTCAGTTTTGTCTCAGCAAGGTTAATATGGCACATGAGAAGCTATCGACCCTAGCTATGCAGGAAGTAAAGGATGTGCAAGGAAGAAAGGCACATGAGATGCATAAGGTCAGAGAGGAATGGAGTAATAAATGAGGTAGTTAAACAACATAGTGGGGGGATCTAGATGGGGAAGGGAATGGACAGGGGAGAGTTGGGTATAGGTCAGCCTTTCAGCTGGGGTCAAACAATCAAGCTGCCATGGGTATCAGAGTGTTCCTGTGACAAGTTTTGCAGTTCTCACTGCAGTTTGTTGATGTCTGCCTAAGAGCAATCAGAAACAATTGTTATATAAAAAAAACTGGAGATAGACCCCTTTGGTAACATAAAAAAAACTGGTGATAGACCCCTTTGGTAATATACAACAAAAACTGGTGATAGACCCTTTTGGTAATTGTGAAAATTGGGTGAAGATAGGTGAAGGCTGCCAGCCTAGCCAGATGGAATTTTGGAGATAATTCTGTTATCTGTAAATATTAATGTAAACCACAGGCTTGTGTCTTAAATGGTAAAAATTGTGTTACATGTGGAACTGAAAAAAAATAACAACAGTGCACTCTACTGACCAAGTAAAGCATGTTGTGACCCTTTGATGTTAAACCTCAGAGCCAGTAAATCTGGAGTGAGGCATCCTGCCTATTGTTTTAAGGTCAGAGTTAATGGCCAGAATTTGCATGCATAAATGTCCTTTATTGCTCTGGTTTCTGCCAGAGGTGAAGAATGTAAATGTAGTTTCTGTTAGCCTGGGAACCCAGGGAAGTGTGAAGAATGATTTAATGTGAACCAGGAATGTGATTTTAAAAACAGAGAGAATCAGAGAGCATTAAGCATTTTGTCTTGACCATCCAATTCATCAACACTGTCTTGCTCTATATGTAAGTTTATCTCATACTTGTGTTTTCTCTTAGAAATAGTTAGAAACTAGAAAGATTAGACTAAGTGTTTTTTCTGTGATGTCAGAACTGTACTACTGAATTATTTTAAGTATTTCTCTGTGATCTCTGAACTCTTGACTAGCACTGTGTAGTAAAAAGTATTGACTTGTGTTTTGACTATTTGTTATTAAATATTTTAAACCTTTTCAACTGTGGCTGTTTGTGTAGATATAATTTAAGCTCTTTAGAGTACTTGCATGCCTTTGGTAAAATTGTACAAAGCCACTCCAATAGCTTTAGCCCTGAGCTATACTACCAATTGGATAATAATATTGCACAGTAATAATTGGACACACTTTTAAGGGTCTTTGAGTAGCTGATAAATATTAGTGGGTGGTGGCAGCTGGTACTACTGTATAGTCTGGGGAAAAGGGGCACAGCTGGAAAACCTGTGCCAGCCTTCCCCAGGAGTGTCTGTGTGGTTGTATAACCTCTTCTCAAAGTGTGTGTGTGTGTGTGTGTGTGTGTGTGTGTGTGTGTGTGTGTGTGTGTGTGTGTGTGTGTGTGTGTGTGAGCTACTTGGGCAGGGACACGAAGCACTGTTTGGACAGAGAGGGTGCTGGATGTTTTAACTTGCCCACTAGGCTGAAATCTGGACCCTATAGCTGTGCCAGTGGGGAGTCTTATTGGGGACCTAGAGAGCAAGGGAGTGACCAGCCCTGGAATGAGTGTGATCTCTGTGTGTTCTTAAAGGAAATTGCACTTTACTATGTGTATTTGTTATCCTTTCCTCCTATATGAGACACCCCTCACTGGTGTTAGTGGTGAGGACTGAGGCTCCTTGATTGCTAGGCCAGGGCACGGGCATCACAGTAATATACAAACAACTGGTGATAGACCCCTTTGGTAATATAAAAAAAAACTGGAGATAGACCCCTTTGGTAATATACAAAAAATTGGTGATAGACCCCTCTGGTAATATACAAAAAATTGAGATAGACCCCTTTGGTAATATACAAAACACTGGTGATAGACACCTTTGGTGATATACAAAAAATCAAGATAGACCCCTTTGGTAATATACAAAACACTGGAGATAGGCCCCTTTAGTAATATTCAAACAACTGGTGATAGACCCCTTTGGTATTTGCAGTTTCATTAATGAGAGTGAGGAAGCCTTAGAGGCAATTCAAATGCTCCAAACATTGAATGACTTTGTCTCACAACATTGAAATATGCTCAGAGAATGGCATTGCATCTTCAAGTGAGTGTTTTCATCAATTATACATGGAAGTCCCACTTTTACTAACAATAACATCTGTACAGGTAGTGGTCACCCTTTATGCATAAAGAAGAAGAATGTGATAAAAATCAAACAATGTCTTTGTGAAAGTTTGTATCAGCTAATGATAAATTCCAGGTCTGCATAACAGTCACAGGTTCTTTTCTTTGGTAGAATCTATCAAGTTAATTTTGTTTTGAACATGTTAGAAGAAACTAAAATAAATAATGATCTTAAATACAGTGTCATTGTTTGGGATAATCAGCTTTCACAAATGTTGCATATACTGACACTGGAAATTTTAAACATTTCATAAATGCAGTTTTAGTAGTTTATAGGTTAAATACTGCCATAAGAAAAGCTGTAGAAAATAGTTGGAAAGTATTTTTGGGTTATAGAGATGTGTAAGTAAACTATGGGCTAAATCAAGTATTGTTATTAAGAGGCATCAAAACTTGAATGATTTAGGAAAATAGGTGGATGTATTTAACACACTGCTAAATCCTAACAGTCATGAGTATTCATAAAAAACCCAGACCAATCAGTCCTGAGTACTCACAAAGAACCCCACACAAATCAGTTCCAAGTATTCATAAAGAATCCCACACAAATCAGTCCTGAGTACTCACAAAGAGCCCCACACAAATCAGTTCCAAGTATTCATAAAGAATCCCACACAAATCAGTCCTGAGTACTCACAAAGAACCCCACACAAATCAATTCCAAGTATTCATAAAGGACTCCACACAAATCAGTCCTGAGTATTCATGAAGAACTACACATAAATCAGTCCTGAGTGTTCATAAAGATCCCACACAAATCAGTCCTGAGTATTCACAAAGAACCTCACACATATCAGTTCCAAGTATTCATAAAAAGATAACACATATAACAATACATATCAGGATAATTTAACTGTGAATGAACGGAATTGTCTGAATCAGTTGATACATAATAATGATATAAGGATTATGAAGCCTGATAAGGGGGGAGGTATCGTAGTTTACCATACGTTGGACTATAATATGCAAATATGCAACATTTTGCATGAGTCCGGTAACTATGAGGAAGTTTCTATCAATCAAATAAATATTGGATATAAAAGAATAGACTTGGCCTTAGAAGAATACTTATTGGATGATAGAATCACAAATGAAATATACATGTATATGAAAATTGAATATCCTATTTTGGCCAAAATTATTGGTATACCTAAGGTCCACAAATCTATAGTTAACCCCCCTTTTAGACCTATTATTTCGGGTTCTAAATCAAAAACATTCAATATAGGGGTGGTTATTGATAGATGGACAAAACACGTGTATAGGAATATCCCACATTTAATGATTGATTCTTGGAACTTTTTAGGCAAACTAACACCCGAGTTGTGGAATATAGATCTGACTTATCTGACAATAGATGTTATAGATCTATTTTCCAGTATACCTAAGGATATCGGATTAGAATACTTTTGTAACAGTCTGAGAAAATTTTCTGAATTAAGTTGGGACAAGATCTGTTTAATAACGGACATGATGGCCTTAGTACTGGACCATAATTACATTACATTCCAAGGCGAATATTTCAGGCAGAGCAAGGGTGTTGCCATGGGGGCATCTTGTGCCGCCATTTTTGCCAACCTTGTAATGTTGGAATGGGAATCAGAATTTTTATTTAAAAGTAGATTTTATAGAGATATAGCATTTTATGCTAGATATCTTGATGATTTATTTATATTATGGAAGGGTAATAAGGAGACCATAGGTGAATTTATGGAGTATATAAATAGTACCACACAATTCTTAAAGTTCACATACAATTCTAGTAGCGAAGGTATTGCGTATTTAGACACATTTATAAGCCACACGGATGAAGGTTTTACATCAAGGATATACAGGAAAACAACTTTCTCAAATGATTACATTCAGTATAACAGTAATCATCCATCATATATTTTTAAAAATGTTGTTAAAGGGCAATGTATTAGGGCAGCGCGTATGTCATCCACTAGGGCAGTTATGGATGTTGAATTGCAGATGATTTTTAGGATGTTTAAAGATAGGGGATATCCAGTGAGAATGTTACAGGACACTACGAACTATGTCTCCAAACAGTGGGGTATAAAATATAAGCCATTGATGGGTAAATTTAATCAAAACTTGGTCAAAGTGAAAGATGATACTAAAGATGCTGTCTACAACAGGGTGTGTGTGTTAATGTACACACCTTATGTAAATTACATAAAGGATATAATATGCAGACATTGGGATCTGATAGCGACTTCTAACCACATTGGTACTAAACTAGGGAGTTTACCATCTTTTGTGTATAAAACAGCCCCTAATTTGAAAAGACTATTAGAAAGAGCTGATAATTATGGAAAAGGAAAAAATACTAAAGTAACTGTTACCAAAAAATGTGAAACATGTAACCAATGTAGCCGTATTAATGAAGTTGAATACATCAGACTGACAGACATTAACAACACATTAGTGAGATGTAGGGCAGGCAATTGCTATACCAAACAGGTAGTATATCTTGCTACCTGTTTGGCCTGCCCTGCATTTTACATAGGTAAAACAGAGAGGCAATTGAAAAAACGTATTTATGAACATTATTATAAAATACAGGTTCAAGACAAGAACAACGCGTTATATAGACACATGCATGAGAAAGGTGGGGAGCATTTATTCAAATTTGCAATTATTGACCAGGTTATTAGTCTACCGTATGGAGGAGACTGGAAAACGTCCTTAGCATTGAAAGAAAGCAAGTGGCAAATACTCACTGATGCCACTAGATCACCTGGTATTAATGATAGTATTAGTTTAAAGCCGTTTTTAATATTAGGTTAAGCAGTATTTATATTTAACTTTTATATTTATATATGCACATACATTTAAAGTAACATTCTTATTTTTAATTTTACATTTTAATGGTTATATATATTTAACATTTTAACAGTATTAGGTTTCTATATTATGTTTATGATATCATCATATATATTTTTATGACACTATTGCATATTCTATCTTTTTAATTAGTAACTTGGCTGAATAGATATACATTCAAAATGAATTTTAAATGTTTAATGAAGTGCTATTACTTTAATTAATTTGGCGCCTTTTTTCAAGATAATTGTATTTAAACAGGGTAATTATGTAGCTATCTGGTTCTGATGAAGACTGTGATGTATGCAGTTGAAAGCGCTTAACCTGTGGATGTAATTGGTGTTTTTTCACGTAATAAAATCTGTGGATGTAACTGTGTAGTTCTTGCTACATACTTTCTTCATTTTCCAGTTGTTGTTCGAGCTCTGTGGGGAGTTGCCCTAGTCTGCACCAGACCTCTATCTTCATTTTGTTGCATCCTGCCTATGGTTTTAAGGTCAGAGTTAATGGCCAGAATTTGCATGCATAAATGTCCTTTATTGCTCTGGTTTCTGCCAGAGGTGAAGAATGTAAATGTAGTTTCTGTTAGCCTGGGAACCCAGGGAAGTGTGAAGAATGATTTAATGTGAACCAGGAATGTGATTTTAAAAACAGAGAGAATCAGAGAGCATTAAGCATTTTGTCTTGACCATCCAATTCATCAACACTGTCTTGCTCTATATGTAAGTTTATCTTATACTTGTGTTTTCTCTTAGAAATAGTTAGAAACTAGAAAGATTAGACTAAGTGTTTTTCTGTGATGTCAGAACTGTACTACTGAATTATTTTAAGTATTTCTCTGTGATCTCTGAACTCTTGACTAGCACTGTGTAGTAAAAAGTATTGACTTGTGTTTTGACTATTTGTTATTAAATATTTTAAACCTTTTCAACTGTGGCTGTTTTTGTAGAGATAATTTAAGCTCTTTAGAGTACTTGCATGCCTTTGGTAAAATTGTACAAAGCCACTCCAATAGCTTTAGCCCTGAGCTATACTACCAATTGGATAATAATATTGCACAGTAATAATTGGACACCCTTTTAAGGGTCTTTGAGTAGCTGATAAATATTAGTGGGTGGTGGCAGCTGGTACTACTGTATAGTCTGGGGAAAAGGGGCACAGCTGGAAAACCTGTGCCAGCCTTCCCCAGGAGTGTCTGTGTGGTTGTATAACCTCTTCTCAAAGTGTGTGTGTGTGTGTGTGTGTGTGTGTGTGTGTGTGTGTGTGTGTGTGTGTGTGTGTGTGTGTGTGTGTGTGTGTGTGTGTGTGTGTGTGTGTGTGTGTGTGTGTGTGTGTGAGCTACTTGGGCAGGGACACGAAGCACTGTTTGGACAGAGAGGGTGCTGGATGTTTTAACTTGCCCACTAGGCTGAAATCTGGACCCTATAGCTGTGCCAGTGGGGAGTCTTATTGGGGACCTAGAGAGCAAGGGAGTGACCAGCCCTGGACTGAGTGTGATCTCTGTGTGTTCTTAAAGGAAATTGCACTTTACTATGTGTATTTGTTATTCTTTCCTCCTATATGAGACACCCCTCACTGGTGTTAATGGTGAGGACTGAGGCTCCTTGATTGCTAGGCCAGGGCACGGGCATCACAGTAATATACAAACAACTGGTGATAGACCCCTTTGGTAATATAAAAAAAAACTGGAGATAGACCCCTTTGGTAATATACAAAAAATTGGTGATAGACCCCTCTGGTGATATACAAAAAATCGAGATAGACCCCTTTGGTAATATACAAAACACTGGAGATAGGCCCCTTTGGTAATATTCAAACAACTGGTGATAGACCCCTTTGGTATTTGTAGTTTCATTAATGAGAGTGAGGAAGCTTTAGAGGCAATTCAAACACTCCAAACATTGAATGACTTTGTCTCACAACATTGAAATATGCTCAGAGAATGGCATTGCATCTTCAAGTGAGTGTTTTCATCAATTATACATGGAAGTCCCACTTTTACTAACAATAACATCTGTACAGGTAGTGGTCACCCTTTATGCATAAAGAAGAAGAATGTGATAAAAATCAAACAATGTCTTTGTGAAAGTTTGTATCAGCTAATGATAAATTCCAGGTCTGCGTAACAGTCACAGGTTCTTTTCTTTGGTAGAATCTACCAAGTTAATTTTGTTTTGAACATGTTAGAAGAAACTAAAATAAATAATGATCTTAAATACGTGTCATTGTTTGGGATAATCAGCTTTCACAAATGTTGCATATACTGACACTGGAAATTTTAAACATTTCATAAATGCAGTTTTAGTAGTTTATAGGTTAAATACTGCCATAAGAAAAGCTGTAGAAAATAGTTGGAAATTATTTTGGGGTTATAGAGATGTGTAAGTAAACTATGGGCTAAATCAAGTATTGTTATTAAGAGGCATCAAAACTTGAATGATTTAGGAAAATAGGTGGATGTATTTAACACACTGCTAAATCCTAACAGTCATGAGTATTCATAAAAAACACACACCAATCAGTCCTGAGTACTCACAAAGAACCCCACACAAATCAGTTCCAAGTATTCATAAAGAATCCCACACAAATCAGTCCTGAGTACTCACAAAGAACCCCACACAAATCAGTTCCAAGTATTCATAAAGAATCCCACACAAATCAGTCCTGAGTACTCACAAAGAACCCCACACAAATCAATTCCAAGTATTCATAAAGGACTCCACACAAATCAGTCCTGAGTATTCATGAAGAACTACACATAAATCAGTCCTGAGTGTTCATAAAGATCCCACACAAATCAGTCCTGAGTACTCACAAAGAACCTCACACATATCAGTTCCAAGTATTCATAAAAGACTCCACAGAAATCAGTCCCGAGTATTTATGAAGAACCACAAACAAATCAGCCCAGAGTATTTACAAAGAACTACACATCAATCAGTCCTGAGTATTCATAAAGAATCTCACATAAATCAGCCCAGAATATTCATAAAGAACTCCACACAAATCAGTCCTGAGCATTCATAAAGAACCCCAAACAAATCAGTTCCAAGCATTCATAAAGAACCCCAAACAAAGCAGTTCTGAGTATTCATAAAGAACCTCACCCAAATCAGTCCTGAGCATTCATAAAGAACCCCAAATAAATCAGTTTCAATCATTCATAAAAAATTCCAAACAAATCACGTCTGAGTATTCATAAAGAACCCCACACAAATCAATTCCAAGTATTCATAAAAAACCCTACATAAATTTGTTCCAAGTATTCATAAAGAACCCCACACAAATCAGTTCCAAGTATTCATAAAGAACCCCACACAAATTAGTCCCTATTATTGATAAAGAACAGCACACAAATCAGTCCTGAGTATTGATAAAGAACCCCACACAAATCAGTCCCGAGCATTCATAAAGAACCCCATAAAATCATTTCCAAGCATTCATAAAGAACCCCAAATAAATCACTTCTGAGTATTCATAAAGAACCCCACACAAATCAGTTCCAAGTATTCATAAAGAACCCTACACAAATTAGTCCCAAGTATTCATAAAGAACCCCACACAAATTAGTCCCTATTATTCATAAAGAACAACATACAAATCAGTCCTGAGTATTCATAAAGAACCCCACACAAATCAGTTCCAAGCATTCATGAAGAACCCCAAATAAATCGGTTCCAAGCATTCATAACGAACCCCACACAAATCAGTTCCAAGTATTCATAAAGAACCCTACACAAATTAGTCCCAAGTATTCATAAAGAACTCTACACAAATTAGTCCCAAGTATTCATAAAGAACCCCACACAAATTAGTCCCTATTATTCATAAAGAACAACATACAAATCAGTCCTGAGTATTCATAAAGAACCCCACACAAATCAGTTCCAAGCATTCATGAAGAACCCCAAATAAATCGGTTCCAAGCATTCATAACGAACCCCACACAAATCAGTTCCAAGTATTCATAAAGAACCCTACACAAATTAGTCCCAAGTATTCATAAAGAACCCTACACAAATTAGTCCCAAGTATTCATAAAGAACCCCACACAAATTAGTCCCTATTATTCATAAAGAACATCACACAAATCACTCCCACGTATTCACAAAAAAACCCCACACAAATCAGTCCTGAGGATGCATAAAGAACCCAAAACAAATCATTTCCAGGTATTCATAAAGAACCCCACACAAATCAATCCTGAGTATTCATAAAGAGCCCCACACAAATCAGTCCTGTTGATTCATAAAGAACCCCAAACAAATCAGTTCCAAGTATTCATAAAGAACCCCAGACAAATCAGTCCTGAGTATTCCTAAAAAAACCCACACAAATCAGTCCTGAGGATTCATAAAGAACCCCAAACAAATCAGTTACAAGTATTCATAAAGAACCCCACACAAATCAGTCCGGAGTATTCATAAAGAATCCCACACAAATCAGGCCTGAGGATTCATAAAGAACATCACACAATTTTATGTTAAAGGCTGCATTAAAAAGACCATTTTAGCACAATATGACACTAGCGCATTCAGAGACACATTAGGAAAGGCCTCATTATTGGCTAATTTACATGTCTGAATCATCATTAACTACAGTGATTGCAGATCATCACTTTCCTGTAATAGTTACCAGTGGCTACGCTGACTTTATGTTTGCACAGGGACCCCCCTTCACTCTCCCACACACAAACATACAGTAAAGTCCCCAGCACTTTCATCTACCATGATGGTTGTGTTCATTATCATGAGTTTTCAGGAGTGGCAGTGCTAATCTATGCAGAGGAGTGACTCCATGAATCACTGAACTGCATAAATGCAATACTGCAGGTAGTTATGTGGAAGAGCATATGGATAATTAGCATATAATACTGTCCCAGACTGTCTTATTAGCATCTAGCATGGCTATAGATACAGCCCATCACACTGCAGCATTCCTTCATGTAAAAGCACTATCATAGGGCTGTGCTCCATTTAAATAATTTACTGTGAAATATGTAACTTGCTTACACCTCATGGTAGTTTTTATGAATGCCCAACAGTATTTATCTGCTGTATTTCTGTGTTTTGTAGATAGTCTTGATGTATTACTAATGCTGCAGAGCTGGTGTTAATTCACTTTAATTTTTCCACAGCATCTCCAGAAAGATGTCATTGTAATAGTGAGGGAACTATATTATGATACCATCTAAGCTGGAAAAAACAAGGACAATGATGCAGCGAAAGTGTGAGCAGTTATGTTAAACGTACACAAAAGCATGCAAATGCCTGACGTAAACATTTGGTTATATATGGGAATTAAAAAAAAATGTAGGCACTATACTTGAAAAGAAAGAACTGACATGGCAAATAAAGTTAGATGCAGGCCACCCCCACCAGATACAAAGAGTCATTTTAATATTAAAATCATTTTCAAACCATAACTATTAATTAAATTAATATAACAGTGTTTCTACGTTTTTACCCATTTTACATTCTTCATGGTTATTCTACTTCATATGTATTTCTTTTTTTTTTTCATTACTGGCTGAATTATTAACAGACACTTTTATAATTATGCACTGTTAGCTGTGATTTAATAATTTTTGATGTGTACTTTGTTTTAAATACAGCATTTTTTTCAGTCTGATTTAATATGAGATAAGGTCAAAGTGACTTGTTTAGATGAACATGCTTAACCACTTACTTCTTAATAAATTCTGGTGTTTTCCATATTGGGTCTACTGTTTAATTGTCATCATATTTCACACTGGAATTAGGTCTCAAACACAATTTTATGTTTTCAATTGATTCCATTGTAAAAGTCATAAGCATATAGAAGAGACATGTTTATCAGTAAAGGCAAGTGCAACAGTCCATGACTACAGAATAAATATAAGGCAATTACACTATAGCTTTGAGCAGTAGCACTACACTGTAATTAAGTTAACAAATCCATATGCTTCAAAAACATAATACGAACAGTTATGCACTCATGTGAAAGTGTAAACAGTAGTTAGACACTGTAATATGTATACACCTTTATATGGGACAATTCTTTGCTGCATGGTCAATGCACACCATGAACGAGGAACGCTAACTCCAATATTCAATAATTTATTGCTGAATTCGACATTAATATACATGGGGTTGATGCAATAAGTTATTAATGACCTTCATTAGTACGGAATGCACAGTATCTGTGGCTGCATCACGGTGACAAATAATGCAGAACAATCAACTGTAAGCATTTATAGGATGTCAGGTTCCACATGCGTTCACAAACAATCACAACTGGTCTGGTCGCATATACATCTGACATAGTAATGCATGTCATGTATTCTTTGTGTGATCAGAATGTCACATACAGAAAACATCACAGCTTCACCACAACATTTGCATGCAGTCACTGACAATGGATAAAGCATTTCAGCTGTACTCCTTGTATACACAGAGGGACCAACCTGGCCACAGTGTGATACTTTGGTCAAGCTGCACCTTTCTACATCCATTCATGACTGTCTGTATAATCCCTGTCCCTTTTTCAGGTTAAACTAACTTTTGGTAAGGCCTACCTGCTAAACTATGTCAGTGGACTTGGATCAGAAGAATTGGTACCCTGGGTTGCCATTGGCAAAATTACCTGTTGTATATGAGACTTGTTGATTTTAAGGCATGATGGTGGCAGGTGGGGAATGTCTCACTACAGGCCTCAGTAAGTATTACCTTTCTATTGCTTTAATTGTGTTAACGTGTTAAATGCATAAGCCCACTAGGCTTTAGAGAATACTTTCAGCAGCAGACCTTATCCTCCCTTGTTCTCCAATGTGCTGCATACATTGTAACCATTGTGTGGGTGTTTACAATACCTTAGTGCAACTGTTCTCCAATGTGCTGCATACATTGTAGCGGTTGTGTGGGTGTTTACAATACCTTTGTGCAAATGGCTGTCACTGTCACCATTTTGTGCTCTCAGCACCTTTGTTCTCCTTACAGAATGCTGTGACATGACTAAGCATGCTAATGCCGCTTTAGCATATTATATTATGTTTAGTCACTTACCATACTTGATAGCTAAACAAATATGGGAAGCCCTGCTGCCATTCTCAATGGTTGTGTTTATCACTCTTTCTACCAACATGGTTTACAGACCTGATCAGGACATTTTCAAACAGACCACACCGCAGTGCTACTGTTTCTAATGTGACAGTAACATAGTAATATATATTGGTACACTGGTATGGCCTGGCTATTTATTTATTTATTTTTATTTTTTTTTTATTTTACATTTGTTTACCAGAAAGTGTCTGACTGGCCAGGAGCCCATTTCCAGCAGAGGCCTGGGGATAAGAGCTTCATAATGCAGCAACTGATACAGACGTATTACATGAGTAAGAAAGTATAGGTTATAATATGACCAGTTAAATATACATAAAAAGAATAAAGAAAAAAAGCAAAAAAGAATAAACATTACATTTAAATTTTAACAAATTCAGTATGTAGTCACAACATGAATTGTATGACAGCATCATAGGTGATAAATCTGAGTAAGGGAACTACATAGGAATTACATAGGTGAGAATGTACTGGTTGCGGTACATCAAGATAACACAGTTAAAAAAAGCGAGAGAGAAATGTTGACGTTCCTACCACATGACACTGTAAAATGGTCCAGAATGTGACATCATCCATATTTGATGTGATTTTTGAATTATTCTCTGAAAATCCAAACCAAAAATCAGAATTATATATTTTAATCTCTGTAGATTACAGATATAGTTCTAAAATGGTAGCTTCTTCTTTCTTCCTCTTTCGGCTTTTCCTGGTTAGGGGTCACCACAGTGGATCACCTGTCTGCTCATGATTGGCAGTAGAGTTTTACGGTGTCAAATTGCCAGCCCGGCGCCCAACCTTCCACGGAAGGCACACACACGCACTCACTCACACCTAGGGCCAATTTGGAGTGTCCAATCCACCTACAACATGTCTTTGGGATGTGGGAGGAAACCAGAGCACCCGGAGGAAATGCACACAACCACAGGGAGGACATGCAGACTCCACACAGAAGGCACCCCAGCTGAGGATCGAACCGGAGAACCTCTTGCTGTGAGGCGACAACGATAACCGCTGCACCACCATGGTTTTAAAATGGTAACTACATTGTTGAAATGTTTTTACTTTTTGCACTGTATTAATGTGCATGTGATGCCATATTTCTGTTAGATTGCTAAATGTATCCATAACCCCCCTTTCCTCAGTGTATTGAACAGTGGCAGATGTGGGACTTGTGATATTTCCAGTCATCATGCCAGGTAGCTATTTGCCACATTTCTTGTTCTGCCTCCTAATACATTATTTTCCACTTGGAAAAAGACTTTACTCACATATGAATCATAGCAAGAATTGATCCACTTTATACAGAACAGTTTCTTATAGTAAGGAAGTTCAAATACTATTCAGTCATGGATCATTTTGTTATATTTATATAGCTATTATAGACCCACATGTTATTTGTCGTATGCTTACTTCGCAATTCTTTTATGCAATCTTTACATATTTGCTTAGTTTGCTTTTAGAAAAGTATCTGAGATACAGGGATGGACTGCTTATGACTGACTAGTACATTGTCAGGAGAAGATGAAACGATATAAATGTAGAATAAAACAAAACACTGGCAAAAGAGAATGAACCACGTAGAATATTCTATGTGGTTCATTCTCTTTTGCCACTGTTTTGTTTTATTTTTGGTTTATTACACTGAGTGCCATTTTTTTGTTAATAAATGTGGAATAGTTAACATTATCATATAAGTAACATCTGACATTGTACACAGTGAAATCACTAAAGAAGTTCACAGATCTGCCGTAATGGCAATGTCTTGAACTTGCATTTCTGCAACATGTTAATTTATGATGTAGATAGCTCACAATGATGATATAGCAGGAATCGATAAAATTAATTTATAAAGAAATGTGCATACATATTTGTTTTATGTGAAGCTATTTCATGATGGATAAACACTGTTATGTAACTATTGCAGGTGGTATTATTTATATTAGCACATATAAATTATAAGGAACCTAATCTGAATATTTAAATAGTTGAGACATTTAGTCAGCTATTGCCTTTCCTACAAGTGTTGATGAGCATACTGTGAACTAGCAACTAGATGGTGACTGAGGACTTCAATCTGAGTAACAAAGAAAGGCTAAGTATGTCTCTTGCCAAACATAGGGTCAATCATTGTTATTGTTATTTGTTTGTAGTTAGTGGTACATGTATAGTCCCATCCAGCTCATGCATGTTCTATGGTGACTGCAATCACATATGTTCATTACATATGTAGGGCATGGAGCACCATGATTATGCTCCAAAATCAGAGAAAAGATAAACTTGTTAAGCACTTCTACAGTGCAAGATATGATCTTAACAGAGATTAGGGGTGCTCAACAAAATCTTGTTAAGGATATACTATGCACTGTTAAGACTGGATCTTGAACTAGGGATTAACAGCAGACAGTGATGGCCAGTAAAGAACAGAGGCAGAAAGTAAAACATATTTGTAAGCTATTAGAACTTTACTTTGACATATTTGTGATCAGAAAGTATGGCAGAATAAAGGGTCAGACAGCTTTAAAGAGCTGCTTTACCTTCTGCCAGAGGAGTGCTTCATTTCTGCCTGCTGTACCTCTCAGCCCTCTCTGATCATGCACACTGTTCTGATTTTGTCACACATTTTTACCTTGCCCCTCATATAATTTTTAATTTTTCTGTTTAATCACTAAGGATTGCAGTCAGTCAATAATGGTCGACATTAGAGGTTCGTACATATTTTTTCATAAAAACACACGGGTGTAAAACCTATCGCTCTGTTAGCTATATAAGTGACAAAAAAGCAGGGAATATCGAGTCACTGTATAAATGTTAGCACTTTCATCAAGTTTATTAATTCAACTTCATCAAACAATTAAATCAATCCACAATAAACACTTAAATACCCTTCCCAAATCACATGACCAAATAAATTAATCCATCACGTTACCATTTAAAAGTGGATTAAATATTCAATAATATATAAACATAAAAATGTATACAGGAAAATATAAAAATATAAAAAATATTATTAACAATACTAATGGCTTCATTTACCTATTGAGGCTTTTAAGTTTTAAAATACAAGAAACAGACCATACGTCATTCAGACCTGGTCTAATATATGCTCTTGTTAAAATTTGCCAAAGTAAATCTAATTGATCTAATAATAAAGATGTAGGACCCCCCCCCCAATATCCACTTCTACAGTGTCAATAGCTCGGAACAAGAATGAATGATTACAATGATCTTTAACATGCCTAGCTAAGGCATTTTCAACCTTTCCTTTTCTAATACTATATAGATGCTCATACACCCACTCTCTTAACTTCCTATCCATTTTGCCTATGTAATAACTTGGGCAAAATTGGCATTGGGCTAGGTATACCACTCTACTTGTATTGCAATTAAACTTGTGCCTACTAGTAAACTCATTGCCATGGACAGAAAAGTTAGCACCTGTCTGCATATATCTGCAGTAATTGCAGGATTCACATCTATACATGCAATCCTAGGGGGTACTCTATGTTTAAAACTTAAAACATCCTTAAAATTAGTTGCTCTTTGAAAAATCACCCTAGGTAAAGTTCCAAGTTTGTCCAATCGGTCATCAACTTTAATCAAATTCCAATTCTTATATAAAGCATGTTTGATCACTTGCCCATCAACTTTAAAAGGGGTAATGAAAGATATACTAAAATCAGATTTGTCTCCATGAGTTTGTAAACTATTGTTTATAACCTCTATTTCATTAACTGGTCCACTTTTTCTCAATATTGCCTTAAAATAGCCTACACTCCTTTTAGTTCCAACTTCATTAATAATTTCTCGTAAAAATAATATTGGGTAACCTCTCTTCATAAATAATCCCTCAAGGAAATTACACTCCAGATCAAAATACTATCTGTAGTGTACATACGGGCAGCCCTCACGAGTGCCCTTTAACTACAGACTTCTGATGTCGTGGATGTTCACTACTATAGTACAGAAACGAGTTGGAGTAAGTCTCCTTCCTGTGAATCTTGGCTATATATTGCCCTTCAATTATATCTTTAGTCAGATCCGCATCCAAGAAGGCTATTCTATCATACTGAAAGGTGTAGGTAAAAGAAAGGTACTCAGTTGCACTGTTACAATAATCAATAAATCATATAAATAAATCCAATTCTCCTTTAAAAATAATAAAAATATCATCTAAAAACCTTGCATAAAAATACATTTGTTGTTGGAACTCATTTCTTCTATTATGAATAAAGTGTTCTTCCCAGTATGCCATGACTAAACTAGCCACACTATCACCTACTGGGGAACCCATTGCGACTCCATGATTCTGGATATAAAATTTGTGATCAAACATAAAATAATTATTAGTTAAGATGACATCCAAACGTTCTTGTACCAGGGAGATCTCAGTTACAGATGCCCCCCCCCATCTCACAACAGTAATATAATCCACTCAATACCTTGTTCACGAGGTATGACCGTGTAAAGGTCCTTAATGTCGATTGTTGCAAAATTGTAGCTACTTTCAAATTTCAACTTATTAATACTTTCCAAAAAAGACCAAGAGTCCCTACATACATAATGTTCAATGTTCACATACTTCTTTAAAATCACATCAGCATATTTTGCCATTGCATATGTAATGGAACCTCGGCCATTAACTATTGGGTGTGATTGTGGATTCTCTAAGCCCTTGTGGATCTTAGGAATCCCAAATATAACTGGTATTTTGATGGAGAGGATTATAATAATAGGATGTTGGGAATGTTGAATACGGAAACCTACACTCCTATAGTGTTGAAACTATTTATTACTTGAACCTACATAATGTTTCTTCGCAATATCCTCACAATTCTTCTAGTACTAACCCTAGTGGTCATCCCACATATCCTGACAATGTACGAAAACCAGTCTAGCCTTGGTTTTCAATACCCAAAATTTCACACATCTTTCCTTCCACTACTGAATAAACATGATTACTTCTCTACACCCCTCTTAACCAACTCAGCTACCCCCACCTATCTCTACCTAACCAGATCTGTTTATACGTCCCCAAAAATAAAATATTATCATAAACTCCTACTCAAAATACTAAAACTCGCAGTTAATCTGCATCAATGTCACAAAGTCTGGCGACATCCACCCTAACCCTGGCCCTGCCCCCACAGCTATACCAAGCTCTTGCTCCAATACTCGTACCAGCTTTCCTTTGTCTAATAGGCCCCACAACTCATTCCTAGCCTGTCATCTGAATATTAGAAGCCTAAACAATAAAATTCATAACCTGCATGCCCTCTTAGCTGTCTACTCCCCAAACATACTTTGTCTCACAGAAACCTGGCTGAAACCAGCAACTAAAGATAATGAGGTTACACCTCCAGGTTATCAGATACTTAGACAGGACAGAACTAAAAGTAAAGGTGGTGGAGTTGCTGTTCTATACAAATCAAATCTAAACGTCACTACAGATGTTCTACAACCACCCCAAGATAGCAACACAGAAATCCTAATTATCAAACTCCAAATCAATAAAAACAAATGCAGGTATGTCTGTGTCGATATTCCCCCCAGGTAAAAATACCAGCACCCTAGAAGACATCTTACAATGGTTATCTAATAACTACCTCCAAGAAACCATTGTTCTTGGGGACTTCAATACTGACTGGAACTCATGTTCCGCTGCTGCGCCCACCACCTATATCAACCTGTATGGATTTTCTCAGGTGATTACTTCCCTCACCAGACTTAATAAAAACAATAATAAAGAAAGCACCCTAGATTGGATACTTGTCAACAGTCTTCCCATATTATATATCTCCGGGACCCCACCTGATGACATAAGTGACCACTGCCTCACATATATAATTAAGCTCAAGACAGACAACTCCCAAGTACCCTCCTTTAAAACAATAAGATCTAGCAAAAACTTTAACCTCACCAACTTTAATAACGAGCTCAAGGCTTGGAAATGGTCGCCCCTAAAGGTACTCCCATTCGATGATGCAGTGGAATACTTCAATAACAGATTCCTTGCCATCCTTGACTCCCACGCCCCCACCTGCACCATCAGAACCAAAACAAAGTCAGCACCATGGCTGACAAAAGACACTAAATCTAAAATCATACTCAGAAACAAAGCTTGGGCAACCTGGCGTGCCACCAAAAACCCTCAACACCATCTTAGTTATAGGCAAATATGAAACAATACCAAAAAAATCTATTATCCTAGGCAAGAAAAACTACTACCACCATTTACAACAACAAAAAAAAAAAACATAGCAATCCTCGAAAATTCTGGGCTGGATTAAATAATCTACTTCACCCAGGACATACTCCAACCCCCTCTCCTCTAACCCCTAATAAGGAGTCACCAGAAAACACTGCAAACTCCTTCAATAGCTTCTTCACAGAAACCATCAAGACCCTGCCCAGCCACCTCGTGCCCCCCTCTTCCTACCTGGACAATGAGAAACCTAACACCACCCCTCCTTTAGCTTCCAACCTGTTCCTACCTCTCTAATCCGTTGTCTTATCAAAAAACTAAAGCCCACCACTCTAGCTGCTGACCTCCTCCCAGCAGAATACGTGCAAAAGGCTGCTGACATCATAGACTACCCAATTTCAATACTAATAAATAGAACAATATCCAAAGTCTCTGTTCCATCAATTTGGAAAGTTTCTCATGTTATACCATTACGTAAAGGTGGAAGCTCTACAGAACTATCTAATTACAGGCCCATCGCTATTCTAAAATGCCAAACCTCCCCCCTTATTAGCCCTAATTACTTTTACACCTACATCTCTTAACTCATTCACTAGGGACCACTCTTCCCTGAACATATTATTCAACACGGGGTCTGTCCTTCTAGTAATCGCTACGTCTCTAAAATCTATCTCACACATTTTCTCGAAAATGTCAAGAACCGGGTGGAGCGGGGGATTAAATGTACTACTGACTCTAAATTGATTTGAAACAAAATCTACTGTTGGTAATAGCAATTTTAAATTAATTTTTCAGGTGAATAATTTCAGTTCCACCAATAGTCTAAAAATATCTGAGCTCCTACTAGGTACAAAAGTTAGGCCTTTCACCAACAAGTTTACTAACTCCTCAGTTACCTGTAAGCTAGAATAATTAAATATTTTAAAATCACCTTCATTGTTAGTCACAATTATTACTTCAGCATGCTGTGTTGTATTAAAATCATGGCAACTCTCCATAATTGATGTGTCCCCCACACTAGAGACATCATCATTAAAAGGAATATCGTTTAGTTCATCCACTAAACCATTTGCATTCTCATATTGGTTTGTTAATGGATCAACATTGTCATCATGAGTCATTTTTAACAAAATTATTGCTTAACCTAGTCTCAATCAAAGTAGTGTCAATAACATTATTATATCCTGAAAAGTCAACACGATTAATCAGAGCAATCACAGATCCATTAATACTGTTCGTTTTATCATTTAAATTAACAATATCTGCTTCATATTTATCCACTGTTATAATGCTAGAAACATTGTTAGATCGTAAAAAGTCTTCATGAATAAGTGAAGTAAACATAGGGTTGACAATTCTATCCATTTCATCATTCATATTAATAATATCTGCCTCGCATTCATCAGCTGCTATAGTACTTGACACAACTTTCAAAGGATACAGTACCTTACTTGTGGTTAAATCAATCATCGGCGTCGGTCCTTCTTCTGACCGTTGTTCCTCCATTGGTTCACTCCACCCTGCTGAAAATTCATCGGCTGGTTCTTACCCTGTTGTTTTACTTGTCCCCCCATGTTAGACACAATATTACTGTTTCTCTGTGAAATCTGTTCACTTCAACGGATTCCCTCTGATGTACCTTCTCCTGGATCCACATCTCCACTGTAAACAAATGCTTCTGTTGGGTTGCCGTTGTTCACCATATCCTCCACTTGTGTGTCATGGTTCACGTCAAAATTCCTTCCACTTACTTATTGATTTGGTTTGAACCACTGCTGAGAAGCGGGCAGTTTCAGATAGGCTGAACCATTTTTGTAGTCATCACTGTCATGATTTAGTTTTTTAATTTTAAATGCTTTAAATTTCTCCATTTGTTTTTCAATACTCTCAAATATGTGACTGTAGTTGAATCGATATCTGTCAAAGTCTAAATCTTTCCTAATCTCCAAATCAAGTGATCCAATTTCAGTCTTTAATGAATCAATGGGCACTTGATAATGTGTTATCAGTAGCTGTAGTAATTCTAAGCCTTGCCGGTCAAATAACTTCACCAAATCCAAATGGAAAGGTGAACCGACTTCCAAACCTGTAGGGTAATGCCAATAACGTAAACCCTTAGGGACTTGCTGCCTCTGCACACATTCACGCAGGTACACCACTTCTAACTGCAGCTTCTTCAGTTTGAAAGATTTACTATCCAATGACTGCAGTCTATTAATAATTGAATTGGAATTTGTTTGGAAACCCGAACTAACTCCAGAAACAGATCCATTCAAAGGTTGCTTAGGTTTCAACCAGTTATTAAGATTAATAAGCAAATTATTTGTAGATAAATTCTCCATACTTGTATTAATGTCCGAAGACCCTGCTCCAGTCACAACATTTGCAAAAGACCTGACATCACCATTAGAACCAGGAACTGAGTCCAAACTTCGATTCTTGTGCACCAATTCATTCAGGCCATCCACTTTCTTGTTCAATGCCTCAATTAATGATGCTAAAGAACCAATATCGCCACTCAGTATGTTAACCCTTCCTTCAGAGTTAACCGGGCAAGTTGTAATAAGATTAACCACTGACCAAGTAGCCATGCTGCTACTCAAACAAACAACCAATTCAAAAACCAAAAAACATGTTAAAAACAACAAAAAAAGCAAGGAATATCGAGTCACTGTATAAATGTTAGCACTTTTGTCAAGTTAATTAACTCAGATTCATCAAACAATTAAATCAATCCACAATAAACACTTAAATACCCTTCCCAAATCACATGACCAAATCAATTAATCCATCATGTCACCATTTAAAAGTGCATTAAATATTCAATAATATATAAACATAAAAATGTATATGATATATGGCACATTGGCAACATGTGCTACATTACCTGTTGAATGGAGGTGCAGTATGCACATTACTACCTGTCTAATTTATGTAGTAAAGGTGTGCATGGCGGAAGAACAACAAGTACATGCTGACTCAACACAGCCTGCACTAGTAGCACAGGTGGCTATAACTCAGCCTATGACCCAGGTGACCAAAGTTCAAATAGCAGCTCAGTTACTTGATGACAAAGGAAGGGAGGATAACTGTGCCCATCCTGGGGGGGAGGAGGAGGGAGGTATGCTAGCTTGGAGCACATTCTCTCAGCCAGATTTCCCCGCACAGAATTTGGGTAAGCAACAAGCAGTTATGCTGAGGGTGAGAGAGACAGTTGAGTGCTGATGAGCATTGCTTCCCCACTCCCTATGTGTAACTGGGTGGGCACAAGGTGGGAGTAATAGGTAAAAATGCTCCCACAGCAGCAGTATAATTTTATTCCCATTGGGCTTGATTTCCTCACTGTCCCCGAATGTTGTTAGAGTAAGTTCAGAGGAGGTGGAAGCATTCAACAGACCTGTTGAGTAAGTAGACACACTAAGAACATCTGATGATCAGCAATGAAGGATCCAAAATGAGCTAAAAAAAGATTCCACTCATTCAACATTATCCATTCTGATTTTTAAATATTTGTGATTTTTAGTATGCAGTATAAAGGATGCAGGAATGAATATAGTTTATCAGCATGTAGAAGGAAGTGAAAAGAATAATGTACAAAGGCAGAGTTGATAAATAAAGCATTGCTTCAGTGGTGAGAAGTGAAACCCTATTAAGGGTCACACATGATGTTTTTAATGGCAGAGTGCATGCAACAGGGCACATACAACTGCACTGCCACAGATGAGGTACTGTGGCAACTAGCTGTCATAGTGTGGGTATGTCATAGTGCCTATATCAGCTGCCTCACAGTGGTGCCATGCATGTCAGCAATGTTTTGTAGACACATCAAATATTAAAGCAATGCTATTGATCAGTGGCACAATATTAGTTATTTCAATTTGGAACACATTAGGACTGCTTAGCTGCCCAACGGTTATTACGAGTTACAATAAAGTACAGCAACTCAAGTGTCTGACAGCTTTAAAAACTGTTGGATCCACTATGCTGCCATGCAAAGGCAGCAGGCAGCAGAATCCACATCTAATAAACCAACAGCTTTAAAAGTTGTTACACACTGCTGCACTACACTTTTGTTGTTTTTGTGACAATACAAAGTATATTAAAGCGTTCAAAATTGTCAGAAAGTGTCTGATTCAGATGTAGTTCTTTGGTGGCTACCATCTGCATGGCAGTGAGAATCTTGCTAATAACAAGGTTCTTGTGTATGACAGTCACTGTAAAAAGCTGACTATAGTTAGGTTCTTAATAGATGTGCCTTGTTATAACCAGGCTATTTTTTTGAACTTGGCCAGTAATCACCGTGTCCCATTTTTTATATACAAAGGTTGGGATGCACAGACTGTTAAAGCATTGTGCAGTGCAAATTAGCATGCATAATGGCAATGCGTAGGGTGTGGGGAATTCAAGGACAGATAGAGTGGCTACATAAAGGTCAAAACAGCATGCTATGCAGTGTATGGTGATGAGTGCACCCTACATGGAAAGAAAATGAGCAAATAAAGGAACTCACAATGGTGGGCCAATGCATGAAATGACAATGATGTGCAGCAGCTCACGCACATTCTGAGGCCTATTTTCATACCTCTCAACTGTCCAGATTTTCACAGAATGTCCAGATTTTTGCCTTTCATTTTTGGTCTGTTCCTCATAAAATTTGTGGTTTTCAGGCAAATTATTGAGAATTGAAGTCACTAAATAATGACAGACATTTGAGTTTCAGACTTCCTATCCTTCAGAAAATATATAATAATGCAAAACCTGTCATACTAGCAACTTTCTAAGTTTATAGGAGCAATATTTAAAATCTGTCCCTATTTTTGGGCCTTTGTCCCCCCATTTTTTTTCTGGCTTTGCCCAGATTTCTTGCACTGAGAGGATGAGAGGCATGTCTATGATTCATAGTATACAGTGGAAGTAATGCTGGGAATAGCAGGAAGAGCAGTACAAGTGTGTGTGTGTGTGTGTGTGTGTGTGTGTGTGTGTGTGTGTGTGTGTGTGTGTGTGTGTGTGTGTGTGTGTGTGTGTGTGTGTGTGTGTGTGTGTGTGTCTGTGTGTGTGTGTGTGTGTGTGTGTGTGTGTGTGTGTGTGTGTGTGTGTGTGTGTGTGTGTGTGTGTGTGTGTGTGTGTGTGTGTGTGTGTGTGTCTGTGTGTGTGAGTGCATGTGTCTGAGTGCATGTTTGTGTGTGTGTGTCTCAGTGCGTGTTTGTGTGTGTGTGTGTGTGTGTGTGTGTGTGTGTGTGTGTGTGTGTGTGTGTGTGTGTGTGTGTGTGTGTGTGTGTGTGTGTGTGTGTGTGTGTGTGTGTGTGTGTGTGTGCACATTAGGAGCAGCAGTCGGATTCAGTGCCCAAACTGTAGAGTGTTGCAGCCCTCTGTACTGCTGGAGGTGCAGATAGCACCTGACATGTCACCAACATGCAGGCCTTCGGCAGTAGTACTGTACTCTGTGACCTACAAGCACCCATTCCTGTAGATACAAAGCCATGCATAGCTTCTACATCTTAGCCACAGGGATCTTCCATGGACCTTCTTGGAGCACGTTACGTATACTGCAGGTGCCAGCCTCATGAATCTTAAGCCTCTTCCACAATATAATGCTACAACATGTAGGGGAGCTTATGTGATTCCCTAGGACAGATGAGGAGAGATTCAAGATAAAGCAGGCCTTTTATGACAAAGCCAATTTCCCTGAGGTACTTGGGGCCAAAAAGTGTAACATGTTGCTATCAAGAATCCACTTGATACAATGAACCTGCTAGAAAAACAAGAAGGGCTTCTCTCCCCAAACTACCATGGCCTGTCATGACCATGTCACTACAAATAATGTGTCTGTCTAAACTTTGGCAGTGTACAAGGTACACACATTTGGAACACATCCAAACTATACAGATGGTCCCTACAAGGGGGACTTCCCACACAGTTACCTGGTGGGTAGGTATAGATATATGCTAGATAGATAGGTCTATACAGACAGGCAGAGTGCAAGCAGGGAACAGGACACATAAAATATGTTGTATGCTGCATGTAGCAGGCAGAGCTAGATATGCCCTAGTACACCTTGTGCCTTGTGCATAGCATGTCATTCTACAAATAGCTGAAGCAGCAGGTTACCAACCAGGCATTCTCTTCAGCACCAGTCATAGCAGCATAGAAGGGTAGGGCAGAGAATCATGGGAGAAACATGCAGCAGCAGAGCCACAGCCAAGACATACTATACTTTGCAGCTTTGTCAAAGAAGTAGCTTCTAACCCACACCTATGAGTCATGATACAAAGAATACACAGCAAAAAGATGTATGTGTTAGATACTCAGGTTATGCAAGGCACTTCACAGACTAATACTTTGTGAATCAGATATCATTATCATACCCACAAACAAATTAGGCTCGAGATGTTCACAATCCTTATCAGTGGCACAAGTAGGGTAGTGACAGTTGAGTGCAATACTATGATATGGGGTAGAGTTGTGATCGGTGAACAAGGTAGCCATGTATTGTTAGATTGTGGGAAGTCATGTGATCACATCCTTCAATGGTGCAGTGGTAAGAAGGGCATTCTATATTACTCATCTCATAAGTAAGGGCACTGCCTCCAGAAAAGAATAAGTTATAACCTCCCTGTAATCTTCCCTCATCAGGCCAATAAGTGAGTACAATGCCTCTTCTGGTATGTACCTTTCCAAGCACCTGCAGCAATTGGAGAGACCACAAAGGTTTTCCTCACAAGGAAAATTCAGTGTCTTCAGCATCTGTCCTATGAGGATCATCTGAAATAACTGTCACTTTATTCAGTTTCATACAGACTACTCAGAGGCGATGTCTGCATTGTGTATCAGGCAATCTTTGACCCTGCTTTATTGGAAATGCTGCATATCCGTAAGTCAAATAGTACATGGGTTACTCACTCTAAAGGTCTTAACCTGGTATATGGCATTAATAGAACCTGCTGGAGGGATAGATTTGTCTCCCAGAGGTTACCACACCTTTGGAACAGATGAACAGACTTCCACTTCATATCAAGCAGAGCACCTCATTGTCCCTCTTCAAACGCAATCTGGACAATTGGATGGGTAACTGTAAATTCACCCCAGGGGTTCCACCTGTGTCCCTCTTGGACAGGGGTGATAGGTGATGATAGCAGAAATAAGGGTAAAACTTGGCTAGGCTTGTAAGTGCCCTAGGGTCATTAATCTAGCAACCTCCTAGATCCTATGAATGGTTGAGCTACTACAATTTGACCACGGCCATTATTCAGTGTGTTAGCTAGTTGTGTCAAGGAATGATGCAATCTGTGGTTGTGAGGGGGGAGGGGGATTGTGCGTGTGCTGCCCAACAAGGCATCATACCAGATCTAGACCCAGATGAGCATCAGTGCCCATGATCTTCCTGACACCCTAAACTAGAGCTGGTGGGCTGTGCACCCACAAGTAACATTGATGTTACCTCAACAACAGTTTGTGTAGTCTGAATTGGTATGGTCTATGGCTGATCTCCTTGCATCCTGATTCTCTCATGGCCATGGATTGCATGGTCTTTAGGGGAAGACTGCATGTTGGTTGCAATATGCCTCAAGGTGACACCTAGACAGGCCATGGTTGCCATCAGTAATATCTGCAGCTTTGTGTACTCCTTGACTGTATACTCCATGTCACTGTGAAGTTGTTGCACATAATTGCACAAGGCATTGAATACAATCAATATCTTCATAATACTGTGGGTAGTAGAATTTTGTGCCTGGATTACTGATCTGCACATCTAGCTGCTAATGTTGATTGTCACAGCCATATCAGGGACAGTCATGGAATCATGTATGTGCCACACCCCCATCACACTTATTTCCTTTGATGGAGGTAGTATTTGTTTCAGTAAATGTGTGAAGTAGGACACATGTGGAGCCTATGGTGGTCTCTCAGCTACAATATTTCTGTGATCTACTTGAGAAGCTATGTGGTTAGCCTGTACTTCTACAGTGGCCTCTATAATGATGTATGTGGGTGACTCTTGATGCAGATAGTTTGACTGTGTCATTGGATCATGGTAGTCACATGTTGCTATCATTATTAGCCACAGGTGCCCTGCTGATGGCAGCACTATGTTGTCTTGCTGTGCTGAACCTACCAATGGGACCTTTGAAAGCATGAACACACATGACACCATTGTCAGCACACACACTCTTATGTCTCTATAGCCACCTGTGACAGGCATACTGATACACTTGAATATACCAATGTATACCACTTCCACATATGTTGATGGGCTATTGCAGCTGCAGACAAAGAGGTGCCTCGAAGGATAGACATGCAGTTGGGCTTTGACCAGTACTTCATTTTGCATATGCAGTGTAGTGTACTGTAGTGTACTATAATGGACATTACCACCCTCCTGCTTCCCCTACTGAACCACAGGTGCTTAGTGCCAGACCAACTTCCACATCTATCCGGCCAAGGAAGGAGGACTCATTCCCCTTGGCCTGTGAATGACACAAAATACTCCTCGACCTCAGTGAGAAGCTCTGGTGTAGATGTTTCCCTTGATGGTGGACTTATCTTTCAGAATGTCCATGTCTTTTCCTTTACAAGTAGTATCATGTCAATGACCTTTTATTGCACCTGTGATAAATAACTATTAGGACCACCAACATTTTGTACTAGTCCCTGCCATATCTTATCCCAATAATGCTTGTCTGCAGCACATTTGCCCAGGAGGTGCAAGCTATTTATCTGTGGTGCCTACAGCAGCACCTTTTTCTCCTAGCTAATGAACGTTTCAAGACATTACCTCCTTTGGGTGGCTATACCAGCACTTGTACACAAATGAATATTGCATGTCAGCCTGTAGGAATTTATGTTGTTCTCTGGCATATACATATTTATAGTCACAGAACATCTTTTATACAATTAGTTATCAGACGCATTTAGTAGTATGCATCCCCCTCATTTATGTACTGTAGCCCTAATTCAGCATATGGCCCTGGAACCTCACACCTCTTGGGCCTGTGCTGTCAATGGTTTCCTGTGTTTTCAGTTTGAACTCCCAAGTCATAGGCAAATGGCACAATGTGAAGTCAGTATCCCCCCCATTTATAGATAAATCATGGCAACAGCTCACTGTTGTTGACGTCCACCACAGAGTTTGCTGCTGTTTTTGTTGCTGTTGTTGTTGTTGTTGCTGTGGCACTTTACCAGACATGACTCCTTCCTTAGCTCTGGATAAATCTACATCTACAGAGGCTTTACTGATATTCTTTTATTTCCAAGATTAGTGGTTGTAAAAGTTGCTGCCCAAAATGGCACAACCCATTTAAATTCTACTAACAACTGACAGCTAGAGCAGAAGTTATGTTAATGAAGCCAGTTACTGCCACTGTCTCTGAATCACTGCAATATGCTAGCCATACATTGCATCACTAGTTGCACATGACACTGTGAACAAGAAGTACGTGACCTTTATCCTCATGCCTATGGCATGTGCATGCCTGTAAGACCATGATCCAGCACTATAGATATATTGCAGTATCTTGATGGGGTGCTACCACCATGTCCTAGTGTTAAACAGCAGCATTTTGTTGCAAGACACATGATTCTAAAATGTGTGCATGTACACTGGGATACTATTTTGCTCCAGAGTAGGCCTGACTAAGAAGCCAAGGCTATCTCAGGCAATAGAGTATTCAGTGTACAGCATGGTGTACTGGAAAAAACAGGATTTTCCTGCTCTTCCTGCAAAGTAACTTCAGAGATCACCCCTTGTTCATTATGATGGCTGATTGTGTAAAGTAAATGTCTGGCCCATGCTAAACAGAATGGTGACGGGTGTCATTGGCATCACTCATTCTGGAGATCATCTCCTGGATAGCTATAGTGACCTGAAGAGGTAAAATCCAATCTGCTTCGCCAGTGAGAGAGGTTCAGGAAAGGAATCCTGACATGTATTGTAAGCATTTTATCAGCACCACTGTCTTCTACTACCTTAGCTGATGTTTGCATTTACTTAAGAGCACATCCTTTGTATCTAAGTGGCAGAGGAGTGACATCTGAACATGGTCATTTGGCACAAAGACAGGAGCTTCTGTCTCAGCAGTGGGGTTTGCATGACATCTATAACACTTTTCTGTATAGCTGTGACTGTGTTTTTAGCTTATACTTGTAAAATGTGTTTTTTCTTCATTTTATCATCCTTCCACAGGTCCTGTTGTAGAGGAGGAGACGATGAGGCCAAGGTCACCTTTGTCTGTGTTGGCTGCTGCCTCTGTTACTGAATCAAGAATGGACACCCGGTTTACATCTCCACATGGAGACCATGGTTCACTGGTTCCGTGTCTGCTTCTCCTCGTGGATGACGTAAAATCTTCTTTCAGAAAGTGGACAGAAGAAGTCTCCATCAGTTTCCTGGTGATAATTGCAGATGGTCATAGCTGTTGAGGTGTACTGGCAGCCGGATGCCTACCTTATCAATGTGGACAGCCTTCTGGAATGACTAGTGAAGTCATGTGATTAGCAGGCCCCACCCATCAAAAAAACAGCAGAGCACCCAGCCCATAACATCACCACCCTTGGGACTGATGCCTGGGTGTGTTTCCCCGTGGGCCAGACTAGTATCAAACCATGTCAGGATCTCATGATGGTGCTTTCCATAACATAAGTCTCATTCTTCATTCCTTGTTCATTGTCAAATCCTTCCCATTACCATTTTCCACCATCTGTAGATATCTATCCATTGTCTTCCCTTACTTTTGTATATATACCACCTGTACCTCTCTGTATCTGTGCCCGGAGTCTACCTGTCTGCCACTACCACCAGCCTTGAACGTTATTTCACATTCATTGCTATCCCTGACTATAGTCCTCATCAGTCCTTATTTTGTATAACTCACAAAAGGGAGTCTTTTCCAAAACAAATTACACTTCCTTCTTCTCCCACCTGCCGTACACACACTATGGTTTCCTTTCTGTTTCTTTCTGTTTTCTTGCTTCCTATTTTCTTACCTACTTCATTTCCTCCCAATATACTATGAGTTGCTGCAGAGCTACGCACACCCACACTGATATATTTGCTGGCTACTGTCCTGTTCTGCTTGTTCTACCTGAACACATCCTGCAGTTCTGTGGTGGCACATTAGCTATGCACACCCACACTGATGTGTTTGCTGGCTGCTGTCCTGTGCTGCTTGTTCTACATGAACACAACCTGCAGTTATTTGGTGGCACATTTTACGTGAGTGTGCATTACTCTGTTCTTACTTGCCACAGCTGTGACATCCTTCATGTTTTTGACACATGGTACTGTTGTGCTGCTCCTACAGTTATATGGTGGCACATTGCATGTTAGAGTGCAGTGCTCTCTTACTCTTACCTGCCACACCTGTGACATCCTTCTTGTTGACACATGGTTCTGTAGTGCTACTTGTTCTACATGAACACATCCTGCAGTTATGTGGTGGCACATTTCACATGCGTGTACTGTTATTCTTACCTGCCACCTTTGACATCCTTCACGTTGCTGGCACATGGTGCTGTAGTGCTGCTCCCACAGTTATGCGTTGGCAAATTGCATGTTAGTGTGCAGTGCTCTCTTACTCTTACCTGCCACACCTGTGATATCCTTCATGTTGTTGACACACAGTTCTGTAGTGCTGCTCCCACTGAACAGCAGCCTGATGTTGCTTTTCCCATTATCTCTATACATCACTCTAATTTTTACTCACTTTCCTGGCACTGTTCAGTGCCTAACACTTGTCTAATTTGCTATACAGCTCTTCACACACTGATTTTATTTATTTATTTTATTTTATTTTACATTTGTTAACCGGGAAAGTCCGACTTGGAACTAAGCCAATTTTCAATGGAGGCCCAGGGAGAAGGCTCCAGATGCATGTCTTTGTAACGTGGGAGGAAACCGGAGCACCCTGAAGAAACCCACATGAATGTAGGGAGGACATGCAGACTCCACACAGAAGATACCCCAGCAGAGAATCGAACCTGAGAACCTCTTGCTATGAGGCGACAACGCTACCGCTGCACCACTGCACCATCTGAAAAATTTGTGCTGTGTACCTGTGTAGCACTTGCCTATGAATCCTTGCCTATTTTTTTTCTCTTCTACATATAACATTTGCAATCACCACTGGGCCTTGTAGCACTCTACACTTGTTCAAGTTAGAGCCTCCTAGCAACACCATGACTGATACTGGAGTCTAGATCTATAAAAAAAGACTTTAAAGCAGATAAATAATTAAGAAACTTACAGCAGTCATTTCAATTTGGAAATGTATACCATACAAAAGAAAACATCTGTAGGGGACAAAGTAAGAAATATAAATGGTTAGTTCTGGGAAAAGTTATACAATGCGATCACGTGTCTTTTTTTATTTTATTTATTTATTTTTAACTTTCTGTGTTTCGCAGAGTGGGTGTAACATGGCTAGGTAATCACTTAAACTAAATGCTATGGTGCATATCTAACCCCATTCTATGAAACACTGAAACTTAAAGAAACACTGGCTCCTGTTACGTAACATTTTGCTAGTGCTACTTATTTGTGAATCCTAGAGATAATGTCAGAAAATTTAATGGCAGTTTTTTTTTCTGTGACTCATTTATTAAGAAAACATTTAACAATGTAACAGAATACTCCATTGTTTAGCTTTTAGAGTGTCTCTGAAAAAGAAAATAGCATATATTAGAAAAGGTCAAATCCAAAGACTTTTTTATCAGTTTGCTAATGCTTTTTTTTTCGTTTGTTTCAAAACAAGAGATATAAAAATGTTGTTATATATAATTTTCCTGCTGTAGAGGAAATCATTGTATTATAAATCCATCCAGCTTAATTTTATTATATTGGTCTACCACAAAGCAGTTTACAAAACTAATGGAATTAAAACAAGTAAATATTAAACAAAACTCAGGAGTTAAAGAATCCACTAAGTAAAAGAAAATAAATGTCACTATATAAAAGAAAACTTACAGTATCACTAGGTGCCAGCAGAAGAGCAAAGCTGCTTAAATGGGTACATTTACATGTTACATGTGTTTTGTTAGATTCTGTGCTAACAAGGGAACATCCTTCAGTGGACCATTTACTATTATTGTTGTCATCAGTTTTCCAGAAGGCACATCTAAGTTTTCTCATATCCTCTTCTACAACCTGCTAAAAATAAATGAAAATTAATGTTGTAGTGTAGTTCATGCATCATAAATAAAGTAATGTTACACAGTGTTGCACAGTCATACATTAACTCAGGGAATGACAATTATTTTCACTGCCCTTTAAGTGAAGAAGATAACTAAAATGAACATCAAGGTGGCATTATATCCATTATATCCAGAGCTATTGTTTTTGTTGTTGTTGTTACTTTCTTTTAAGTTATGAAAAAGATGGACTCTGCTTTCTTCCTTCTCCAGAAAACAGAACCAATGCCTTCATTAGATTAAAGGTAAGCTGCTCTTGAGATGCTAATGCAATAGATGTTATACTTGTATACCCTTTCAAAGCATTCATCTGATTTTCAGCAGTCAGTTGTGTTCAGTTATATCATACAGGGGCTGATGACAAAATAGGTCTAGAAGAATAAAATTGAAACAGGCAGGGTCTCCAGGACAAGACAACAGAGCCCTTTGTAGTTTTAAGTACAATGCTTCAGAATCTGCTACCAGCCTGTTTTAATAAATGTTTTAGGTGAGGCTTTTAAGATTCAGAAATGATGGCAACATGTAAATTGCAAAAAAAAAAAAAAAACTGGTCTGCAACTAGAAAAAATATTATGCTGTAACTCCAGAAACCAGAATGTTAGGAGATGAAAAGATGGGACACAGTGTAGCAAAGGAGAGCATACATCATTACGGATGTGTAAACAGCAGTACCTGGAAGACAGGTTAAGATAATGAGGCTGTAAGAGACTGGATAGGCTGAATGCCCTTAATGGTATGCTTGCCTGATTGTTCAACAATATCATTTAAAGTAGGATGGCTGCAGCTGATGTCATTAACACACTAGACTGTACATTCAACTGGATCATTCCAGTAGCAGGTGTATGATATAATCATTTTATATTACTGTAGAGAGGCTATACCAGGAACACTGTGTAAAATTCTGAAGGCCAGTGCTAAACAAAAATATCTAACATTAAGGGAGAATCATATTAGCTGTCTAGACTTAGCTAAGACATGTAAGACAAAACATATGCAATCTGTCAACAAGGTTTAGATCGCTATTCAGGACAGATGCAATAAGAATTATATAAATTAAACATAAACGTTCAATATCATCATCATAGATGGACAGAGCTGATAAATGTTTAGTCTAAAACTGGTGCTCTGTCTCATGAAGGATGACAGCAAATTGGGAAATATTTCTCCCTGAAACTCCAAGCTACCTATTTTGTTCATAGGGAGATCAGTCCCACCAAATGTATTTCAGATTACCTCTTTTGGGCATTATTAACAGATGCATTTAAAAAAGATTGTATTACATGCGCACATAAAAGTGTTGTAAGCATTCAAGGCAAGATACATATGAATGAGGTTGGAAATTAACAATATTATTAAAGCATCTTTATTAAGTACATTTAAAGTAAACATTTACTCAAATGTTAACATATTTGGATGTTCCTAGTATGATTAATTTTCACCATATTTTGTAACATATAAGTGTTAAGCATATGATGCCAAATAACAAATGCATTAATGGTGACACATTCAACAAATCTTTCTATCTTAATAACGTCTGGTAAGTGCACTTGTAAAAACCAATATTATACAATATACCTTAATCCTTCCATCTCATAATTAGCATGAAAATATTTAAATCTGCACATAAAGTTAAATTTAATGAAACACATTATGCAGATGAATAGTATCCCCATAGATCACCAGAATCACCCCTCTATAGCATTTAAACCATCCTTCCTAAAGTTCTTTAAAAATGTTTATCCAAACTTTTTAACTAAATGGTCAATAGCAATACCATTAAAATTTCAGTATGTTTAGTAACATGTAAATAGCATAAAATATTACCATATTCAGAATTTGTTGAATGCACATGCAGGTTTACTTCATTTTTCTAACTTAAAAATGAAAAGAAAAACAAATGGAAAAGCCCCCCCCCCCCCCCATCAGACTGCATCATTATTCTTCCAGGATATTGTTCAGTCAAATTGGTTAATACTTCACCTTTTTTCTTGTTGGAGCTAAAAGAGCATGTTTTCTTATAGTTAAACTTTCACCACATGCTGCAGTATACAGACTGTCTTCAATACTATCATCTTACAAAAAAGTATAAGTGCTTATATAAATAATTGCCATGTAACACATTTCAGTCACACAACTCATAATTAAAATAAAACTCATAATTAAAATAAAAATATTCTTAACAAATATACCCTGGGATTTAGAAATATTGTACATGTTGCAGTGGATGAATATGCATGATGCATAATGGTGTAATTACATGGAAATGAGCAACATTATTAAACTGAGCATAACATGAAATGCAAATGAGGGTAAACAAAATGGTGGCACAATTCAGAAATGTATATATTTTGTGCAATGAAGTGCTTCCCCCAGAGTAAATTCCCAGAGTTATTGAAGGGAGACCAGGAAAATGTACAGGTAAGCTGCTGCATTCATGATGCTAATAGTCATCAAGGTGCATGTCATCACCATCGGTGCTACTGAATCTTCTTTCTGCATCTAACATGTCATACAGTTGCCAACATGGTAAAGTGGATTGTTACCACATGGACAGACAGCTGAACAAGATGTATCACCCTCATACACAGGCCTGTGGGACATGCAGAGTACCCATTCCTGTAGATGTTGAGGTATGTGTGTCTTTGAGCATCTTAGATAAAAGGGCTCTTCAGTGGTAAGAAGGGAATACAGTATATGTATCCCAGCTAACTTCCTTAAATCTTTCACTGTTATGCTTCTTGTGGCAGAGCATATGTGGTTCTTGTATATCACATAGGAGAGAAGCAATACTACGTGGACATTTTATGACAAAACCCATTTCACTGAGGTACTGGGAGCCATTGACTCCATCCACACTGCCATGAAGGCCCTGCATGGAAAGCAAGGACAACAGCATATCAGCTATTAGGGGTACTACTCTATCAACTGCCTGGAGGTCTTTAGTGCACTCGTATAAAATGTGCAAGCAGGCCATCTAAATCATGCCCACAATTTCCACATTTGACACACAAGCAACTTATATCAGCAGCTTCCCTGCTGTGATTTTCCACAGTGTCATCTTATTTTGATGCCGGATATGCCCTAGAGCCATTGCTACTGCCACCAATTAGAAACCCACAGACCATTGTAGTGAATAGGTTCATAGGTTCATAGATTAGTACTAAGCTAACTGCCCTTGTGAGCCATTTTAAGCCTAGCCAATTATCCCTTGTGAGACTCAAACCCTGCACCTTGTGTTTGTAAGGTAAACACCTTAACCATTAGGCCACCCTCCGACCCCTTGCATGCAGCACCACCCTTTCATAGATCCACATTATTGCTGAATGTGTGTTTGGACTGCAAACATTATGCTACTGCTGCCCAGGTGTCTGTGGAGGGCACTGCAGCATGACCATAGAATATACAGAAAAAATGTTTGCAGTATTACACAAAATGTTGCCACATAAACAGATACAGCAGGGGAGACATTTAGAATAAGGAAGTCACAGAGTCAGTAACAGAGGAGGTGCCTTTGAGGACCCTGTAGAGGACCTGGCTGTAGGGAATGACTATGCAAGGGTGAGGTGTGGGCAGGGTGCTGTTGCACTTGCTAAGAGATCATATATGTTTCATAACTATGGGCCAGAAAAATGCACAACATATAACAGTAAAAATGATGGATGCAAACCTATACCCAGGCTTTGCCATATATATTATGGCCACATTCTGTGTCAAATACAGGATACCTAGGTTACAGGGGAATGAAGACAGGGTATAGTTATCATATGCACAGGTGGGGATGGTCAAAGTGACAGGTGTCAACAGCCGGCATAGTGTGTGTGTGTGTGTGTGTGTGTGTGTGTGTGTGTGTGTGTGTGTGTGTGTGTGTGAGGTGGGTGCAGGTTAATGATGTATGGAACTATGTGAGCCATGGCTGGGTGAGTGAGGAGAACTGAGCACACTGGGTTAGGAGGGGGTGATGTTGCCAGTGTGCTGTGTGAATGGTTGGTGGTGGGTAATGCTGACATGTGCATCTGGGTGTGCATGGGCACAGCTCCTGCAGATAATGTAGCACTGTGCTGTGCTCTGATTGATAAGACTAAGGTACCCATAAGAAATCTAGTCAACAGCCATAAATGTTCCCATCCACAGGCATGGGGGGTATTCTCCCCAGGGAATATCACAGCATGATCCACTGAACACTTAGAGAAAGGAGTACTCCATATGCATGAACAGCAGGATGTGCTGCAGGTGGTTTCATCATAAACAGCCTATGTACATCTATGTCCATAATGACCCAGAGTTCCTACAACACTAGATGGTGGTGTGGAGGTGATGGTGCTACAAACCCTAGGCTGTGTCCTCCCCTCCTGCTGTTGGCATCATCTCTAGCACCATGGGAAGAGAGTACCCAAGCTAGGTGAAAGAACAGGGGCATCTGTAATTAACAGGACCCCTATGCTCTCTCTCCAAAATTATACACATATGGCCCACTACTCCAACAGGTTATAACACACACCATGTACTACCCTCACCAGCTCAGCTATGCCTGCATTGGTCTCTGCCTGTCCCTGTATAATGGCCCTGTCCAGTCATTGCATAGTGGCCATAGAGGCACTCAGATCAAGATGTCATAACTTCCCTTGATGAGATTGGCCAGCAGCATACTGACCCCTGAGGCCTTCTTCACACTCGACAAAGCTTAAAACGACCAAGAGTGGCTCTATCACTAGAGATGAAGGCAGCCCACTGAATCCTGTGTTGACCTCATCCTCTCATGGGGTGGCATCGTTGATCTAAGGGGTGGATTACAGAGGCAAAATAAAGTCACCCATGGAAGGAGCCAGGGACATGGCCATCCCATTACCCATGTCAGCCAAAGACATTGTGATCTCCGGCTGTTCTGGGATTTGGCTGCCATCATTGCGCTGACATCAGGTAGGCCTATATTCATGATGGAGGACACTGATAACACAGTACCTGTGAAAACACATAAACATTACCTAGTCTAAAAATGAATTCTTTACTAACACCCTCAGCCTGTGAAAATATTTCTGTATAATGTATCATTATGTCTTGTTAAATCAGACCACAATTTAGTGATCTTTTCCTTTAAAACTGGTGGTACTTCCCCTGTAAATTGTTCTGTGTTTAGGGACTTCTCAAAAGCAAGCCTTCATTTACTTGATGACTTAAATAAATTCTGCTGTAATCATCCGCTGAAGGATTCTATTGCTTAAGCTGCTACCTATGACTCTGACTTCTACTCCCACTTAAATAGTTGTATTGCTAAGGCAGTCTTTATCTGTAACAAATATAATGAGAAGTTTAAACAACCCCCATGGTCAAATGCCCATATAAATAAACTATATAACAAGAGAAATAAACTGTTTAATGCTTAAAAGAGGTCTCATTCTACCTACCATAACTGCATACTTAAGCAAACTAATAAAGAGCTTAATAGAACCATTAGGAAGCTCAAAGCTGAGTATGAAATTAAAATAGCCACTAAAACCAAAAATAACTACAAATCTTTAACTATGTCTACCAAGAAAGGCTGATTGGATACAGTACCCATTTTCAGCAGAGGCCCAAGGAAAAAAGATTCAAGAAAAAGTAGATGTACAATATAGTAAAGTTGAAACAAGCTCTAAAGAAAGATGTAAAAAATAATGAAATTCATGAGGGTCTATGTCAGAAGATCAAACTTCTGTAATATTGAATGGTAGAACATTGAGGCACACTACTTCAAATCAGCTTAACATTGGAAAACAGGCAACACAGTGTGTTTGCAAGGGGCAACCCCCTGCACCTCCATACCCTTTGCATATTATATATAAACATAAAAAATAAACAAACAAATAAATAAATAATACACCATCTCTGAGATCACTCCACACTGGGGAATAGGCAAACACCCAAACCCAAGAAATATGGCTTTTTGATAAAAAGCTAGTTCAATGTTCTATGCTTTGATGTTCTGTCATTTGATATATGCAAGGTCAAGCTTATCAAAGAGAACTATTCATTAAATGGTATAAACAACAAATATCACACAAATATATAAACTGTAGTAAGTCCTAAGAAGTGACTTCGGTGCATATTACAGTATATCAGTGAAGACAGATACTGTCTGTATAGATAAAACAGCATAACTAAGCTTTACAGAATACCAATATTTGGAAGCTAAGACAATGTGGTATGTATCTACAGTCATACTGATATGTAAGTTGATAGGAGAACAATAAAGAATGATGCATTCACATGATGCTGATATGTAAGCTGCTAGGAGAACAATAAAGCATGATGCATCTACAGTCATGCTGATATGTAAGGTGTAGGAGAACTATAAAGCACGATGCATCCACAGTCAGGATGTTATATAAGCTGATAGCAGAACAATAAAGAATGATGCATTCACGTGATGCTGATATGTAAGGTGTAGGAGAACAATAAAGTATGGACAATAAAGCATGATGCATCCACAGTCAGGCTGTTATGCAAGCTGATAGGAGAACAATAAAGCATACATTTCTCCTGAGAAGAATGCAAACCTCACTTCACTAAGACATAAAAAGGCAGTTATTTTAATAAGTAAGAACAAAATGTCTTAAGTATGTGGGCATTTTTATTCTGGAACTTCAGAACAGTTGCAGATGCTAGTGTGATTCTGATGTAGTTTGAGGTCGTGCTTAAAAGTTAGGCCTTTATTTGTCTAATCATGAAGGGAATGCTGTTCCATAGTTAAGCTATGCCTACTGACTATAAGGAATGCTTATGTGAGGTGATGAATGTTTGAAATTCCACTTTTGATAGAAATTTCCTTTTGGGTGTATACCATTTTAATGTATTACTAATGGATGGAGTGTTTTAGGGAAATTATAGTATGTTATGTGCCATTATGAGCTGTGTATATAATATGTGGTCTGGCAGTTCTAGCCAGTTCAAGTTCAATAGGGGAATGTAGTGATGCGACTGGTTTGGGAGATTGATGCAAATTTACTTATTTTATTATGGCACTGTTCAGGCTTGTTTATTTATGTAGTCTGAGGTTAGAGAAAAGTGCAAATGCATATAGCTGGCTTGAAAGCAAGAGGGATGCTGCACTTACCTTCCTGCTATTGTCGGTGACTTATGGCCAAGCCTGTTAATGTATTCCTAATTTGCTGATGGTCATTTCAACAACATCATTGATGTGCTGGTCAAGTTTAAGTTTATCATCTGTGATGACACCCAGTAACTTGGTGTGGCAATAAAAGTAAAGGTCCTAAGTGATGGAAGCAGCCCAATTGAAGCTAAACCAATGTAGGGGAGCTGAGAGGTACACAGCTAGGATGAACAGAAAAAATGCTAAAGGAAGTTGCTTGGTATGAGTGATTTGTTCTATTTTGGCGTTATTATTATTATTATTATTTATTATTTTTAATTTTTTCTTGAGAATTCAAAAGTAGTTGGGATTGTTCTACCTAAGGCTTAATGCAGGAGAAAGAGATTTTGGTGACTGGACTTGGGGCAGCATTGAGGCTGAACAAACAAGAGCTTAGCCATCAGCATATTGTATGATTGTCACATGTTTGGTTACCTTGTGATGTCATTTATGAATATATTAAATAATAAGAGTTATAATATTGACACTTGTGGATCTCCATTTTGTACTGACAAGTCAGTAGAATAAGGGTCCTGCCATTTGACAGATTGCATATTAGTCCTAGTTGTGAAAGCTTGTTAAGGAGATTTTTAAAGTAGATCAGAACAGTTTGGGATTCTAAAGGGCACTCTTTTTGATCAAAGATGTTTATCTTGTGGAAATTTGTCTATGTTAATTATCTTGTTATTATAAAGATAACATTTTAGCTTATATTTTAAATTTGTTATATGGTCTAATACATGTGTGACTCCCAACCTGTTAACTCTAGATATGAACATAGATATCAGTATAAATTCTAAATAACATTACTCTTTGATAATTGGGGCCTCTGTACTGTTGTTTATACCTATTAGATAATATGTTTCACTTATGCATCCATAACATTGTTTCACACAGATGGTTTATAATATTATCTTCAATGCGCATTTCTATACAGATGATTACATAGCAAGTAATGAGAAGTGGATCAGTTCCTTATTCATGTTTAACCTTATGGGGTTTATAGGTTAAACTGTTTCTATCCTTGCCTCTTTTCCTTTATTTGGCATTAATTTTACATTGAAAGGATACAACTTGCCACTTATCTAATTTACATATCATGAGGAACACATTAGATGGAGTCCAATGTGTAGGGCTCCGGTTATTACATTTCTTTACAAATACTCGTCTCTCACAATAACCATGATCTTTATTCAAGCATTTATCTTCTTTGGATACACAACAATGGGCTTATTGAGCAAGGCTACATCTTAAGTTCATTTTAAATAAAATGACACTGGTATATCTTTATTAGTTAAGGAAATGTATTTATGAATGATCTTGTGCCCATCTTTTTTTTTATTTGATTTAAAAAACAATAAATAAACAAATCAATTATAAAACAAACAGGTAACTATTTATATAGGTCCACAGCTGATCAATACATCAAAGCTATACATATCAATAACAATTAATATTTTTTCAAGCAAGTCTTCAAGTTTACTCCAAGATTTTTATGAATGTGTAATATTAATATCATCCTTTTGGTATGCAACTCATTGATGAAAACATTTTTTTATACTAATAAATTCAACACTAGAGGGGATACCTTAACTTTTCCAGTTTTTAATAATTACTTTTCTGGCTATAGCAAGAATAGACCAAAAAAGCAACACTTAGGTTTTTGGAATTATATCAGGAATCAGAACATTAAATTAAACTAAAGATTTAGAAATCCTATATCTATCTAACAATAGAGCTGAAATGAAGTTATTAACTTCTTTCCAGAAAGGGGAGATGACTTCACATTTATATACCATATGCATCCAATAAGCTATTATTTCAGAATCACATCTCCAGCATTTAATTCTATTTGATTTGTACATAACTGTAATTTTGTTAGGAGTGACAAAAACTCTGTGTAAGAATTTCCAAGTGTAAATTTTCCAATATAATGAAGATGTAGTGTTATCTTATTTTATTGTATTGTTCAGAGAAGTCTGCATTATTAATTTTTGAGGAGTAGTTCCAAAAGGAATTGTCTAAATATGTGAAACCTAACTTAAGAATTTTATAAATTTGTGGCAAATATGATTTATTTTTCATTGCATTATTGATATTTACTATGAATTACAATAATTTGTGGAAATATTTCTTATCTAGGTTAAATATCTTATTAATCTCTGTGTTCAAAGTCTCTAAATCTTTGCAAAACTAACCATTTCTCAAAATCTTAATTGTATTTGGCCCTTAAATTATCAACAGTGTGTGTGTATGTGTGTGTATTTATATATATATATATATATATATATATATATATATATATATATATATATATATATATATATATATATATATATATATATATATATATATATATATATATATATATATATATAGCAGTACCATTTAAGAATTGATGCCAATAAATTAAGTTACTTTGTTGTTCAATACTAGTATTTTGTTGAAGTTATGAGCTTCTAAGCAGTCATTTGTATATGCAATTGGAAACATAGAAAATATTCAGTCTTTAATACAATGGTTAGAATATGTGAGGATTTTGGAAAGAAAAAATGATGTTTTTTAAATAAGGAATTTGAGAAGAGGGTGGATTTCCATTTATGCAAAAATCTTTTAATAACCAGATAAAACTATTAGGGACTAATTGTTTATGACTGGTTGTGATATATTTATTATTTACTAATAATATTTCTTGATGTATTTGTTTCCATTTTTAATCATAAGATGAATTTATCCACAATGCTATAACTTTTACAATAGTTGAAGTAGCATACAATTGAATATCAGCGAATCATATTCCCCCATTATCCCAATATTTTCTGTGCCAATCAAAGGAAACTCTCGGCTTATTAGTATACCAAAAAATTTAAGTGGAATATTATTTATCTTTTTCATCATTTTTTTATGGAGATAGTACCAATAATAAAGTTTGTAAGACAAACAATATTTAAGGAGAATTGCCATCTTAATCATTCTTTCATGGCAAAGAAGAATTTGCTCCAATTTATGGCAAAACTTAAAATTTTATCAACAAGCTGTTGAAAGTTTGCATACTTTCTTTACTGTTAAACATAATGGTTATACTAAGGTATTTTATTCAATTGCTATTCCAATTGAAGCTAGAATATTGTTTATATGAATTTTTGTTTTTTATTAATTAATACTGTACTTGTTTTACAAGTTTGAGACTTCTTCAAACTGATTCCTAAAACTACTTATATGTGCTAATGAAGTATCTATATTTCCTATTGTTAGTAAAATATCATCAGCAAAGAGATGAATCTTTAGTTTGAAATCTTCTTTTATTTTGATAATATTAATGTTATTACTGGATCTAAAACTATTAGCAAAGGGTCCTATAGCTAATTCAAAAAGTAAAGGTAATAATAGACAGCCTTTGTGTGCCTTTTTGTAATTTAAAGGAATTAGAAAGAAAATACCTTTTTTAACATAAACAAAAGAGTAATTGTATAATTTAGAAATTAATGCAAGTAGCTCAATTGAGAAATTATACACTTTTAGTGTTTTAAACAGGTACAACCAATTATCAAAATCAAAATGAATGATAGAAACTTTTTTTATTTTTATTTGTATAGTCTATTAACATATGTATTCTTATTATATTATCCTGTACTTGTCTATTTAAAATGCACCCAGTTTGATCATTGTTAATTGGTTTAGGTATAAGTAGATTAATTCTGTTAACTAAAATGGACATGAATATCTTCTAGTCCACATTTAAAAGTGAAATGGGTCTGTTTGATGAGCACTTTGTAGGATTCTTATCTTTTTTAAAAAAAAGTGATATAAGGGACTATTTCCATAATATGGGTCTTCAGCAGTTGTTTTTATTTCTCTGTAGACCTTAGCTAATATTTTAACTGCATCATCCAGTAGTATGTTATATAGTTGTGGTAGAAGACCATATAACCCTGGCACCTTATTATTTTTAACTTTTTTATTTGATCGTTTATTTCTGTTAAAGTGCATCATCTGTCATTTGTATTTGTTCATTTGTTATTTTATTATTTTATATTTTCCCTTAGAAAAGTGTTAACTATATCATCATTATCTAGGTTATTTGTATTATTATTTTTTATATTTTCATAAAATATTTTAAAGTCCTCAAGAATGCCCTTAATATCTGTTCTTCGTTCTTTTTTTTATTATTTATATGTGTTATAATTTCTGGGATATGATTTAGTTTATTCATTTTCTTTGATCTAAGAGCAAGTTTATGCAACCTTAAAGGGTTTACTGAATATACCTGAAGTTTACATTTTTCCAGGTTTATCAAACTTTATGATTTAGAATTTCAGCATATTTTGTTTTGAAGTTCAGACTGACTGATAATGTCATTTGGCTTTAGATTTAACTTTAGTGTGTCTATTTTGGACTGTAGTGTATTCAATTATTTGTCCCATTCTCTTTTTTTACTAATATGCCAGCTTGTAGCTTTTACATTTAAGTAAGCATTTAATGAATCCCACAGGGAAATGTTAGATACTTCACCATTCTTGTTTATTTCTAGTAAATATTTGATCTCTTTAACATACCAATCCTTAAATCCTTTTATTTTACTAATGTATGCTGGTAATCTTGGTGATGTATTAAATCATCAGTTTTTAAAATAATATTAAAGATTATAGCACTGTGGTCAAATAATGGACATGTAACAATTGAAACTTTTCTGATATGTGATAGACTGTTTGAGACAAAAATTTTATCAATATTTGTTTGTGTTCCATATCTATATGAATAATGGGAAAATGGAACTGAGTTTGTTCTCCTTAGCTCATATATATAGATTATATATATATATATATATATATATATATATATATATATATATATATATATATATATATTTTTTTTTTTAATTCATTAGATTTACATTTAAGTGTTTAGCTGAAGATATAATTCTCAACTTTCTATCTGCAATGAAATCTTTATCTGATAAAATACAATTAAAATCACCAGCCATTACAACTTAATTTTTCATGTAATAGCCTATAGTGTCTTAAGTATAGCCACAGTGGTGCATCGGTAGCGTTGTCGCCTCACAGCAAGAGGTTCTCCCGTTCGATTCTCGGCTGGAGCGCCTTCTGTGTGGAGTCTGCATGCCCTCCCCATGGTCGAGTGGAAATCAAAAGACATGTTGAATGGGCGTGCCTTCGTTGAAGGTTGTTCATCAGGCTGTCACCTCGGCACCATAGAAAATCTACTGCCAATCATTAGCAGACAGGACTTCTGTAGTGGCGACCGCTAACTGGGAAAAGCTGAAAGAAGAAGAAGGCTATAGTGTCTTAAGTATTTTTTTTTCATCTTTAGCTCCATCCCATGGAATCAATAAGAGTTCACCAATGTATATAGTTTTCTGTACCACTCAATTATAACAATGCGTAACATACCATTTTTATCAACATAGATATCTTTTACTTCAGGCATTACTGGTGAGTTCTTTCATAAAATGAGGGTGCCTCTTATTTTAGCTCAAAAGCCAGAATCAGCTAAAACCAAATAATTCTTTAATGAAAGTTTATTTACATCTTTATTAAGTAAATGTGTTTCCCATAGAAATACATTTTGAGCTTTAGGTAATTGCAAGTATTTGAACAGACTCCTCCTCTTTACTGGATTATTCAATCCATTAATATTAATAGATATGTATTTAAAATCAGACATTTATATAAGAGAGAAGAAAACACAGGTATAATGGAGTCATATTTATGTACAGAACTTAATATATACATTATATATAACAATATGAACTCTTCAGCTATGGACAAACTTTTGAAACAAATAAAAAAATCACCTAATAATACTAACCTAAAATATTCTACCATGGAATAATATATTACTAGTTTGTTGAAAAATGCAAACAAACTACCTTTCAGTCTCTCTGTTAGACTAACAATGCCTAGCTCATGCTTCTGATTCATATTAATGTGTCTCATATGTTTAGTATGGATCTTAAAACATCCCATCAGTGACTTATTATGAATAAGAAAAGTTAATCAGGTGTTCAGAATCTTTATTATAAGTTGACCAACATGAATATCTCTACAGTCATCTTTCCCTGTACCTCACATTATCTACCTGGTCTACTATAGGGAATAAGTCAGTTGTTATTTTTATATTTATTAATTTTTATATCAGATGGTTTATAACTTTTCTGTTCTTTTACTATGTGTAAAGTTGTTCATATGATCATAAGTTCATTAATTAGTACTAAGCTAACTGCCCTGCCATTCCAAACCCCACCAATTAATCTATTTGAGAATCAAACCCTGCATCTTGTGTCTATAAGGTGAACACCTTAACCACTGTGCCAACCTCCCACCCTTGTTGATACATTTATATTCTTTAACTATATATACATTTACTTATTCTGATCTCTTTCTAGTTCTCTTTGTATGCTATGGCCGGGATTCACTAATCCTCAGTGTAAGACTAAGTCTTACACAGACACTGCAATCTAAGAGTATGATGTCAGCCCGTCATGCATATTCATGAGGGCATGCTGACTCAACTCTAAGGCTAACACAGAGTGTGTACAAGTGCAGGGGGCATGTCAGACTGCTGAGCAGTCCAAATATCCACGCCCCTGCAAGTGCCTAAACTGTAAATGTCAACTGAAATGAGCGAGTCCGCTCAAATGTCTACATACCGCTCAAATTTATGATTTGGCTCCTCGTCCATCATCATGATGCAAGACTCCTGCAGGGCCAGTTTCAGGGCACTGAGTACAAAGCGGAAGCCTGTAACCATTTAGCACATGATCTCACCAGTGCCACAGGCGTCCCTCGGACTGGTGAGCAGGTCAGACACTACTACGCAGACCTGAAGAGATGCAAGGAGGACCGACTGAACCAGTGGATACAGGAGGCCCGTGGAATGGAAAATGCCCCACTACTGAGTATGATTTTTAAATCCCTGTACAAGTTAAAAATGTAAAGCTTTCATTATTTTTTTTTATTATTCCCGATATAGCTGCCTGTATTTGCGCATGTATGCGCGGGTTTGCCCATTGCTTAGCTACAGTTAGCAGTGTAGACATCGACGAGGATAATAAACTACTGATATGCTAATGAAGCCAAATAGCAATAGCATAGTGGTAGAGCCCTCGTTCAAAGAGGAGGCATTCCTGGTTCGAGTCCCGCCACTCCCCTCCCTATTTTCTGTAGGAAATGTGTGCATAAAAAGAACTCCTGACATTTACCTTTTAAATCCCAGTAAAATGCATTGAAATGGCATATGTGGTAGTGAATAATATTTTATATATATATAAGAAGGTGGAATGGTCATGCATACTGATAAACGCATAAGAAACGTATCTTAAGCAATGTGAAACACTGCTAAGCAAAGTCCACTAGTATTAAGCACAGTGAAGTATAATTGCTCATAGTTTAGCACTGCTTTAACTAGCGCAATAGTTTTGCACGGAGCTGCGCATCGTGCCAATTAGTGCAAACACAACATGTTTGCGTGGAGCTGTGCACCGTGCTAACTAGCGCAACATTGGGCAAAGTCGGGCAACATCGGGCAGCATAGAGCAACGTAGAACAACATCGAGCAATGTTGGGCAAAGCTGAACAAAGTCGGCTAAACATAGCCACACCTCCTATCTGGTTTGGCCAGTAGTAAAATAAAAAGCAATGACAGGCCTCGAACCCTGGATAATGTGCACCATAATCACAGTACTAAACCACTAAGCCATGACAGATTTAAATATGGATGCATTTCCAACACACTCATATATATCAATGGAAGTTTACCCATTGCTAAGCAGGTTTGCTCTTAGCTGAGATTTTTCAAAACCAGCCAATCACAAATAAGTGAGGGAAATGAGGCATATTTAAGCTCCATAGAAGGGAATAATTGCCATAACTGGTTGTAGCTCCCATCTGCAGACAGTATGGCCGGTGTTGGAGAGGGCTGTCATTTTTGAGTGCAACGGTGGGGCATTGAGGAGTCAAAATTTATGATTTGGCTCCTCGTCCATCATCATGATGCAAGACTCCTGCAGGGCCAGTTTCAGGGCACTGAGTACAAAGCGGAAGCCTGTAACCATTTAGCACATGATCTCACCAGTGCCACAGGCGTCCCTCGGACTGGTGAGCAGGTCAGACACTACTACGCAGACCTGAAGAGATGCAAGGAGGACCGACTGAACCAGTGGATACAGGAGGCCCGTGGAATGGAAAATGCCCCACTACTGAGTATGTAGCCATGGAATGAAGTATGTAAGAATTGCTATTGTAGTCTATATTATGGATAGGTATGTCTCAATATCCCTTCATTTACTTCACAGCTGCAGGTGTCTGTGCTGCGAATCAGCAAGCCTTTGCAGATAGGCTGCTAAGGCTGTGCCACCAGGCAGGTTAGTAATTATTCTGCATGTGTGGTCATATAAAAGAAGTGAGAGAGCCTGAAAAAGAGTGTTGTAACCCATTAATAAAGGTATAAAAAGTGTGGAATAACTTCTCTGCATGTACTGTTATATAAAATAAGTGAGACAGCGTGAAAAGGTGTTGTAACCCATTAATAAAGGTATAAAATGTCTTGAATAAAAGACCTCTGCATGCACTGATATATCAAATAAATGAGAGAGCCACTAGAAAAGTGTGTAATGTAATTAATAAAGGTATAATTCCTGGAGTGTGTCCGTGTCATTTTCTTCGATATGTTGTTGTACCCTTGCATTATAGAAATAGTACTGTTGTATTAAGTGCAGTCAACCCACACATGGGTAGGCCCATATAAAGTGGATGAAGGGAGTGCCAGTAGCTGTTAAGCATATATACAGTCCTCAACTGCCAGTTAATGGCCGGCATGTACAGGTTAATCTGGCACATGAGTAGCTTGTTATTGTGTTCCCCAGAAATGTCAGTATGCTGCTAGAAATGTAGGGGGCTGTTAACATATACCTGATATGTCACCTGAACACATCCAGATATGTAGATATATAAATATAAATGAAAAATATAAATATGTAGCAGTAACATCTGCATCCAGGACAGTTTGTATGTCAGATACAGGTCAGGTATATCAAGAACTAGCAAAACCCATTTCACAATTTAACAGACATTGCCTAGTGTAATAATACATGTAGGGGATATTTAACTGCAGTCAATAGGAATGTAGTGTAAACTATAAGTATATATAAGTTGTTAATGGAGGTATCTTTTTACACCCTACTGTATGTGCATAAACAATGCAATTCCACACCTCAATGGGTATGTCTAATCTCAAAACATTTGTTGGGACATATGTCCTATTGGTCTATAAATATCTGCATTTACTTTGATGTATGTGCCCTGTTCACATACCACAATCTTGGTGGCCTGTTGCCACCAATCAATCCTGCATGCTGTTGGAATGTCCACTGTTGTTCTATATATGCATGTGTTATGCTTGCTGTTCAGCTGTTGGAACTCTGGTGTGTTGGGTTAATGGGAATACTACTTTATGCTGTTACAACTAAATTTGAATGTTGTTGGCTATTACTAACCCATATTCTCATTAAATCCTCCTAAACATAGAACTTATGGGAAGGCCGGTCCCAGCGGATCCACCTGTCCCACCTCAGCTGGTGATGGCACCAGCCCGGAACCTCCTCCTCTATTGGTCATGTGCCTCCTTTGGGTGGAAGCACTGCAGGGGATGGGGCTCATCCCCCCTGTGCAAGTGTGGCCAGAGGAGAGCCACCTATCACCCTCTGAATGGTCCGGGTTGTGGTGTGTAGGGAGATCGAGTGTTCAGTCGCTGATCCTCTATGCCAGCTTGAGGCAAGAGTGGTGCAACTCACGGGTGAGCCTGCCCCTCCTATGCAGCCCCCAGCACAGCCACCCTCTGGGCTGTGAAGGTGCAGTGGTGACTGCCCATGGGTGGGGATCTCAGTTCCACTGTTGCCATCTGTGGGCTCATGGGCTTGCGATTTCCAAACACCCTTCCCCATCAATGGTGTTCACCCACCCCATGTGTCATACTCCGCCCCTGTATGCGTCTTGTTTGTCTTGTCGGTTTACCTCCCCAACCTACCTCCCAAAATATACCTACTTCCCTTACCCCACATTCCACTGTCACCTGAAAAAAAAAATGGGCAATCTGCTCCCACAAAAACATTACGCCCCATACATATCTGCCCATTTCGCACACATGTCCGCTGGACACATAAACTGAAATTTAATTAGCAGTACAACAAACTTTGTTGTCCTCACCCGTCTGTCAGGGGTGGAAGGTTTCAAATTTCCCTTCAAATTACTAGTATATGCACAGCTGTTGCTGTTAAAGAAATGGGCAGCTATGGACCTTCCCTACACCCGTCTTGCACATCCAGAGCTGTTTTCCCTACTGTCTTTCCCTCTTTGTGCCCCTTTTTTCACTACTTTCCTATCTCCCCATTTTCTTTTCTTTCAAAGAAATGAGCGCGGGGGTTAGCGGGAGTAAGCACTTTTAAGCAGTAGTTAGCGGGTTTGCGCGAGTGTGTGCTTAGCTAAGCTTGTGTGCACTTAGCTAAGCATCGTGCAAACCCATGCAAACCTGCCTACAACTGCTTAAAAGTGCCTTAGTCACTCTGTATGTCAGGGCCCTTGTTCTGCTCAGCAGCAAAATAAAATACCTCTGTCAGTCTCGAACCCCGGACCTTGTACACACTAGAATGCATGAAGTACCACTGAGCCATGGTAAACATACAACAAATTGGGGCTGAAATCAATATATCATGCATCAGAATGAGCGAATGTAAAGGACAAATAGGAATGCCATAACACAAATCCTGGTCTGTGGATCTTTACCAGCAATTCTTGTGGAATTGCATTACATGACTGCGAAAAGAGAATGAGCCATTCTAGCAGGAAATAATGTTACAGCAGCACTTTACAACCCCACACAGTATTATAGCAGGATGAACACTAGCATATCTGATTAGGGCAGAGGTCATACTTCCCAACTGTGACTAATTTTCAGGCATGTCCCTGATTCCGAGACAGGTTTTAGATGTGCCCCTCTGAATCCCACTGAAAGCTACTGAAGTTAGGCAGAAAGGTGGTGAATTACACTTAATGAATAATGACAAAAGGTAAGAGTTAGACACCACTTGTACTTCAGGAAATGTGTATTAATCCATATGCTCTGGTTCTCTCAAAGTCTCAACCTAATGTTTCTAATATTGTAAAGGTGTACCTCACTTCGACCTACTTTACTCAGAGTCTGTTCAAATATGTACCTGAGTGATTGAGAGGCCTGGCAGAGGCAGAAACACACAGGCATATCAGCTATTCTGCTGTTACACACAGTGCAAATAGCTTTGGAAGGAATTCCAGAAGCATACCCTTATGTAGGAGTACAACACTGAAATACCAAGGGATGTAGCCATGTACTGGTAGCAACCAACTGTGACAATGCCATTGTTCCAGTGCTGAAAAGACTGGTGTGGTGCACAAAGAATAACAGGCTAACCTCTGGCTACCATTTGGATAGGTCCACAGCTGGGAGCTACGCAGACAGACTACTTGCCTTGGTAAACTAACAGGTACACAGAAACCCTTTAAGTCCAGCAAGATAAAGTTCACACATTAATACATAATGCTCTCTGTCCTACTGCACCCCTACCCAAATGTACAATAAACCTGTGTGTTCAGGGTCTACCAAGGATGTAGGTAGGCATACTCAGTACAGAAATGTGTACAGTTTTCTTGAGAACCTGTGCTAATGTCAACACTAAAAAAGCACAAACTGATCAAAAGTGAGTGAATAAATATTTACAGTATAGCATTTCACAAATAGTTCATGTGCCAAATGAATGCATCTCAATAACTACTTTTGTATGGCAGTAAATTGTAGAAGTAGAAAAGAAACTACATACTCACATGTATCTTGTGTTAGCATATGTAGGGGTGAGTACAATTCTACACTGACAACTGTGTAGTGGAAGTGGCAACATTCAGGTCTGAGTACAACAATTATATCACTGCCTACACCCCTAGCTTCAGATATAAGAACTATACCAACCTTCTGACTTACACAACGGTGTCCACAGCAAGCAAGCATGGGCCCCACTCTGGAAAACTGAAAGGGCTACGCCTACATGACATAGCAATTTATAGCATTGGGTTGCTGTGACAGTGAGTACTGCAATTACCACACAGCAGGCTGCATGCAATTACCAAATGGTGGCAACCAATTGGTGCAGAGGCCATCACATGCACATGTGCAGATACCTATAAAAGCAGGCTGTACCTGCTGGCCACGCATGCAATCATCCCATTGCAGACGGTGAGAGAGAGAGAGAGAGAGAGAGAGAGACACAGAGACAGAGAGAGACTCACACCCCCACCCACACCAGTGGAAAAAAAATAAAAAATAGTAAACTAATAAAAAAAATAAATAAATAAAACATAAAAAAAATAATTACATTAAGCCAAAGATACAGCTAACTGAAAACTATGAACTCATACAAAGGAAAGGTATGTGACAGATATGTATTTACTGGCATGTAGTAGATGTATTTGAAGACCACTCTGCATACTTTGAAACATCAATATGTGGCAGCAGTACGTATCTATGTACAGATGCCCTGCATAACTACTGCAATGGACAAATCAGTGTGTAGCTGTGTGCAGTGGGACATAACTATGATATATGTAGCTCAGCATTAAATGTCAAACATCTGAACCATGTTATCTGTGTTCTGTACAGTAGTGTGGACAATGTCTGTTTGGGGGAGTAGCGCATACAGCTATATAACCATGGATGTGACAGAGTAACAAATGCATGATAGTCATATCAACGTGTAGCTTAGCATTGGCAATAGCTGTACCAGGCTAGTATGGTAATTTGGCATTTGCAGCTATATATACACCCTCTAATATTACTGTGTGCTCACATGTGACACCTGTTCATGTTGCAGCAAGGCCCAACAGGTCAGTCGTGAAGTACATGGACTTACAACAGTGTGGTCCTTGTGTGTGTATGGCACACACATATGGAGAGATCTGTCTGTGTCAGATATATTAGCATCTGTACATGTGCATAGAGCAAGGGACATACTGCAACTGTTTGTGAAAGGTGGATATATATATATATATGTTGTTGAAGGTTGTTATGTACATATTTCTATATAGGTTGTAGTGTGTGGCAAACCAGACAGCATACAGTGTTGGTATATGACATGTGGTGGTTGAACGCTGTGGGTATGATTCATCAGGTTTGCAGTGTTGCAGCCAGTGAGGCCTGCTAAAGCTACATGGGCTGAGAACACCTTCAATGCATTCCGCACAATACTGTGCAATATTATGACATAACTGTATACCTCACAACCTTCCCATACTCAATATTCCCACCATGAAAGGTGGACTGTATATGTGCCTATATGTATATCAATATGTACACCAATGGATGTTTATATGTATGAGAGAGAGTGAGAGAGAGAAACAAGGTCATAATTACTGCAACAGATGCCTGGTGACAAAGCCATGGACTCAAGCTCAATGTTGACACTGCATTGGCATCCCTCCTTGCAAAAACTCAGTACCCATTAACTACCACATAGGTGGTAGTCTACTTAATGCTGAAAGTGTGATAAGAGGCCATGGGACACAGGTGGACAGTAGTCTCCCCTTTGACTGTCACAGTGCCACACTAGTCATGTAATCTGTCTATGTGGCACACGTAATCACAAAAGGTGTGTCATCCAGGGAAGTATAGGTCAGTGTTCCCCTCTACTCCACACACATAAAACCCATTATAGAGTACAATGCCCCATGTGGTATGTACCTCACAAGACATCTACAGCAACTGGAAAGGACACAGACATACCTCACAAAGAGTAATACCGGCCTCAAACAGATACCCTATGCAGACCGTCCCACAAAACTACAGCTAGACTGTGTCGCATACCATCTACCCAGAGGTGACCTCTGCCTAACATGCAAAGCTATGTGAAACCCAGAGCTGTTGGACATGCTCCACATAATCAGATCACAATCCCTCAAGCTACACGCTCTAGGGACCTAAACCTTGTCACCTCAATAAACAGCACATGCTGGAGGGATAGATCCCTATCTCAGAGACATCCCATACTATGGAACAAACCACATATCAATAGCAAATGAAACTCCTAATTAGCAATCGTCATATATAAACCTGATGATTGTATGTGAGATAGGAAATACACCCCAGGAATCACCTCTGTGGCTTTGCTTGACAGGGCCACGTGAAATTAAATTACCTGTGTGTCAAAGGCCAGGGTAGCATATGGCTAGACATCTATAGGTCCTAGGGCCAATAGCTTATAACCTACCTACGAACCGATACACACCCACATGTACTTGTTGCAATAATTGCTTTGTGAGGTTGACTGAGTATGATGGTGAATGCGTTAGTGAATGTGTCAGAGTTCTGTATATGAGTGATAGCTAAGTGGGAAACTGTTGCTGTCATGGTATTAATGTCCTAGCTGTGATCCCAGCAAAATATGTGTATGATATTGCTAGGCACAAAAAGCAGTATGCCAGACGGTCTGACGTAGTCTGTTGGTGTCAACTGGGGTATCCCATTGTAGGCTACAGCAGTACATGTATGCTTATTGAGTGTTACTGCTGGTGAATCCAACCCCTAAATGAACTGTAGCACTACCTGAAGCTGTATGCCTAAACAGCACAGTATGGTGTATGTACACATGTCCTGGAACCACTGTTTTATTTGTTCCCCATAGTCCTCCAGATGACATACCTCAGGCATAAGGTCTTGTAACTACTGACACACAGTACTGTATGGTACACAGGTAAAGGTCATGTGCGTTGCCATACCTTTGTGTCTGGTATGTATGTCTGATGTGTCTGTGTGTATGCCTGTACCATGGCTTCGGTCATATGTGTGTTACAGGATATAGGTGCGTATCTAGCAACATGTATAGCATAGTAGAGCAGTATGCCACCTATATTGACGAATGAGCACATATGTTAGGCAGGGGTTTGCCATCAATGACTAGTGTGGTATACTGGTAATACTGTGACTGGACTTTACAATCATTGCAATGGATTACATGTTACGTTATGCATTAGCTTGATACCCCCTGTGGCTAGGTGGTGTATTGTCTCACATACAGTGTGCCATGTACTGTTGTATAGTCTTACATACTGGTTTATCTTTGTTGCTGTGTAAAACATGGTTTGAGATATAGAGTGTGCCAGGCACTGTCAGGCAGTTTTGGGTTGAGCACTGATATGTGGTACTGAAAGTGTGTATCCTTTGACAGCCAATAGGTTGCAATATATGGCAGTTAAATGATATCTGTACTTTAGAATATTGTGTGCCACTTCACTTGCTCACACATATTGTTTCATTGTCTTCCAGGGTCATGGCCCACCATCATAATCCCTCATACAGCCCAGCAGAGGAGGAAGTTATAACAGACACCATGGTTCAGCACTACATCATGCTGTTCTCAAGAACCAGCCAGGACCAGCATGAGCGGACTGCACTGTGGCAAGATCTTGTCCGTAGGGTAAATGACATAGGCATGCATAACTGGACATACGAGCAGGTACGCCATCACTGCAGTGATGTAATTAGACATGTCCGGCAGCATGCATCTGATATCCGTAGACAACAGCTTGCCACAGGTGGTGGGGTAGCCATCCATCCCCCCCTCACCAGAGTGGAGGAGCTGCTCCTGAGCCAGGTGGCTCCTGGCCAGCAACAGCAACAACAACAACTAACGTGTGTCATCATGGAGACCGGAGCCACCCAGCAAGTTGACATGGAGTGTGCAGGTAACATGGCATAGCTGTACACTACTGTTACTTCTATTGGTAGATCATGCTTATGTGAGATGTGCAGTGTGTAGTTACAAGATGTGGTGCCTAGTGTTGTGCAATAATAATAATTTAGAATATAATATGCAGGCCTGTGACTGTCAACAGTTGTACTACTGTAAGACTGCAAACACACAGTAGCAATGCCACAGTTGTTGCCACTAGCAAACTATCTCATATCCTTGTAGGTCCCTCTGCTGTGACAGCAAGGCAGCAGACCCATGCTGGTGAGTGTGTTCTACATTTAATATTGCTAATTAAATGTGCATGTCATAGGTGAGGTGTAGGCCATGTACACGTCACACACCAGTGCATAATGCATGCTGTGCATGTTTGCTGTGAGACTATGCACATCTCAGTAACGTGAGTAGCTGACTCAAACACATGCAATACACAGAGTATCCCACACAATTGTGGCAACACTGTAGTGGACGTTGGATAGACAGAGTCGATACACATGCACACAACACACACAACTGTGTCATACGCAGTACACATTAACATGCTACACATGGCGTATTCAGACACCCACTGTAAGGTCACACTTCAGTATCCCAAATGTCATCCACACAGCACACATAATATACCTGAGGGGTAGAATCCTCTAATGTGGCTATGCGACACTCTTCAACACATAACACATTCATGTTAGGCAATGCCTCCTACTGTGCACCTTATGAACCCATGTAACAACTGGTCGTGAAATGGTGAATGTAGCCATGGTACTGCAGTTCAGGTATAGCATGCTATGTGCCGGTTTGACACACATGAGTAGCCTTGAGTGACCACATGATACTGCATGATATCTCATGGTACTACACCACATCCAGTTACAGTGGCCACAGTACTACACATATCATTAATTGCTATACACCTCAATGTTGTGTGTGTGCAAACATATGCACCGATACACAAAATGCATAGCAATCACCATTTGTACAAAGTAACACACATGTCTTGTAATACTATTGAGTGTATAGGTCACATGACACACATTGTGTATGTGTGATGTTTAATGTTGCAGTTGTGTGGTAGCATGCCATGTCATGGCTGGCACTAGCATGTCCACAATATGTCCTACACTCACCATAACCACTGTACAATGGCTATGTTGAGCAATGGTATTCCATCAGGTATACATCCACCACTCATCCTGTGTGTATAAATAGCATGCATGTGCTAAACCTGTGTCCACAATTATCTGCTATAGACACAGATGCTCTAATCAGAAATGGATATCTATGTGACACACTGATACATATCCAGCCATGGTATGTATACCTGTGAGTGATGGTGCACAGGACATCGCAGAGCTGTTAATACTTGCAAAGCAATGTTGTGTCCATGTACACATTGCATTCCAGGGTGAGGCCAATCACTGAACAAAACACACATGCATCAAAGCAAGTATACTGTTATTAGCAAGGGCTGTCTAAACTCACACTGCATGCTGTTGAGCAACACACGTCCTGAATGCTGTCACGTTTGATATAAATGTTTGGCTTGTGATACTGCACCGCACCATCACACGCTATTGAGTATGTTCTGGATTGACGGTGGTGTGTGTGTGTCTGTGTGTGTCTGTTGTAGGGAGGAGTTTATTTGTGTGCATGTGTTCATGTGTGCATGTGTTCATGTGTGCATGCGTGCATGTGTTCATGTGTTCATGTGTGCATATGTGCATTTGTGCATGTGTGCAGACATCATGTACAGCTCGTAAAGTGTGTTTCCTGTCTCCCTCTCACAGGTGCTGATGTTGGGCTAGTTCACTGCAGCAGGGAAACTGATGTCACTGAGCATGATAGTGATAATGATGATAGGTGTGTTGAGGCACAGGCATGTTTGCCAGGGTCTGTCATTGAGCCAACAATCGGCAGTACACAAGTGTCCACCCCATCCATGCACACAGTCATACTGCCAATACATCCATCACCAATGCCCTTAGCTGAGGGACAGCGTACAGCCGGCATTGGCCAGGACAGTGTGGTATCTATGGCACATGCATCCCAACACAGCAGCCATACCCAGATGTCTGGAAGGGTACCAAATAGGCAGATGTCCAGGGGTTCTCGTCGGAGCACTGCTGGCCATCATGCCACTGGCAGACGTGCCACAGGTCTTACAACCTCACGCATATTCCAGGCTGTCATGGAGGCACAGGCACGTATGGAGCAGTACACCAGACAGGGACTAAGGGCACAGAGGGCACATAACACCGCTTTAAATGACAGTATCCATGACCTAGCAGGTGCCATCCGTAATTACACTGAGGTCAGGGATAGACATTGGGGTGAGACATTAGATGTCCTCCGCAATGTCATGTCCATCTGTCAGGACAGTGCGGGATGGGTGAGACATCGACATGGATGTATGCCAGCAACATCAGCAGCTGACAGTCACCGCAGACATCCCTCAAGTCACAGCCACTCCCATACTGCTAGTACCAGCCCCAGCAATGTTGGGGGTGGGCTGTCCATAGACAGTCCTAGAAGACCACGTGCACATGGCTCTGGACAGTCCTAGCAAGGACCTGGGTCCAGTGTACATCCATCTACCTCTGGGGATAGTATCCAGTCAGGCTTAGTACCTGATAGTGTCAGTAGCACCACTGTCAGTCACAGGTACTGTATCCGTGGCCAGAGATGGTGATCTGTAAAGCCTGGCAGGTACAGTCTGTGGCTGTCCCACAAATACCCGTATATGGCAGCCACATGGTGGAACTGTGTGCATGCAGACACACACACACACACACACACACACACACACACACACACACACACACACACACACACAAACATGACACCTAAGGCTACCACATACACGCACACATTACATCAACATTGGCCCATAGCAGTACTCTTGGCCCTCACACACACACACACACACACACACACACACACACACACACACACACACACACACACACACACACACACACACACATACATGTCGATTGTATGGCTCACTGTAGGCCTCTGGCAAACCAACAACACACCCTCTGCATATGATGAATCCTGTGCCACCTCCTGTCATCTGTAACATTGATGCAGGAACAGGCTACCATGGTGCTGATGCACAGGGTGACTTTATAGCAATATAGCAATGTTAGCATGTTGTCAGCAGTAGAGTGTAATGATATGTTTGAAGGTGTAACTGAGCAGGCATGATGCATGTAAGTTATGATTCTCAATGTAGTAATGTTTACACCAGTGTTAGTTCCAATAGTGTATTTTCCGCCCACGTGCCACTTGGCTGATGTGTGTAGTATTGGCAGCATGTGTTAGAGAGTGGACAGTATGTGCGGGATGTGTATGGCACAGATTTGCAGGTGTACATTTGTGAACATGGTGGAGGTGCACCGTCTGCATTTACATGCATAGTGGACACATGGGCAGGGTGACATGCCCTGTATTACACAGTTACACTCCATAGTCTCGATTGGTGGCCAGTATGCATTGTACTACACACATTTCGGAACTTGACTACATGTGTGTATGACATGGTTTGACACTGTGCTGTGGGTGATACTGTTACTATCTGTCATTGTTTTGCATTCTGGTAGTATACACAACTTCAACAGCCTGACCATAACCAATCGTTAGATAATGTCTTGACAACTGACACACAGATGTAGGACACACAGTAACATTTGGACACTTCAGGTACTATACTATGCCAGTAACCAGTGGTATTCATCTGCACCCATTACTGAGACCACTCCTGTTTGGCATATAGCTCTCTTAAGTACAAGCAATCACAGTAGGGATATGTCCATCCACTTGTGGTAATGCATACTGTGGTCTGTAATGCATTCTATGGATGACACACACATCCTCCACAAGGGTATCACACAGACAGATCCCTGTTGTCAAACCCATGATGTAAAGCTATAAGCCAACCAAAGCATAGTCATCCACCTTTACGGAACATAGTATCCCCACAGTACCACATAGGTAGTAGCCACCAACATGAAGAACAAGTACCGATGTGTACATGCAACCAAGTGGTACGTCATCTCTCCTTTGATAATCACATTTCCAAAGGTATGTTTAAATCCCTCAGTGGATCACATAAGCAATAAGGAGTCTGCATGCATATCCACAACGGTTGTTGTACACCTATAATGAATAGCCATCATTGATAGACCCTGCTGCATTTGAACAGGTCTGACATCTACCTCGGCCATAAACCCTTACTCACACAATTCTATAGAAACCGTAATGAGTGTGTGTGACACAGTTGACCTAGGCCAGGGATCACTGCAGTGGCTGGTCTTGTCACAAGCTTACAGATGTGACCTAAGGTCTGGAAAGCAGCAGCACACTCTTGAAAAGATGACAGATGTGTTCTTGGAGAAAGCAGGGTTCCCACACATGCAATAATTGAGGTCACATGTACATATATGTATTTGCCACACAGCTACCTCACATGTGCAATGCACATACTGGTGTCATACTGATATGTCATACAGCAGTAAAAGCAAAACCCACAACCCATTGACCAACAGTGTCTCTCTCTCTCTCACACACACACACACACACACACACACACACACACACACACACACACATAGCCGGCGTTAGGCGCCCGCCAAACCCGCGGCCGTGGGGAGCCCCCGATTACCTCCCCACGTACGAGGGCCCCCATATGAAGTAGTCACGGGTTTCAAACTCGCCTTTTCATTCAGCAGTGCCATTGCGCGATTCCGCCCTTTTTTTTTTTTTTTTTTTTTTCCCCTGAAAGAACTTGCTTCCTTGATGGCTGCAGCCAATCAGGTCCCTCGCTTTACTTGTTGGCTGCTCTCAATCAGGTCCACTTCAGTGAAGCAAGGGACCTAATTGGCTGTAGCAATCATACCCAAAATGGAACACATCAAAACAAGTGACTGGCAAGAGAGACAACAGTGGAAAATAAATACTTTACAAGAAATACTATTTCCAGCACTGACTTTCAGATCTCCGTAATAAAAGATTGAGTAGAACATATTAGAAAAAGTTGCTATAAGTATTGGACTCAGTAAAGAATGCAATTAGATTCACTTCAACATCTTTTGGCCAACCATCGCCAACAAAATCAGCAACCACTACCTCCGGCTACTAACAAGTGACAGATTAGCCAACTTGGGCACCGATTTTCGAAGATGATGAATCAGACTCCAACTAGTTTATGCAACATTTTTGCTTCGGCTGGTCTACACAAATTACTTGTTGGATTATTTGTGAGAAAATACAAACAACAGGATGGAGAGTAAATGTAATCATCCAAGAAAGGTATATTCTTAAGTCTGTGCAGTTTAGCTCCTCAAACATCGAGCCTCGGGGTAGCCAGTCTGCACCAAATCTTTGACTGATGGATAAATATATCTTCCCACACGCATAAAAGAGCTCTTCTTCTGCCAAACGTCCATCACATAGGTAACTCGCCATGTTTTGTGATATGTGTGCATGCATAGTTTGGAAATGAACTGTCAGGATTGTTTAACATTGGAGTCACTGCAAGGAGTGATTTCTTTTCATATGCCCAGAGAGGATTTTTTTGTTTACTGAAACTTGAGACTTTGCAGGACTGTCCACATTCTTCACCAGTTCCATTTTTAAATTTATCAGCAAACTATAGAAACCATAATCTGAAGTTCTTTTTTTAGCTGTTGTTATAGCATCTTTTTGGGAAGGGGGTGTTTAGAAGAGAACTAGGAAATACTTCATGCATTTCCACAAGACAAGAGTTATTTCAGAATTCATATCCTTCAGAAAATGTATGTTAACGCAAACCCTGTTACTCTAGCAACTATATAAGCTTACAAGAGCAATACTGAAAATCTGTCCCTATTTTTGGGCCTTTGTCTCCCAATTTTGTCGCGATTTGTTCAGGTTTTTGCATTAAAAGGTTGAGAGGTATGGTTGTGATAGTGGTGGCAGCGCTGACTTTGGTGGAGTGTGCATGTGTGGGGATGTTTAATGTGTGCGGGGAAGGGGGTGTACTTAATTTGAACCCAGTATATGAACTCACAACTAGAATTGTCTTGTCTCTTTCTGCTTTCGAAATCTGGTAGTAGCTTCCCCATGGATGTGTTCTGGGTATAGCTCATACAGAGGTAACTAATGTATAAGAACTACAATATGAGGACATTCCTGAAGCTTTTCCAAATAGTTCAGGCATACCTCCTAGCAAGTGCCTCATTATGAGGAGGATCCTTCCTCATTTGAGGATTAAAAATTTCCATGCTCCACTCTTTTCCACATGGAAGCCACTAAAAAGGTGTGTCGCACATTCATTAGCATTGCTGTGATGTGCGTCTGTGTGTGAAAATTATCACTTATTTTTATCAATGCACACATCCAATAATGCTGGGATATGCACAGTATTCTTCTGGGTATCAATAAAAATGCAGCTAACAAGTGATTATATTTCAAAAGTAAGGCATAGCATATGTCACAGAGCATTCAGACACTTAGATCTTCTAGAAATCTGGTGGTTCCCCATTCCCCAGACTGTATAAATGGATACAGGGGTCTCCCTTAATCATCCTTGACTTTGAAGACCCCATAAAAGCTGTTTTTGGTTGAGGAAACATGAGGAAAAAATGCTTTCATTTTCTGATTGCACTCTTTAGCCTGAATGGAATTATGATATGACCCTGTTAGGATAAAACTGATAATGGCCACTGCCCTCAACCACAAACATTCTAAAGCATCCCTGCTCAGATGTTTGTGTACAGAAATTTGCCGTAGGTTATGTGGGTGCTGGGGATTGTGTAGTCATCATTTCCTTTACTTTTCTAACAGACCTCAGAGGTATACAAAGAAAGTTACTTTAGCTCATGCAGAGGCAGTGTACTGCTTGGTAGCAGCAAAGTAGAATACATTATTGCAGTCATTATTTAGTTTCACTTTCCTCACAATCAAACATCAGGCACATATACAGCTGGTTGCCTTTGGGAGGTAGGATTGAGGAGTAAATAGGCTTGCTATATTTATGTATTAAAGCAGTCGTTTGAAATACATGACTGGCCATTTGAACCTCTGTTTTCATCCCGGTCTAACACCAGAGGGTTGCATAGGCAGTGACTGTCTTTTGGGGGGATTAGGGAGGCAGGCAGTATTCCTATACAGGATCTGTGTATCCTCACAACTGACTTGCTAATTTATTTTGAGCTACTATTTTGTCAGCTTTGAATTTTAAGCCTTGGGTACAACTTATGTCTTCACTGAAAGAAAAAAATAAGATTGAAATTCATTTTCTTACTTGAGATTTTTGTTTAGACCACTTTTGAATTAAAAGGTTTGGAAGTGCTCTGAAATGCAACCCAGAGCATCTACAACCCCTATAGCTTCTGGGGGCACCAGCTTAATTGAGCTATTTCCTAAGTGGTTATTACTGTGCTCTCTTGGTCAAGAAAATATATTGAAAAGACGCAAGGAAAACTAAAGCTGAATAACAATGTTGAATTTCTTTCCTTAATCATAATTTCTGTTCAAGCCATGATTGGGTAAAAAGAAAAAAAACATTAAAAAGCACTTTAGAGCATATATAAAGTTACAGATTCTTGAAAAAGCTGAAGAAAAAAGGTAAAATGTGAGAAATGGAAGAAAAAATGTAATGTGCATAATGTGGGAAGCCCAACATGTGGAAACAAATGGGAGCTCTAGAGGATGTTTTTTTTTTTTTTTTTTTGCGGGGTCTGAAACAGTAAGCAGTGCCTGGGACTCCATTGCACATTAGTTCAGCCCTGTACATAGAGTTGTTGTAATGTATCATTATTACACCTAAATGCCAGTAACTGTAAATGTCCCTTTGTGAGATGGGCCTACATAGTGTAGTATGTAGACCTGTTGTAATAACATCATTGTAGCTAGGTCAATTTGTCTGTACTACTCCTAAAGCCTGCAGCATGAACTAAAAGGAAGGAGTGGCAGTGACAGGGTGATACTTAGACTGGAAGTGGCGAGGGGGCCCCCAACTTGACATTTGCTGGGGGCCCCCAAAATGCTAACACCGGCCCTGCACACACACACACACACACACACACACACACACACACACACACACACACACACCTGTCAAGTGCAGGATTCAAACCCCTACCTAACTGCTTTATGTTACTACAGGAGTACACATTTACATGACGCGCTATACACATTACTGTAAATTCTCTTTTCCACAGGTATATTTGTAGGATGGTGACATCATCAGACCTGACAAAGATTAGTATACCACTTTTAAGGTGTTTGAGTACTTTAAAAAAAGGTTGCTCCTCTCCAATGAGATCACACACAGACACACACACACACACACACACACACACACACACACACTTGTCAAGTGCAGGATTCAAACCCCTACCTAACTGCTTTATGTTACTACAGGAGTACGCATTTACACGACGCGCTATACACATTACTGTGAGTTCTCTTTTCCACAGGTATATTTGTAGGGTGGTGACATTATCAGACTAGACAAAGTGGGTTACATTAGGTGACAATGAGTTGGCTACATAGAAGGAATGTCTAAACACTTTGGCCATGTGATCATCAAAGGAGAGTTCACTATCTAACTGTGTCCCCAGGGCCTTCATGACTTTCTCCATACATACTGGAGTACCACCTATGTGGTAATTTGTTTGCACTTTGTTTTATAAAAAGGGGATGACTATGCATTCTTTGGCATTCTTGTTGGGGCATTGTTTTGACACCAGTTATCTGTCTCTGCAAGCCCCTTCTGGAGGATGTGTGTGTCAGCCATAGATTCGATTATGGACCACAGTTAGCAGTCATTTGCAAACCTGTTCAGCCATACTCCTCCCGTGCTTGCCTGTACCTCTGAGCAGTGTCCATTGAACAGGTGGGGTCCCAGGACCAAGACCTGTGGGATGCCATTTGTGACTGTCTTAGAGTCGGACATGGCACCCGCAACTCTGAACATATGTGTTTGATCTGAGAGCCACTAAGCCACACATCCTGTGACATAGCTGTTGATGTTCAGGCTGGTAAGTGTGTCCATGATAACAGAGTGGAGAATGGTGTGAAAAGTCCTTAGTGTGGTCCAGGTGGGCTCTGTGGACTACTTTCACCTCCATCTATGTCCTTGGTGACTGTTTGAAGTAAGTCAACTATGTTTAGGAGGCAGGATTTGCCCTTAACAAGGCGAGGTTGTGTAGAGACTAGTGTCTGGTAGTTCCCAATGTCTCTGTTTATGGGTTCCATGACAATTTGCTCAATAGCTTTGTAGACCAGGCTGAGTAGACATATAGGCAATGGTTTCCAGGTTCTGTTGTGGCACCCCCATTGTGGAGCTGGATGACTGTTAGTGCATGCCATTCTTTGTGTACATACCCTGTGGTACAATTGAGTCTGGGCAGTGAATGTAGGTGAGGGTGTAGTTCCTTTTGGGCCTAGTGTAAGACGTAGCCTGGGACACCATCCAGTCCCATTGATGCTGTGTTCTTGGCTTTGGAGAGGGCTGTCTTTACCTGCATGTCCATGATGTCTGGGGCTCTGCATCCTTCTGTGATGGACACAGGCCCTTTTGGGGGTGATGGGGGGAAGTTTACACTGAACTTGTCCCCCAGGATGTGGCCAATGAAAGTTGGTTCAGTGTATTCCTTGCCATTTGTCAGTAGCTGACAGCATATTTGGAAGGTGACACCTACATGTCTGGCAAAGCTACAGCAGGCATTGTGGTTGTTATTCTAACCGTCCTTGGCAATTTGTCTTTTGACAGTGTCCTTGAATTATTTTATGAGTGATCATTGCTTCTTCCTAATAATGATCAGTGATGCCTTTCCTTTAGTGAAGTTGGCTCTATCGGGTGTTAGTTTCCTCCTTCTGTTGTCTAGCTTATTTATGCCCAATGACCACCAGATTGTTTTCTTATTTTTGGAGGAGTGCATCTTGGTTTTATTTGTGATGTCTCGATCCATGCATCCCTGTAGATGCTCATAGGATGCACTTGTAACTGATTTGGCAGATTGTATACCATTCTCCTATAGCAAGAGGTCTTTGGAACTTTCCACTTTTGTCTTGGGATGTGTGCAGTTTGCTTTTGAAAATGTCTTCATGGTGGTTTCATTGACTGGGTGGAGGGACAGGATGTGGATGTCCAGTGTGATTACTTTATGATCTGATATTACCAGCGAGGTTTTTATCTCTGTTGTGGAGCACTGGTACCCCATGTTGGTGATGATCATGTCCAGTATGGTGTCACCTCTAGTGGCCATGGTGACCAGCTGTTCCAGGGTGTTAGAGATTTTAAACTCTAGGAAACATTGGGCAAAGGACGTTGTACACAAGTAATTCTCCCACTCAATGTTTGGGTAGTTGTAATAACCTCATATAATGGTGTTTGATAGGACCTTGATATTTTCCACTGTTCTCAGGAATACTGAGTGAGGTTCCTGTGACAAGGTAGGTGATCTGTAGCAGGCTACAATCTGATGAGCAGCTTTGCCCAATCTTAGTTGTACTTGCATGGTCTCCAAGGCCTCATGCTGTGCCACTAACCTGAAGGTGTGGGTATCCTGAAGGTAAATGTGTACACCCCCTTCCGTTTGTATTTCACTCGTGGTTTTGGGTCCGAAGGTCAGAGGGATTGTGAGTGTTTTATGTGGAGCATGTCCAACAGCTCTGCGTTTGACATAGCTTTGTATGGTAGGCAGTGAACACATCTGAGTAGGTGATATGCAAGGGAGTACTGATGGAGCATTTTGAGATAGTCTATGTATGGCATGTATTTCAGACTGATAATGCTCTTTGTGAGGTATTGCTGCAGGCTTTCCAGTTGTTGTAGTTGGCTTGTGAGGTACATAACAAAAGTGGTGTTATACTCTATTATAGTTCTAGTGTGTGATGAGTAGTGGGGAACAATGTCCTCTTCTATTCTGCATGAGACACATTTTGTGATGAGGTGTGCCACATAGCAAGGTTTCCTGACTACTGTGGGGATGTGATTATCACCGTTGTGTCCAGTGTCCACCTGTGACCCAAGGTCTCTTGTCACACTTTCAGTGTTAAGTATACCACCGCCTATGTTGTCGTTCTTGACTACGGAGTTTTTAACAAAGGGGATGACAATGCACCTTTTGGCATTGAGCTGGAGCCCATGGCTTTGGCAATAGCCATCTGTCTGTCTCAGTGAGGCCCTTTTGTAGGATGTCCACATCTTTAGTGTTTACAATTATGGCTCCTAGTTTGCAGTCCTCTGGAAATTTCAGTAGCCACAGACCTTCCATGTTAAAGTTTACTTTAGGGAAGTAGATACTAAACAGGACAAAATACAGGAATGGACCTTGTGATACTGCACTCATCACTGGTCCAAAGTCATACTTGGAGTCTGCTACTTTCACAGTGTGTGTTCTGTCAGTAAGCCTGTTGGCAGCACATCTTGTGACATAGCAATTTATACCTAGTTTAGTAGGTTTACCTATATTTCCAGAGTGTGCGGTGGTGTTGTAAGCCATGGCAGGATCAGCATAGGTTGTGTGAACCACCTTGTCGACGGTTCTGTTGACTGCTTCAGTGTCATCTATCAGGTTTATGTGACATGATCTGCATTTTACAAACCCAACATGGTTGTGGTCCAGGGTTTGGGGATTACAAATGTAATTTTTTATATGTTGTAATATGATACATTCCATGGCCTTGAACAGCGGGCTCGTCAGGCTAATGGGGCGCTAGTTCCAGGGGTCCGTGGTGTCTCCACCCTTGTGTAGTGGGGTAACCATCACTGTGCACCATTCAACAAGCAGAAAGCATGAGGTGAGGCTATGACTGCACAAGGTACATCAGTGTGGTGCCTGTTCGTTCTGTGGTTTGTGTGGAATGCAGTCTGTGAAGTTATCTGGTCCCATGGTTGCTGTGATACTGGCTTTGGAGAGTGTTTTTTACCTGTGCAGCCATGATGACAGCAACTTTGCAGTCTTCCATTATAGAGATGTGCTCTTTCATGGGTGAGAGGGTGGTACAGTTAACACTGATCCTATCTGCCAGGATGTTGGCAATATCAGTTGGGTCTGTATATTTATTGCCATTGAGCTGTAACTCAGAACAGATCTGAGTGTAGCCATGACATGGGCCTGTCTCTTGGGCAGAGATCTCCTGAGTAGACAGTATACAACAGAGTACAGATTGGGTTACATTCAGTCTTGTTGCATGGGGCAACTGTTTGAGGCCAGTAATCCTCTTGCTAGGGTAGTTCAGTGGTCTTTCTGGCTGCTGAACATGCCTAGTCAGATTCATCGCAAGTGTGCTGTGGTACTCTCTGATGGGTCTGATGACTGATGAGTACTGGGAACCTCCTTTGACCTACATGCACAGACCTTGGCAGTTTGTGTGAACACATAGCATGATTTTCTGACAACTTTGTGAATGTGTTTCTGGAAGTAGAGATGTCTATCCACATTTATCCATAGATCCCTTATTATCACCTCCGTATTTGGCATGTGTGTGAGCATGCCCAGTATGACTTTTAGTGTGATGCTGAATGAAATCCAATACATTTGTTGGAGTGTGTGCGCACGCCCAGTATAGACATTTACACTATATATGTATGGAAAATCAAGTTGTATTTTTACAGCAAGCCTCACCTTTGTGTCATAGATCAACAGGGATCATGCTGTGCCTGCAGGGCTTCCATGAGACACTTTGCATAGACATATCAACATTTCTACATACAGGGAGGAGAGTTATTCTTTGTACATTTCTACACAGGGGCACACTTGATTGTTACTGTGGGTGTACATACAATGAGGGGTTCACCTGACACTTATACACATTTGCTATTCCTGCACTGCTATGTACGGTACACCATTTCAGTCTGTACTGTTGCCTATCATACTGGCTTGAGGCATACTACTGTACTACACTTCTTAGCATCTAATGCCACATATATTAGATTGCAACTTCATAGCCTACACAACCCACATCACACTGCCTGGTGGGGGGTTGTTTGGCCCTGCCCCATGCTGTTCCTGCTGCAGCTGTTTTCACAGGATCATATTGTGTAGCATGGCACATACCATGACAATTTGGGTACATGTATTTGGTGAGTACTGCAAGGCCCCACCAGATGTGTCCAGGCACCGGAACCATGACTTGAGCATCCCAAACCACGCTCGATTACATTTTGTGTTTGTGCATGTGCCTCATTATGGAGTTCTTGTTCAGGTGTGTGTGCATTTCCGATGGGTAAAATTCACAAACCAACTCTTCCTGCGTGTGGGTAATGCACGGCCCCCAATGATAGCAATACAGCAAAAAACAAGATTGGAGCCAGCAAATAGTGATCAAAAAAACTGTATTGTAGTTAAAGCATCACAGCAGACAAAAACACATACCGGTTTCGGCTGGTAAATTACACAGCCTTCATCAGTGTATCAAAACTCAAAGTATTTCATGCCTATTAAATATGCAAGTATACAATTCCATTGGTGGAAAATTTATAAATATTCATTAAGTCCTGGAGGGAAAAGCCCACCCAGCTTAATGATCCACTTTTTTTCTTTCCTGTTTAAAATCTCATGCCAACCAATTTTATTTCTACGGTCACCCTGAATCACATCAATAATTGTGAATAGAAATATTGCTGATGGGTGTGACAACTGGTGTTTGTACAATGCATTCGTAAGCTTTTTCTGTTTAATATTACTATAGTGTTCTGAGATACGTAACCTTAGACACCTAGAGGTTTGTCCAATATAAAATGCACCACATTTGCATGTGGCCATATAAATGGCCCAATCACTACTACAGTTGCAAAGATATTTATATCAAAGACCTTTGAGCAGTTACGACTTGAGAATTCCTTTGTGGTACATATATATTTGCAATTTACACAATGCCCACAAGGGAAACAACCATACAGACTGTGTCCAGAAATAGTAGTTTGTATTTTATCCCTGCCCCTCCTATCTCCAGTTTTGTAATGGTTGAAATAAGATTTCAAGTTTTTACCATTTCTGTATGAGCACATACATTTGTCAGGGATAATCCTAGCAACTTCTGGATCACTCTGCAAAATATTCCAATGACGCTGTACAATATTGACAAAACCAATGGTGTTTCTTCCATAAGTTGTTGTAAGTCTAAGTGGTTTTGGTGATGTATTGGCCTTATCCTTGTCCTTATATTGAAGCAACTGACTACGCTCCATGCCTTGCACCTGACTCCTGGCATTTGCTACAACGCCTTTCTTGTAACCTCTTTGTTTGAACCTGTATATGAGGTCCTCCGAATTTTTATGATATGTTGAATGCTGTGAGCATATCCGTTTGGTTCTAATGAATTGGGATTTCGGGATGTTATTGGCTATGTGTGAGCATGAAAACTTGTAGCATGCAGCAATGAATTGTACTGAGGGAACTTCCTATATGTCTCACTCTCAAGTGTGCCATCAGAGAGTTTCCGTATAACAACATCCAAAAAAATCATGCTATGGGTATCATGTTGTTCTGTGAACCCTAGACCCCATTCATTGTTGTTCAAGTATTGTACAAAAGCCAACAAACTGGACTCAGTACCCCTCCACACTAGCCAGATATCATCAAGATATCGTCTCCAAATATCCATTTCTGAAAGAAAAATATTTCTTGTGGAATCATAAATTAACTTAGTTTCGACATAAGCCATAAAAAGGTCAGCGTATATGGGGGCAAAGGAAGCCCCATAGTCAGTCTCTTAATTTGCCAATAACAATTTTCTTTATAATAAAAAACATTGCAAGTAAGGACATATCTGGCCATGTCAACCAAGAATTCATTGAATGTAGAACCATATAGACCTGCATATTCCAACCAATATGCCAAAGCCTGAAGACCAGCTTGGTGTGGGATATTGGTATATAAGGCACATACATCAAGCGCATATAAAACCAATCTTTTTCCAACTGAGCATCAGATATGATTTGTAGAAAACTAGTGGTGTCATTTAATCTTGACCAAGAAAACCCAACAAAGGTTTGAGATGTTTTGTCAAAACAAAGACAGGGGTTCAGTTAGATAGTTTCTTCCAGACACTATAGGTCTCCGGTGGGTGTAAGATTTTATGCACTTTCGGAAGAAAGTAAATATATTGAGAGTTACAATCCTTAATTGTTAGTTGATATAGAGTGTCTTTGGAAATTACACCCTATCAAAAGCATTTTTAAGGAAAAGTTCGATACACTTGGTGAATCTATGTACAGGGTCATTAACCATGTGGTTGTAGTATCTAGTGTCTGATAACTGTCTGTGGGCCTCACTGTTGTAATCATCCCAATTCTGTACTACAACTGCCCCACCTTTGTCTGCCGTTGTAATCACAATTTGTTTGTTTTTCTGGAGTTCCAGAATGGCTTGTTTCTCCCTGGCAGTTATGTTATTGTGTTTCCAGGCCAAACTTGAACCATGAAAATGAACATCCCTAAGAACACTATTTTGAAATTGGTGAACCACAGTATTCATAGGTGGGGAGAAATTAGATGGATGATATGTAAATTTCCCCTTTTCAAAATCCAGACCAGAATCCCCAAAAAACATTTTCAGGTTAATTAATCTACAAAAACTAGACAAATCTTGTGCAAATACGTCTTCAGAAATGATGGTGCCAGGTATGAAATTAAGGCCTTTATTCAAGATTTTCACATGTAGATCAGACAAGACATAATCAGACAAATTTAGAATATTGTTAACAGTGTTTTGATTTAAGTCCTCAATGCCAACTCCAATAGTCCCTGTACATTGTGTATTCTTTTTGTGTTTACGCCCACCCGTCTCACGCTGCATTCTAAAGGCTACCCCGGCTTCTTTTGGGCAATGGTGATCCTGTTGCTGTCAGGGATTCATTGTCAGTCCCTGATGATGTATCATCACATGATGAGGTAACATTGTAATTACTTTTCCTCAAGATGGATCTGGGTCTTTTCCTTTTCTTATCTGACATTGGGAGGTTATTAAATCTCACATGCTTAGATTGAAAGGAAAATGGGTTACCCCGGGAATAATCCTCTTGGTCTCTATTGAATTTTTTCATCTTACGTAACCGTAATTCAGCATCAAATTTTTTCAAATCTTGAGCCACTCTGTTCAATTTGCCTTCAAAAGAAGGCTCCTGTTCATAGTTTTTTAACTACAGCCCCTTATCTATGGCTCGATTATGGAATTTATAAAGTTGGACCACAAAAGACATTGTGGCTTCATGTTGTATTTTCGCCCACTGTGTGGTTAATTCATCATCTGCATCACTCACATGCGGAATAATCCGTATTCTTAATCCCCTTGGGGTAATATTCGCTGCCTGATAAGCCTTAAAAAGCTTACTGTGCCATACATTTGCTCGTAGAGCCCTTAATAACCTATTCAGGTCATCAATTAACTTTTGACTTGTAATATCTGGGTTACTGTTCCCCAACTGATCTCCATTCCCATTTTTGTTTGGGTTTGGGTAGAGACCAAGAGGATTATTCCCGGGGTAACCCATTTTCCTTTCAATCTAAGCATGTGAGATTTAATAACCTCCCAATGTCAGATAAGAAAAGGAAAAGACCCAGATCCATCTTGAGGAAAAGTAATTACAATGTTACCTCATCATGTGATGATACATTATCAGGGACTGACAATGAATCCCTGACAGCAACAGGATCACCATTGCCCAAAAGAAGCCCGGGGGTAGCCCCTTTAGGAGTACGCGTAGACGGGGTGGGCGTAAACACAAAAAGAATACACAATGTACAGGGTCTATTGGAGTTGGCATTGGGGACTTAAATCAAAACACTGTTAACAATATTCTAAATTTGTCTGATTATGTCTTGTCTGATCTACATGTGAAAATCTTGAATAAAGGCCCACAGACAGTTATCAGACACTAGATACTACAACCACATGGTTAATGACCCTGTACATAGATTCACCAAGTGTATCGAACTTTTCCTTAAAAATGCTTTTGATAGGGGTGTAATTTCCAAAGACACTCTATATCAACTAACAATTAAAGATTGTAACTCTCAATATATTTACTTTCTTCCGAAAGTGCATAAAAATCTTACACACCCACCGGGGAGACCTATAGTGTCTGGAAGAAAATATCTAACTGAACCCCTGTCTTTGTTTTTGACAAAACATCTCAAACCTTTGTTGGGTTTTCTTCGGTCAAGATTAAATGACACCACTAGTTTTCTACAAATCATATCTGATGCTCAGTTGGAAAAAGATTGGTTTTTATGTACGCTTGATGTATGTGCCTTATATACCAATATCCCACACCAAGCTGGTCTTCAGGCTTTGGCATATTGGTTGGAATATGCAGGTCTATATGGTTCTACATTCAATGAATTCTTGGTCGACATGGCTAGATATGTCCTTACTTGCAATGTTTTTTATTATAAAGACAATTGTTATTGGCAAATTAAGGGCACGGCTATGGGGGCTTCCTTTGCCCCCATATACGCTGACCTTTTTATGGCTTATGTCGAAACTAAGTTAATTTATGATTCCACAAGAAATATTTTTCTTTCAGAAATGGATATTTGGAGACGATATCTTGATGATATCTGGCTAGTGTGGAGGGGTACTGAGTCCAGTTTGTTGGCTTTTGTACAATACTTGAACAACAATGAATGGGGTCTAGGGTTCACAGAACAACATGATACCCATAGCATGATTTTTTTGGATGTTGTTATACGGAAACTCTCTGATGGCACACTTGAGAGTGAGACATATAGGAAGTTCCCTCAGTACAATTCATTGCTGCATGCTACAAGTTTTCATGCTCCACACATAGCCAATAACATCCCGAAATCCCAATTCATTAGAACCAAACGGATATGCTCACAACATTCAACATATCATAAAAATTCGGAGGACCTCATATACAGGTTCAAACAAAGAGGTTACAAGGAAGGCGTTGTAGCAAATGCCAGGAGTCAGGTGCAAGGCATGGAGCGTAGTCAGTTGCTTCAATATAAGGACAAGGATAAGGCCAATACATCACCAAAACCACTTAGACTTACAACAACTTATGGAAGAAACACCATTGGTTTTGTCAATATTGTACAGCATCATTGGAATATTTTGCAGAGTGATCCAGAAGTTGCTAGGATTATCCCTGACAAATGTATGTGCTCATACAGAAATGGTAAAAACTTGAAATCTTATTTCAACCATTACAAAACTGGAGATAGGAGGGGCAGGGATAAAATACAAACTACTATTTCTGGACACAGTCTGTATGGTTGTTTCCCTTGTGGGCATTGTGTAAATTGCAAATATATATGTACCACAAAGGAATTCTCAAGTCATAACTGCTCAAAGGTCTTTGATATAAATATCTTTTGCAACTGTAGTAGTGATTGGGCCATTTATATGGCCACATGCAAATGTGGTGCATTTTATATTGGACAAACCTCTAGGTGTCTAAGGTTACGTATCTCAGAACACTATAGTAATATTAAACAGAAAAAGCTTACGAATGCATTGTACAAACACCAGTTGTCACACCCATCAGCAATATTTCTATTCACAATTATTGATGTGATTCAGGGTGACCGTAGAAATAAAATTGGTTGGCATGAGATTTTAAACAGGAAAGAAAAAAAGTGGATCATTAAGCTGGGTGGGCTTTTCCTCCAGGACTTAATGAATATTTATAAATTTTCCACCAATGGAATTGTATGCTTGCATATTTAATAGGCATGAAATACTTTGAGTTTTGATACACTGATGAAGGCTGTGTAATTTACCAGCCGAAACCAGTATGTGTTTTTGTCTGCTGTGATGCTTTAACTACAATACAGTTTTTTTGATCACTATTTGCTGGCTCCAATCTTGTTTTTTGCTGCATTTCCGATGGGTGTCATCAGTCATGGCTCCAGTGTGTATCCAGCATCCCCCACTAGGTCACCATCAGGGATGACATCATTGGCAAATGTCTGGTACAGCTGCTTCAGATGCCAGATATGGGAGTCATGGTAGCTTCCAGGGCAGCCAGCACACACATTCATTATTATGCCCTGGGCATCGCACATGACCTGGCAGTTGATGGAGTGGAAGCCCTTGCGGTTGATGTAGGCCCTACCCTGCTCACCGGCTGGTGCTTTGATGTGTATGTGCGTGCAGTCAATTGCACCCACTACCTCAGCGTATTCCGCTATTTGCTGGAAGAGATGCATATTGCTGGCCAATACCTCACGGGAATTGGGGAAATATACATGATCAGCGACATGTGTTGACATGGCATTCAGGAACTGGTGCAGTTCCCTGGATGCTGATGCCTATGAAATCCCCATCATATCACCAGTTGGTCTCTGGAAGGTACCTGTTGCTAGTATTCTTAGGCCAACACATACCTTGGTTTCCACTGGGATGGGTTCCCCTCTGTTGGTTCTGTGTATGAGGTGTGGCCTGCACAGCTCAACAATTTGCTGCAGGAGCTCTCTGCCCACTCTATAGAACTCCCCTATCTCCAGCTCATGTAGCTCCTGGTAGGTTACCCTGGGTCTGTACTCTCTTCTCCATCTCCTCACTGTGGGTTGCTCAGCAACATTCGCAGTGGCACCACCCTCAGCATCTTGCACATGTTGCCTTATAATAGCAATGGCAGCCCCTAACATTTTTTTGTCTCAGTTAAGCTTTTTAAGTTTTCACTTCTCTTTGTATACTGCAGTGTTGCAGTGTTTCTGAGTAAAACATGGGAGGATGTTGTTTGCAGAGTTTTAAGGGCTGGGCTGGGCTAGTGTACTGCCTGTGTAATTGGCTGATTCTGATTGATTTCACCTGGCAGCTCTGCTAGTTCTCCTTGGTTAACTTCCTACTACTACCCTACTACTACTTTTCCCTCCTTTTCCCTTTTTGTTTCCATAGGGGGTAGCACCACGCAAACAAGCACACACACGCACACACAGCCTTACACGGGCTTACACAGGCTTAGGCGGGTGCACATCCACTCACACAGGCTTAGACAGTCTTACACAGGCTTACACGGGCGCACACGTGCACACAGGCTTAGACAATCTTACACAGGCTTACATGGGTGCACACAGGCTTAGACAGGTTTACAGGCACGCACACACATGCACACAGTGTAAGCATCTTTGCAAGAAACTTTGGTGGTAGCCACAGCGTATGCCTTCGGTTTCTGGGTTTCAGTTCAGACAACTAGAGACATGCCTCTTTCAGTCCTCAGTAACTCACAGCAAACACATGCCACTCTGCTCCAATAAGCTTACAGCCTTTGATACATACCCCCCTCATGATGTCACCTATCTTCTACTCCTGTTACCCCCCTAATCCTACTCTTACACTCTAGGGACATGGTTCACATGGCAGGGAAAATTGGGATTCACTATCATTATACTCATTTGCATAGGACTGCCTACTAATGCTTGGTTACATCTCTCACACTGAGCTTCTCCCCTTAGCAACCACTACTCAGTAGCCATGTTGTCTTCAGCCTGCCATTCACTTGCATGGCAGATGGATATTTGTAATAAAATGCCTATTTTTCACTTTTAATTTTTTTTTCTGGTTTTTAGAGTGCCGCACGTTTGCGCGGCGCTGCGCTACACTTAAAGATCGGCGATCGGGGGGGGATTATTATTTTTTTATTGTTTTGCAACACATATAAATGCCAATGGCCTTATATTTGGCCATTGGCATGCTTCCTCAACTGGATGCATCCTTTATTTGGAGCTGTCATTGCTCCGTTTAGCTATTTGCAGAACGGTACGGTATCTGCAGATAATACTACTCTTACACGGACAGGTTAGTGGTTCCTGGATCATAAATTTACCTCATTTGCATAGCTTTCAGCAGCAAATGAGGTAATTTCCATACCATACCATTGTCCGTGCAAGAGCAGCTTTAGAAGCTCTCATGCACGCCCCTACTGGCTATTGCTGAATCGCTTGGCAGACATATTGCCTGTCTACAGTCTTACACTGTTCTTACACTCCATGCAAGCCTTTGTAAATCTGGCCCTATGTCTTGTACTATTACTATATTCATGGGTTTTGTATTTCAGCTACAATCCTAGTGTAGAATATCATATAATAGAACATTTATATCTACCCTTATATGCTGAATACTCTTTAATCTAGTACTAGTGTTAGAAATGGCCCTATTTTCCCTTAAATGTTATGTCTAACAGTATCTGAACAAACATCTGAAAAATCTACCTTTTTAAGATTCAAACATTCCGTAATAAATTGCTCTGAGATATTAAACTTTGTTATTATTAAAAAGAGACAATAACAGAGAAACACAATCCTAAAGTTTTTATCAGAAGTGTCTTTCTACAGGCTATATATTTATATGTATATAAATTATCCTTCTGGTATAATGCAAGCATTCAGAACTATGTAATAACTGTCTTTTGCTTATTATCTAACTTGCATTCATTGACATCTTGGCATATAATTCAAAATATTATGATTATTTATTTTTAGACAGGTAGAAGAAACCTAAACAGTTCTTAGAATTTTCAGAACTCCTGCAGTATCACAAAAGTATTCATGACTCTAATTGAGCTTCTTCAAGCTGGTCCTCATGACACTGGCTTGCAAATGAACAGTTTATCAGCTACAATTCACACAACAATGTTCATGAGAGAATCCATGCCATCCCCACACTACACATCAATCCTGCAAATCCCTCCAAATCACAAAAAAAAAACACTACAAAGTATGTTAACCAATAAAAAGCTATTACATTTAAAGAAATAACATTTAATGATTCATAAGCATTATCTGTATGAGATGTTTAATATAAAGAAGAATGTAATTTTTTTAAAGGAGACAGCACATTACCTTGCATTAAAAGAATGACAGTTATGTGTGATCAAAATTTAATGTTTAAAAGTGTAAACATTACTCAAATTATTTAATAACATTCCAATAATAACTTTTATATATGCAAGAAACTATATTTTTATATTTTGTTTATAACATAGCATAAATTTCCTGGGTGCTATTGCATGTCAAGTATACTATCAGTAGCAAGCATTCAGAACTACGTAATAACTGACAGTGGTTTAGAATGCAATCACTGTCTTTTGCTTATCTACCTTGCATTCTTTGACATCTTGGTATATGATTCAAAATATTAGGATTATTTACTTTTAGACAGGAAGAAGTAACCTGGACAGTTTTTAGAATTCTCTGAATTCTTGCAGCAACACAAAAGTGCTCCTGACTCTAAGTTGTTTCAAGCTGGTTTCCATGATAAGGGCTTGAAAATGAACAGTCTATCAGTTACAATTCATATAAAGATGCTCATAAGTCAATCCAAGCCATCTCTACACTACACATCAATCCCACAAACCCCTCTAAACCACTAACAAAGCAATAAAAACCATTTCAAAGTATTTTAACCACTAAAAAGCTATTGTGTTTAAAAAATAACATTTAATGATTCAGTAAGCACAATTTGCAAGAGCTGTTTAATATAAAGCAGACTGTCATTTTTTAAAGCAGACATAGCATATAAACTTGCATTAAAAGAATGACATTTATGTGTGATCCAGGTTTAAATTGTAAAAGTGTGAATGTTACAAAAATTATTTGACATCATTCCAGTAACAGCCTTTATATATGTAAAAAGCTATATTTTGTATACTTTTTTATAATATAGCGGGTTCACTTTATAATCCTGAAATCCTGAAATATCGAATTTCAGAATCTCGAGATCATAAAGCCAAACCTTAAAAATCCCAAAACCCCAGAAGCGCGAATTTCAAAATTGTGGCTCCTTCACTAACCATACACCACACATACATATACGCACACCTTCCCCCCACACACAAACACACAAACCTACACTACATACCCCCTGCACTCCCCATGTGGGGGACTGCACCCCCACACCCCCTACTTAAATATACTAACTTCAAGGTTGGACTACACAGACAAACACATGAAAACACCACCATACAAGCTACATTCCCCTCGCACACACACATCACAGTAACAAAATACACTGACACACTAAAGCCCATAACCAAAACCCTTAAACATAAATACTTACCTGAACTTCCAGCTATCCAGTCACACAGCGCAACACCAGAAGTGCGAATTCAACATCTCAGGACTTTGGGATTCTGAAATTCGCACTTCTGGGGTTTTGGAGTTTTGAGTTTTCGGCTTTATAATCTCGGGTTCTGAAATTCAATATTTCAGAATTTCAGGATTATAAAGTGTTCCCAATATAGCATGTCTTTCCCAGGTGTTATAGCATATCAGGTATACTATCAGCAGCACACTACTAGACTATTTTAAGAACCTAGAATGTAACTTAATGTGTCTTTAGTGTCATTTCTTGCATCTTGTATTATATTTAACAGTACATTACTCAACTTTGCCAAGATATCAGAAAGTGTTCCATCAAACATACATTTCATCATAGTAATGATTAACTTTTAATAAAATTAATAATTTAACCTTTTAAACTTTAAATGAAAATAAGTGGCTTTAAGTTCATATATAATTAAAAAAATCAAACTCTGACATTTTAAAAAGGTAACTAGTAACCATTTGAAGGAGGGAAAGAAAGAAAGAAATGATTTTCCTTGTAAAAAGTAATACTCAGCACCTGTTCATAAGTATTCAAGCACTTCTTTAAATTAATAAGAATTCATAACCTTGAAATAAATTGATTTTCATTTGTCCTTCAGTTTTTACTATTTTTTTTTGTCTTTTATTAACCAACCATCTCTTGTTGCATTTTTCTTTAAAGAAGTTGATACATTCCAGTCCATTTATTCAGTTTTTTTCTAGGATTTTAGTTTTCTGTAGAAAGTCCATTTAATCTTCCAAGGTGTTAAAAATCTTCTTTCCTTCTTGAAGGTGAATCCTTATTTTTGCTGTAAAGAGAATTTGTGCTTTAAGATTATTTTTCTTAAAGCTTTTAACACGTGGCACACATACTTTTCTCTTTGACATCACTAATGTTGAATAGTCATCATCAAATCTTATTGTACTTTCTTGAATTTTAACTGGATAAATTAGTCCATGCAGCTTTTAAGACTAAATCCTTATCTTGACTTGAGAAGAATCTTATGATCACTGACTTTGGTAAATGAGGTTTTCTTTTTAAAGATGAGTTGGAAAGTGATCTATGTACCTTTTTAAAGCCAAAGGAAAAAGTTTCAGGTAGGTTCAAAGTTTTAGGCAGCCAGGTATTAAGGAATTAAATCATACTATCTCCTCTTCTTTTTCAGGAATCCTACACATCCTGATAGTATTTCTTCTAGATCTGCTCTCTAAGTCTTCTATTTTTTCCCAGAATAAGTTGTTTTGTTTCAGAAGAAATCCAGTGTATTTCTCATTTTTAAGTAATCTTCCACCAAATTCAGACATTGCCTCTTCTATACTGAAGATCTGTGATGATTGTTAAGAGATTCACTCAGCACTTCAACTGTTTTTTTTTTTAATTTCTCTTTAAAATTGTCCATTTTGATTTCTAATTTATCTGTCTATACAGATAACTAACTGATGTTACTTAGTAAAGTCTGTATGTCTTTTTTCATTGTACTGTCCTGTACACGGGCCTTAGAGTGGCTCATTCTCATTCTTTCTAGTTTTCTTGATAATAAAAACCAAATAAAAGAGTTTCAAATGTATTATTTTTGTAGTAAATTTTCTAGTAAATATTCAACTATAAATCCATCAACTTTTGAAATGTTCTATTTGAGATTTTTAGTAAAAATCTTCTCAGAGATGTTAAAATGAAGCAGAGCTAAAATCAGTGCTGTTAACTGCTCACCATATTGGCCACGCCCCCTCCTGTACCCATCTTTGAGATGACAATATATGGTGCGACAAATACTATAATGTTGATAGAACCTAGCTTTTAATGACAACTGAAGAAAATGCTCTTATATGGTTGCATTCTGTGATATTAGTCATAGATACAGAAGGGCAAATTAACTTATTCACATGGGTTATACCAGGTGAGTAGATTACAGTTTCAAAGATTTTAGAATGTAGACTGTTATCTCATTTATTGGTATATTGTGATAAGCTATGCTGCAGTGATCATATTTCTGACAAGACCACTATTTCTTTAATTGTGTAGATAGTCTGGCCTAGAACATGACATTCTTGCATTAGAATTATTTCTGAAAACTGTAATGGTTACTACTGAAAAGTCTAGGATCCTATTTGGAAATGTTATTTATTTTTTTTATTTATTAAACATTTGTTTACTGGGCATGTCTGACTTGGAACAAAGCCAATTTTCAGTGGAGGCCCAGGGAGAAATGCTCCAGATACATGTCTTTGTAATGTGGGAGGAAACCAGAGCACCAGGAGGAAACCCACACGAACGCAGGGAGGACATGCAGACTCCACACAGAAGGCACCCCAGCTGAGAATTAAACCAGAGAACCTCTTGCTGTGAGGCACTGCACCACTGTGCTGAGCAATATATGAGTATATGAGAAATATGAGTCATTAAGCTATTTATATACTTATCTTTATAAGTATATTTATGCACTGTTACAACAAAATATTTAATGTTTTTCATGCTTTCTTTATTATGCTTGACAATGCATCATATTACAGTAATATATATGGAGCATCAGATGGCTGAGCATGGTGCCATGTACCTGTAATCCCAGCAGTTTGGGAGTGGAGGTTGTTGGATCGATCCAGTATAAGGACAGACTGTTGGGTGAAAGAACTAACAGTTTAAGTGGAATAAGCAACATAACAATCTACGATAGTTGAGTTCAGTGAGTCCCAGACCACCAAAAATAGTTTTGTTTAAAATCTACATTGAGGGAACTGACTTTAAATTTTTCCACCTACTGAGTGTTTGGATTTAGTGTGTGTGTGTGTGTGTGTGTGTGTGTGTGTGTGTGTGTGTGTGTGTGTGTGTGTGTGTGTGTGTATCTATATCGAAAGACCACATCATCAAATACGAAATCACTGAGATGACATCTGAAAAACTTTAAAACATTGAACACCCAGATCATCAAAAACAAACCCCAGGAAAAGAACCACTCAGCCACCTTGGTGAACATTGCCCTTTCCCCACTGTAGTGCAATCTCGGAGTTGGTATATTTAGTTGTGAGGTGGAAACAAAGCACCCCACATCAGGGAATATGGAGAGAAGCCCCCCCCCCACATTGAAGTGTTTTACTTGCTTTGTTGTTTTTTTTTTTTTTTTTTGTCCTTGTGGCCAAGTGGTTCTTTTCCCATAGCTTTTGGAGTTCCAGGTATTCAATGTTTTAAAGATTCACCAATGATTTCATCTTCAATGATGTGGTCTTTCAATATTTTGATGGCCCATATATGTATATGTATATGTGTATATATATATATATATATATATATATATGTATATGTATATGTATATATATATATATATATATATATATATATATATATATATATATATATATATAGTCATAAGTGCAAAAAATTAACAGGTAAATAAATAAATTTGTTTTTAAGTGAAACCATTTTAGAGGTTTGGGTTCACTGAAATTACTTTTGTCAAGTCAAAGTGATGCCAATGAATCCTACGTTTACCACTTTTGTTATTACCAGCCTTACTTCTTGCATACTTTCTGTTAAATGTAAATCAATTTTAATACATTTTATAATGCTGATTGATATGTAACATTGATTAATCAAAAATTGGTATTAGTCTTACCTGAGCAGGGTGAGGAAGGATGTTATATTGAAATGTTTTTAAATGCTCTTGCAGACTGTGATTGCTCAGCTGTGAATACTTTAGTTAGGGCTCTTATGTTAATTATTTATGAGGTTTCATAGGGGTTTAAGTTTGACTAGACAACCAGTGTAATAAAGTTCAGTATTAGGTCCTGTGGTTGTGTTAGCAGCTGAAAATACAAGAATAGCATTGCATTGTGAGTTTTAGTCATGTTTATTGATTCTGTTAAGCTGGAAAACCTGTCATTGGTACAAGAATATGTCAGACATTTTATTATTATATGAAAAAAATTCATTGCATGGGAAGAAAGGCTGCCATGACTTTCATTAACTCAGTAATGCACAGAGGGTTATGGTGCAGTTAACAATTTCTTTATGGAATCTACATGGCATCCATATTCCTTCTAAAAGGAAAATATTTAAGCAACTGTTCTACAGTCTCAATATTAATATTGATTGTAGTCAAGAAACTCATATCTATGCATCACAGTTTGATGAATATAAAAAGAAATGGGTTTCTCTATATTTGTTATGGACAATTTGACTAATGGTTGTCAAAATGTCATGTTAGAGCATCTAAACTTGCTATGTAAAAATGCCAAGATTCCTGTATATATTCTTGTAACTTCTATATGTTCCTAATACTGCACATTCTTTGCTATAATTGTTTAAAACTCAAAAGTGTCTATGTATTTCTGATATGAACTTGCAAATCCTGTATATTTGCTTTGTTATAATACTACTGCTTATTTGATATCAAAGCATTTCTCACTGGCAATCTGCTGAAAAGGTTTTTGAAAAATCTAATTGGACAATCCTAGTAAACAAAAGCAAATAATAAAAAAATGAATAAATGCACATTTCTTCTATATCTTCTGGTTCTGCCTTTAGGATATGCATCCTATAATGATAATTTGCTTCTTTTTCCTCATCTTAACTTGGATCTCTGTTCTAGCTTGGTTTAATAGCTACTTCTCTGGCCAACAGCAAGACATTAAATGGCAAAAGGAACTCTCTTCCCTCCTGCCTATGAACTCGGGTGTTTCTCAAGGCTCTATTTTAGGTCCTCTCCTTTTTAGTATTTTCACGAACCATCTCCATTCATCTGCACCTTTAGCCTTTGTTGTTCAATACGCAGATGACTCAACTTTTATCTGTGCTGCATCTTCCTTAAATCTGCTTGCTTCTACTATACAACAGTCCTTCTTATCAGTTGAATCATGATTATCAGAATCAGAACTGATTCTAAATCCTTCTAAGACCAAACCTATGTTCTTTTATTCTAGAACATCTTGTGATGTCCCTACTACATTTCAAATACAGTCATCCAATAACACCATAATTTCTGCTATACCTCATACAAAATTACTAGGTGTCCTAATTGATAACAACCTGAAATTTGACCTTCATCTAGCACAGTCCATCAAAAATACTCATAATAAACTTGGCTCACTTTACAGATTCAAGCTTTTTCTTTCAACTAAAACTAGACAAGATTTAGCCAGAACTCATCTTCTCTCCACCTTACTATACACCTCTCCCATTTTCACTAACCTTAGTAAAACTGATCTAGCTAAGCTTGAAATCTGTTATAACAAAATTGCAAAATTTGCTAGTAACACCTGCATAAATCTCATCATTGCTCAGGCTTACGTCAACTCCATTGGCTTGATGTTTCCCATCTCTTAACTTGCACTCAGCTTACAACAACTCACAGACTAGTCCATCAATCAGAATCCTTCTCTTCAGTTACTGCTTCAGCCCTACACTAACAAATGTACTCTCTGATCTTCCAATAAATTCCTGCTACAAGTCTCTAAGTCGAACAATAATAAAGCTGCTGATTCTCTATACTCTAGTTACATCTCCAAAATATGGAATACTATCCCTCAAGTCACTATATCCAATCCCAACTTATCTCAATTCAAAATGCTCCTAAAAGACCACCTCTATTCTAATTGGCTGTGTTCATGTTCCTCTCCTAGCTAATGTCTTCTCTCTTGCTTTACTCTTACTTTTACTTTTACTATATCTAACTTCCTCTTTTACTCATCTTCTTTCTTTTCCCTTTCTATCTTTCCCATTTTTTCTTTCTCCTACTTTTTACCTTCTAGTGCCTCATACGTCCTAGTCTGCTCTCCTATTATACTTTTCTCCTCACTTTCTTTCTCTCGTTCTTTTTATTTCTTCTTCTCTCCTTGCTTTTCTTCTTCACTGGCTCCTCCATACTCCTCTATGCTTTATACTTAACTACTGCCTATATATTTCTTTTTTTAATTTTTCTTATGATATGCTTGTAAATTTGTCAAAATTGCCTTCTTCTCTTGCTGTCTATTTACTCTCTTTAACATTGACTCACTTGATTATTATTTTGCTAGTGCAGTCATATTTTTTCTTTTATTATTATAAATACTAGGCATCTTTTTATTTCTTTTTTTCTTTAAATTCAGTTTACCTAGACGTATATATTGTGCTAACTTTTGTATTATATTTCTCTGTTTAGGGGGCTTTTCCCCCCTGGGACTTCGCTGAAAATGGGCTAACACCCAGGTGGACTAACCCGGTTAACAAAATTAAATAAATAAATAATAAATAAATTTTTCTCAGGATGCCACTGGCTTTGACTTTATTGGAATTATAATTAGTTGTAACTGGAATTTAACTCTCAGTTCCATTTTTTGACAAACAAACGGCTATTCTTTCATGACACAATAGAGATATAAGGCAATTAAAGGAGACAACACAGGCTTGTGGGCTGTTTGATTTTGACCCGGCCCTGTTTTCTCAAGATAGACATTTCACTTTCTTTTCACAATTTCATAAAACGTGCTTAGGAATTAATTTCGTACAAATTTCAAGATAGTTCCTGAGATGTCATCTTTCCTATTACATTTAACCCAGATCTTTTTCAGACTATTTTTGACACATTAAATTAATAGCATTTACAACAATATACATTCAATGGAAAAGAAATGTTCTGTACCTCACCAAAGTTCCGACTAAGTACCAAAAACTAGTTGATGAGAAAACAAACTTGTCAGAACACTGCTATGAGTCCAAATCTTTTAATAAAACGAATAAAAACAGCATATAATTCTTAAGACTTTCAAGGAAATAAGCGCTTTTGGGTATGCACCCTTCTTCAGATTAACAAACAGCCACACACAGTATCTATTTAAACAATAAAACAACCAATAAAATCTCAGTAAAACACCCACCTATTCTTAAGGGCGGGTTTCATAGGCACACTTTCATTCAAGCCTGGGGTTCTATGGGCCATGAGTTCAATAATCCACTTAGCCTCCATAGCTTCTGTGTGCTGTTTTATGTCACCACCTCTATTATTAAGCCTCACATTTATTATAGCCCTAAATTTAAATACATGTGTGGTGTAACTTTCAATATGCCTATACAAAGCATTGTGAACATCCCCTCTCCTAATAGATGAAAGATGTTGCAATATCCTTACCTTAAACATACAATTAGTCTTACCAATATAGAAGCTAGGGCAATGTTGGCACTCAGCTATATAGACTATATCTTTTGTCCTGCAAGTAGCCCTGGCCCTAAACCCAAAGATTTTACCAGTTACCGGATGTGTGAATGTGGTGCCACCTCCAATGTATGAACAAGCTTTACATATACCACAAGAAACAGTCCCTATATTAGACTTAAAATGTGTTGCCCTATCTATCCTTTCTTTACATAAAATATCCTTCAAGTTCTTGTTCCTCCTAAATCCAAACTTGGGCATGTCACCTACTATATTCTTAGTTTTTTCTTCACTTATTAAAACTTTCCAATTTTTGCGGATAACATCACATACTCCCTTTATATTACTGCTGTATGTCAACATGATCTTTAAATCTTTTCCTTTCTGCATATCATGGGGTACCTTGTCAGGTTTTCCTTTACCATAAGACAACCATGGTCTAAACCTTTTCTTCCTATCCTCTTGGGCCCTAACTGTGTGATTATTTATTAAACCATCATTATATCCTCTTTCAAGAAAACATCCCTTCAACTTATGTACTTTTGTTTCAAATAATGTATCAGTAGAGCATAACCTAGATATTCTACCAACCTGACCCCATATAACATTGGGGAATGTATATCTAGGATGCATACTATCAAATGTCAGCAATGTGTTCCTCCAACATCCCTTCCTATATAAACTAGATGAAAAACCATCTACTGATTGCTGTATATCATCCAAAAAATCTATTTCTGAAAATGAAGTATCTACCGTAAATTTCAAAAATGTGGTGGTCGAATGCAGGTAGGTAATGAACAAATCTAATTCATCCCTACTACCCCTCCACAAAATAAAAATATCATCTACAAAGCGTTTATATAGTGCTATGTATTGTAGCCATATTCCATCATTTAGAAATGTTTTTTCCCAGAATGATAGCACAAGGTTTGCATAGGTATTTGCACAGGGGGTGCCCATGGCTACCCCCTGTGCTTGTCTATACACCTGTTGCATCCCCAAAAAAACATTATTTTCCAAAACCAATGCTAACATGGTACTCAATAAATCCACCTTACTTTCCTCCACCCCCATATCAATCAGCAATGACCTAATGGCATAGATACCATATTTATTACTTATCACTGTAAATAGGTTTTGTATGTCCAGTGGATACAAAATGAAAAGGACTCATAAAAAACTGTAAGTCTGCCTTTCCTTGCTGTCATATTTTAGAATAGATCAGGGACAGTATTCTCTAGTTAGATTAGGAAAGTTTAGTTATTTATATAAAGTTTTTTCTAAAATGATGGCCTTCTATCCTACAGTTTAATTTTACATTTCTGATGATTGAATTCTGGTGTTTATTGAATATTATTGATTTACATTCTTGTAATCATTTTACTTATTACATGTTATTCATTACTTTACATTGTGGCTGGACAATCTGTGTATTCTTTAGAATTTAGAGAGTGCTTATACCTGTTTGGTACTTCACAGGTCACCTTGAATGCCTGCCTGCTTCTGATCATAGCTATCATTTATTTTGATATTTAATTTTTAATAATTGATCACCCCTTGAGTGGTGTATAGACCTGTCTGAGGCAGCATTTACCATTTGTACTGGGGAGAGAGCACAGCTGGAAACCATTTTCAGGCTTCCCATAAGTGTTTGAGTGTGTGAGATTTGAATTTATTTTGAGTGTGAATCAGAGGTCTTAAACTGGAACACATTCCTCGGGAGTGTATAATAAGGGGTTACATTTGGGGTGGACAGAGGTATATAGTCCAGTCTCATGAAATAGAGCTGGTTCATGTTGTGCTCTTAAGGGAAATGGTGGAATTTTGCTATTGTGAGTTCTGTGCTCTAGTGTTTTTTCTATGACGTTCCCACACTGGAGTCAGTAGTGAGGATTGAAGCTCCTTAATTACTGACTCGGGTTTTAAGTGGTGGATGTTACTTTATTGGTGGAAGTCCAGTGGGATATTAACCAGATGTCACAGGTGTCACCAGTGCTTCTGTGTCACACAGAAACTTGAGAAGTGAAGGAAGAGTGACTGAGGAAGCTTGGGTTGATAGAAAAGAAGTATGTTAGGGAAGTAGGATACACACTGAATGACAGATGAAGCAACAAAGACATTTCAGCTGAAGTCAAATGAGTTCCATTGCATAAAAGGCCAAGGAAAACACATTGTGGCTGCTCTATCGCGTGTGCAGCAGGCAGAAGACAGTTTGATAAATCAGATTTGGGAAAAGAGGAAGAGGGCAAGAGGAGACAAGTACATCTAGCCAAGAGATGGCTTTATTTTGTGAGAGACCTGTGATGGTTGGACATCATTGCTGAAGGTAGAAGAATGGCACTTTATTGAGAGGGTTTGACAGATAACAGGATACACCAACCCCATGTAAAAACAGGGAAAGGGAGATGATAATGGTAGTATCAAATTGGAGATTAAATCCAAATCTTTTGCAAGCTAAAGAGGTAACTGACCAAACAGAGTTGTTACTGCAATGTTTCTTTTTAATTTAGCAGGATTCAATCCTCTCTAATCATAATAGCTGGGTAGGTTTTAATTCCACTCTAAAGGGACTGTTAAGCCATAAAGCTTCATATATAAACATCATAGAACAATACAAATTAAAACTCTTGAGAAACATTTCTTAATTAGACAAAGAACTACAATTAAATTATAACACAAAAATTTGCACCACTGATCAAAGCTCAGTATGGACTTAAACTGTTTCTTAAATTCAATTTCTTAAGGGAAACCAAAATGTAAACAAAATATTTAGAATGATATTGGCCCTTTCCAAACTCCTGGCAAGCTTATTAAAACTTATTTTATCACAGTTAAAGAACATTCCTCTTTTACAAACGCCAAACATATTCTTAAAGCATTCTATCATATATATGAACAGTATGGTTCTACCAATCCAAAAATAAAATCAAAGGATAGCCAGCTTCTATATGAATATAATTAATGAATAATATTTCTTGAAATATGACTCATATTTTTCATTAAAGGGAATGAGATAGCTACTTCACATCTTAAATACTGCCCCAAGTCTAGACAGAATTGATACAGCCTTCTATGAGAAATTTAAAAAACAAATCTCTCTAACTATTTTCACATAACAAACGTAATGGCATTAGTGACAAATGTATGACTTGGTATGAAACAATTTTTATTGTCAGACAGAATTTGAATCCTCCAAAAAATATTGTCTTGTTTCTGTAATCAACCTCAGTTTTAAACTGTTTACAAGGATTTTCACAGTAGATGTCGATGGCATTCAGAAAAAAAAAACAAAGCAAACTATGCAATCTGATTCCAGCAACTTTGTTCTGTACACTATGTGTTTCTGATTAAGACACTGATGTAGTACTTCACTGTTATTTATCTGTAGGTGGATTACACAATAGCATACTACTGAACGACACTGCATGCAAATGTGGCTGTCTAGGGATGTGGCTAATGCACATTTTTCATGTGATCTTTCCTGATACGTCACTTCAGGATCAAAATGGCAAGGTAAAGTGGTTCAAAGATAAGCTCTTCTATGGTATTTCTGTGAAAAGTAGTGAGACTGAATGTGTGCTTTTTTTTTGACATTCTTCCATTGTTGTCAAGGACAAGGATGAGGCTGTTATTGTTATTGCAAAAGCAGGTATTTATTGCAAGGCTAAGAATATGGGAGTGTGTGTGTGTGTGTGTGTGTGTGTGTGTGTGTGTGTGTGTGTGTGTGTGTGTGAGTGTGTGTGTGTGTGTGTGTGTGTGTGTGTGTGTGTGTGTGTGTGTGTGTGTGTGTGTGTGTGTGTGTGTGTGTGTGTGTGTGTGAGTGTGTGCGCGTGTGTGTGTGTGTGTGTTTAAGAGATAGAACAGGTGCACATGCAACAGGATTTCATGGTTTGGTAGGATGAGCAGCACCAGGTGTTTGATGCAGTTACTAGCAAATAAGCATTTAAAAAGCTTTCACTCCATGCAGCTCTTGAGTTACTAGTTAGATGCACAGAACTGACTACAGCAGTACAGCACTAGTAGTGTTAAGCAGCTAACCTTTTAGAATACCCCCATTTAAATGCTAGCTAGGCCAGATCCAAATGTCAGTTAGGTATTATAAGTAGCAGCAGATAGCATAATGCTAGGACAGATCCTATATATCACAAATCATGAGAAGCTTACCAACAGGGTGCATATGTACTGGAGGTGACTAAAGCATTTGACTGAGTTCATATACCATTAAGAATACATTCTGTTTTCTGATTTTATTTTCATGGCAACAAAATGCTACATGGTGCACTCTCCACTTGTACTGCAGTTAAAAGCAGAACTGTACCACCCTTAAAACCTTTACGGGTGCTAGACATTTGTGTCATGTAACATTCTATCTCTTTATTTTATCACTAGATGTTTTTTGTATTGAAGTTATTCAGAGCTCTTCTTTTTCTGGAATTAAATTCTTTGTAACTTGTGCTAGCATCATCTTTTTTTTCAGAAGGTATTCTTCTGTACTTTCAAAAAACCAATAAATCCATTAGAGTAAGTTTGGATTGAACATCAATTTAAGATTAGATTTAACATTAGTAACATTGTGAGATTAGATGTGTCACATATTGCAGAAAGGTTTAACCAACCTTTGAATCATAAACTGAATCTCAATAAATCACTTCACTTTCCTTTGAGTATGTAAAAGGATATATTCAATTCATTGTTGCCAATCTCACTGACCAATCACAAATGTATTACAGACAAATATAAATTTGATGTATGTATATTTATTTGGGTAACTTCTGATCTTGGAACAATTTAAAATGTAATGCATTTATGAAGTTTATCTATCATCAGACAAATAGTTTTTTGAGAATATTCTACTTCTATTTCTTACATTCGGAATGAGCCCTTAAATGTATGCATTAGCTAATTTCTATTTTATTTGAAGTAGGAAGAGCAATTCTTAGAAGTTTAAATATCATATCTAGCCCCAAATCAAAGGGGATATAAAACTGACCATTTCAAAACACTTTTCTACTTCCCCAGCAATATTCCCCTTTGGAATATAGCATTTTTCTACAGTTATCTTTGACTATGATATTACCTCTAAAATATTATTTTCCCTTGGCAAAATTTCTTCTCTGTTAACAGCATTAGTTCATTGTTCCATCTGTGTGATACCCTTTGTGCCTTCTGTGATTACTATGTGTTTGTAAATTATTTCTGATTTATTTTTGTGATTTTTTTACACCCAGGCTTTGCTTGTAAATTGTCTATTGTGATAAGTACACTACATCAGTAAACAATTATAAATAAATAGACAAGTGTTTTCAACAAACTACCCTTCTTTATTGAACTTGTATTCTAAATGCCCAGAAACATATGCCTACATTTGACTTCCTCAAAGAATTCCTGGTATTTTAATCTCTTGAAGGCAATCAAATATTGCTATAAGCAAGGACCACTTAAATAATTGATCTTTCCTTTCTTGAAAGACAAACATTTTCCTCTCTTGTTAATTGTTTATACTATCCTCATCTTCAGAGATGATAAGGTTTAGAACCTTAGAACTAGTGCCTTTCCACAAATAAATGTAACTGGCATTATAGTCACCAAGTTCTTTTGCACTATTGATATGAATTATAATAAATTAACATTTATATCCTCTTCACTATGGTATTCCAAAAATAAATACTAGCTTTCTTTTTTGTACAATTTAATATTAAATTCATCAAACTTTTCAGGAATCTTCTCTTTCAATTAGTAGTTATCAGTACTAAAAGATCAGTGCCTATACATAATTGTCATTTTCTAAGTTTGTTTATCAACATTTTATGCTGCTGAATAATACCTACTTCCCTTGCTCTTGGCAAAATTAATTTACCCAAGTATTATTCATGAGGATAATTTTCAACAATTTATGTTGCTGAATGATACCTGCTTCCCTTGCTATTGGTAAAATTAATTTACCCAAGGGTATTATTCATGGAGATAATTCTGCTGACGCTTTACATGCAGTTTGGTCATGTAAGCTGGTTCAACTAAAAATTGCTGTATCTGCATATTCTTCTAAAAAGAATGAAAATAATAAATATTTAATAAACACTATACGTAAACTGTGAGTTCTTTAATTATCTCATATGTCTCTCCACACCAAATGTCATTGCAAATAATATATTCTTATTATATGTTACTCCTTTTTACAGAAATTCTATATTGTCATACACTGGACAAAAATGGAAGAAATTTTGCTTAAAATGCAATTCATTTATGAAATCCTTACTCTACACTTGGAGGTTTTCACCAAAGGTCATTCAGCTCACCAAAATATCTGAATTCCTGGACAATTAATTCTATGTGAGGCTTTTCTAGCTATAGGTTGTTACAGCACACCTGCCTGTATCCTCTCCTCATTGCCTGTAAGCTTCTTGTACCAGGACTGGATGGTGAGCATGTATTTTTCATCAGTGAGCATGTTCCCCCACTTTGCTTCTCAATGACTATATCATATTATACTTCAGTAAATAACCTTTATATCCCATAGCTTAAAGTTTTATATATTTGATTGTGATGTTTACAAATTGTTTTTAATTTTGTGAATAAGTTATGACTGCTAAAAAATAGTTGTTTCTGTCCTAATCCATTGTGCAAACATTTTGTTTGGATGTTTCTATTTATCACAACAATGGACCTATCTAAAGGTGCATAATTAAATGACGAGTTGGAGCCTTTGTTCACATATTTTTTCAATTCCCTTCCTCCGTGTGTAACTAAGTCTGTCCACATATCATTATTTTTTTGTTTGGCTGTTTATTTGTAAACTGCTATAAAGCACTGATATCCCTTTTCAAAATCAGCCTGGGAGTACTAAGTGATATTCTTAGTATCAGTAGTCGAAGGTAGGTGGGAAGCAAAGATGTATGCACACTACATACACCAAGATTTAAGCACACTCTACCCACAGTACCATTTATTAAAACTCAGCTATATTCATTTAAAGAAACCAAAATGAATATATAAATAAATTACACACACTGTACACACAGAACACATACAAACCCCAAAAATAACAACACTGCCCACATAAATCAAATCCTAGAAACAAAACTTGATGAAATTAAAATGAAAAAAACATTTTGAAATAAAAAGTGACTAGCTAATTAGAAATGAAATTCCTGGTAAAATGGATCAGATTCCAAATATTAATGCTGAGATAGTACTGACACCAGACCAAGTAATTAAATACTAAAAATAAATACCAATCATTTAAAAAGAAAAGTACAACATATGCATTGCACAACAACTTTCAAGATTACAGAATATACATCCTCTTTCAATCAGATGTCACTTATTATTGTAAAAATAATCACAAAATGTATATTGGAAGTAGAAAATATCAGCATGGGTTGTTACAACAGTTTAGCTAAATGAATGCCAGTAGGTTAACTGTTTGGTAAATGAACCTATGAAGTGAACCCTAACAGTTCCTTTATTTATTATTGTTGCTTATTATCATAAGTTACAGTATAATCAGTCCGTCCCATGGCAGCTTTGGTGAGGTGCTTTAATCTACCATTAATAAAGCCTAATTTATCCTTCTCATAGGGTGAAGATTTAACAAAATATTTCCCTCCCATGACCCTCCACCATTAAGATATGTTTGCACTGTTGCCTGCTGCCTTTAATGACATCTTGTTCTTTTTTCACCACTACCATGTAAAGTTAAAGGGGCTTGTATTACTCAGGAAAGCTCTAAACTATAGTATGTAGGGCCACCCAAGATAGACAGGTCATGGCAGAGGGAGATGACACTAAAGATGGTCCAGTGAGGACAGCAATGAGTAGTCCTAGTTGTTAAGAAGTGGATGTATTAAAGTCAAAAGAGCATCTATCTGCTGATGTAGTCTGAAGTGAAAAGAAAGGTAGATGCTGTAAACAACTATACACTTTGGAACATAAGAACAATGAACCAAGGTAAATGTAATATACATAAGGATGAGAAGACAAGAATAAACACTGACATCCTGGAAATCAGTGAAATAAACTTTACTGGAATTAGTCATTGTATCTCGGATAATCATAAGACGTTCTACTGTGGACAAAGAAATTTTCAAAAGAAATAGCCCTTATAATCAATAAAGGGTATCAAAGTACTGCTTGGTTACAACTCAAAAAGGGATAGAATACTCTCAATCAGATTGTTTTCAAGGCAAGCCATTCAACCTTCTTTACAGTGAATACAAGTTTAAGCTCCAGCCATGGATGCCAAAGTTGAAGAAGTTGAGAACTTTTTGATGATATTCAGCACCTTCTGGAAATCACAGTAAAAAAGTACTGCAGTCATTACATAACTGGAATGCTGTAACTGGTAGTCAAAGTATAACTGAAATAACTGACATGTTTAATGTTGGAGTATGAAATGAAGTTGGACACAGAATAGTAGAATTCTGCCAAGAGAATGCACTGGGCATGGGAAATACTCTTCTTCATCAGCATAAGAAACAGCACAGCTTTACACATGAATATCAGCAGATGGTCAGTACCAATGGCTATATATGTCACATGAATATCAGCAGATGGTCAGTACCAATGGCTATATATGTCACATGAATATCAGCAGATGGTCAGTACCAATGGCTATATATGTCACATGAATATCAGCAGATGGTCAGTACCAATGGCTATATATGTCACATGAATATCAGCAGATGGTCAGTACCAATGGCTATATATGTCACATGAATATCAGCAGATGGTCAGTACCAATGGCTATATATGTCACATGAATATCAGCAGATGGTCAGTACCAATGGCTATATATGTCACATGAATATCAGCAGATGGTCAGTACCAATGGCTATATATGTCACATGAATATCAGCAGATGGTCAGTACCAATGGCTATATATGTCACATGAATATCAGCAGATGGTCAGTACCAATGGCTATATATGTCACATGAATATCAGCAGATGGTCAGTACCAATGGCTATATATGTCACATGAATATCAGCAGATGGTCAGTACCAATGGCTATATATGTCACATGAATATCAGCAGATGGTCAGTACCAATGGCTATATATGTCACATGAATATCAGCAGATGGTCAGTACCAATGGCTATATATGTCACATGAATATCAGTAGATGGTCAGTACCAATGGCTATATATGTCACATGAATATCAGCAGATGGTCAGTACTATTGGCTATATATGTTACAGGCAGAGATGGAAGGGGACTACACAGTCAGTAAAGGTAAGACCTGGAGCTGATTGTAGCTCATACCATTAGCTTCTTATCACAAAATTTAGAATTAAATTAAAGAAAACAAGAAAAGCATCTAGGAATTGAGATATGAGTTCAATAATATTCCAAGTGCATATATTGTGGAGGTGAAGAATAGATTTAAGGGATTAAACCTGGTGGATAGAGTACCTGAAGGAAATGGACAGAAGTCTGAGATATTGTCCAGAAAGCAAAAACAAAAGTATTCCAAACAGAAAGAATATTAAGAGGCCAGTGGAAGTTTAGAAGTGGACAAAGAAATGAGACCAAAACAGAATGGATATAGGAAAAAATATAACCAATTAAATGCAGAGTTCCAGAGAATAGACAGAAGGTAAAAGGAGGGATATTTAAATGATCTGAGCAAATAAGAAGACAGTAGAATGGAAAATACAAGAGCTCTGTTAAAGAAGATAGGTGATAATAAGGGAAACTTTCAGGTAAAAATGGTCTTGATAAAAGACAAACATGAAAGGGACCCAGCAGAAGAGCCTTAATATTATTGATGCATATAGATGCTGCAATCAAAACTGAGGGAAGAAATATTAACAACTTCAGGTGTACAGATGATATCACTGCCTAATGGCTGAACGTGAGGAAGAACTGAGGATCCTGTTAATGAAGGAGAAAGCAAAGAGAACAAAAGCAGGTTTGTCACTCAATATAAGAAGCAATAAACTAAAATTATGTCATCTAGCACTATCAGTTTTTAAAAGAAGTTGAGGCAGTGGCATATTTTGTTTTCCTGAGATCACAGGTCTCTGCAGATGGAGGCTGCAGCCATGAAATTAAGACACTCATTGTTTGGAAGGAAAGATATAGCATCTCTGGATAAGATTTTTAAAGAGCAAATGCATAAATAACATTGTTAACAAAGGTTCATATAGTCAAAGCTATGTTTTTTTCACTAACAACACATAACTGCAAGGCTCTGCACCAGAAAAATCAATGTTTTTAAATTGTGGTGCTGCAGAAAATGTTTAAGAATTCTGTGGAAAGAAAGAAGATCCAGTCAGTTAGACTTAAGGAAATAAATCCAGACTGTACAGTGGAAAGCTTGATAGTAAAACTAAAACCCAAGTACTTTGGTCAAATAATGTGATGACATAATTCACTAGAGAAAACATCAATACTGGAAGGATCAAAGGCTTTCCTGAGAAGTAGCAAAGCACAGTTGCCAAGAAGGAACCAAAACGTTTAGACTGAGGCATGGTAACAGGAGATTGAAATGGAGCAGGGAAGAACAAACTTGTTTGTGTATGCATTTCAGTTTTATCTGCTCCAAGTAAAAACAAAATCACACTGAAATTTTGGATGTGAAGGTCAGAATATACTGAATATTTCAGTAAGTAAAACAGATATTTTTCTAACATTTTGAATGCTTTATAAAATTTCACAGCTCTAATAAGAAAACTAGAAGGCCATATATTAGATATAAGTGAAATATACAAACCTTTTTTACATGAAATGTGAAACCGACCGGATATGTAAGGTTATTCTTCCACTTGCTTGAAGTTGCTGCAGTGACTATTTTTGAATTCACCATATATTTATCTGGTGAGCCATTGTCAGCCTCATTACCACCAGAAAGCATGGATTCAATGTAAGACAAATGGAATACCATCAACATAGCTGCTGGGGTTTTGCCTGGAAGACAATTAGAGAAAAAAAGTAAAGTCGGCATTTTTTTTCACCCAGTGTCACATAGCTAAAATTATCTGATCATTTAGATAAAACACCTCCCAAATCTGCACTATACTGCCAAAGGCCTACAACCCAAATCTATTCTCTGCACTTCAAGGTCAAGTCTTTGACCCAGTTTAATATGAATACCAAACAGCCTATTTTAACAGAACCAGCTGACTGACTAGAATCAAATCTTTACTGCCACTGTCCAGTCCTATAATTCGTATACTGTCTGAAAGCAAAGTTTAGAAAAATCCTTATAAATGAAACACACCGAGGACCACGCCAAGCTGTCATTAATAGATAATTTATTGAGTGCTTTCATCTCCTAAAATCAAAGACTTCATCAGAATAAAATACAACATTCTCAAACAATTTAAATAATCATACAGGCATGACTGGTAGTATATAATCAACCAAACAGCCCTGCCTGAGCAAACAAACTATTCTGAAAAATCTGAAACAGTAATACTACAAAACAAACTTCAACCAATATTACTAACATTATTTAGAATCTACCAGCACATTATTTTAAAACACTGGGAATGGAGAGATACTCATTTAAACTGGGGAAGGGGGCACTAGCATCCAACTTTAGCTGCCAAAAAAGATCATGGTATTCAATTAAAGTTTATGTAGACTGTCCCTCAGGTTTAACGGAACTTGTTCCAACACAAATTTAAAAACACTTGCTTCATAATTCCTTATTTATGTATATAAAGCATTAGTCTCCATTCACATATTATCATAATAATGTTCATATAATCTTTTCTTAAGCATGCATTCTGTTTTTCCAACATAAAATTCTGTAAAGGATGAATAGAGTACTAAATAAATAACACCTTTCCTATTGCAGTTGAAATGCCCATAAGAAGTTAACAACCATTCTCTAGCTTTTAAATAGAAGGTACGGCCTTCCTAAATGTAAGAGTACTGATTGCACATACCATATTTGTCAGTGCCCCATGCTCACTTCTCCTCATCACCAAACCCAGCAACACTAACACCTTTGTTAATATGATTATCTGACAATCTTTCCAGTAACTCCTTAATGTTTCTTTTCCTCTTAAAAAAATGGGTTATACAGCAATGGTCTCCCCGAATTCTGGAAAGAGTTTTAACACATCCTAATGGCATTTGATAATCCCCTCAATATCTTTAAAGTTGTTACTATATTTGCATACCATCATGTTCATGTTAGAAGTAAAATTAGAATTAAGATTACTTCCAACTACCATTGGGGTGTCTAAATTAACCCCCAAAATGGGTTTATTTTTAACTTTCCTACTTTCCAAAATCTCATTCTTAATTTTTTCCACTAACTTAATGGGTAACCCCTTTCTATTAACATCTGAGCAATAAAAACAAGCTCATACATAAATATGTCATAATTAAAAATCATTCATGCTGCCCTGATTATTTGCCATTTAATAATACCTCTCTTTTCATGAAAAGCATGATTGCTTGAGAAAAGTAAGTAGGAATTCAAAAATGTATCTTTGAGATGTATAGTGGAAGTGAAACAGTGGTTCATTATATCCTTAGCCAAAACAACTTGCAAATTGTGAATGCATTCACTAGAAATGGTATGAATAAATTGTAGAAAAGAAGCATTTGCGTTTATGTATTTTAAAAATTCAAATAAATTGTCTAGTTAATTTTCCCATAAAATACAAATATCCAAAAAGCAACTATAAAAACATCAAGCATTGGTGACACCAGAATTAAAAACATAATTATTTTCCCATGCCCAAAGGACCATGTTGGCATAAATAGGGACAGGGAAGCACCCATCACCACCCCTTTTACTTATCCCCATTAAATTACAAAAACTTGTTAGTTAGAATAACCTCCACATGGGAAGCACCCATCACCACCCCTTGTACTTGAAATTCCCCATTAAATTACAAAAAAAACTGTTAGTTAGAATAATCTCCATACATTCAACCAGCAGGTTAATTTCTTTGTTATCCAAAAATTCACAATGCAATAAAGCCTTGAGAGACCATTCTAGTCCAGTGACATGGAATGTAAGAAAATAAACTGACCATATATATGGTAACAAAATTTAATTGGTTGCCATAAAAATCAGATCTAATGTTCCTGAGAAATTCCCAAGAGTGCTTAATGAAATGCCTATGCTGGCTTAAGAAAGGCTTGAGCTTATGATCTATATAAAAAGCAAGGGGGTAGGTTTTAGAACCTCTGGCCAATACAATTGGTCTAAACCATATATTATAAATTGATTTGTGGACATTAGGAATCCCAAATATTGCTGGAATAATGGGATTTCTAGACACTAAGAAATGAAATAAGGTCTTGTCAATAATCCCTTGCATTAAATTGTAATGAAGTATATAGTCAATCTTAGCATAAGAAACATTCATCTCATTCCTAGAAATAATAGTATAATGATCTTCATTATTTAAAATACAAGTCATCCCAGTATCATAGTCCACTGTGTTCATAATCACTATCTCCCCACCTTTATCAATTTTCATAACCCTTACTGCACATTTGGAAGACAAATTCATAATAAATTTATTCTCTGAAATAGATGAAACCCAAATTTCTTCTTTTGAAACAAAGTTCTCAAGTCCTTCTTGAATAATTTCTCAAACATTTGTAATGCTGGGTGCATTGGAGGATTGAACACACTTTTTTCTTCAGTATTTTGCTTGGCAAGTCCAATTCCTTGTTGTCAAATAAACATGCCAAGTCCAGTTTCACCAAAAGCAATTTAAAATCCATTAACAAATCCACAATACCCCTATGGCCTGTAGGTATAAACAGAAAACCTTTAGTGAACACCTTCAAATAGTTAATGTCAATAGTTTGATCAGTATAATTGTAAATTCTAAAGTTATCATAGGTGTGAACAACCCCATGATGTGAAACTTCAATAACAAAGTCATTGATTAGTTTCTCCTTCTCTTGCTCTCTCTAATTCTGCTCCTCTCATATTGTCTTTAGAGGCTGTGGACATACTGCCCATCTTAGAGCTGGAAAATCCAAAGGGTCATTGGTCTCATAAAACCCCTGATGAACATCACTAGAATTCAATTCATCAGGTGCCTGCCCCAAGTACTAGGGACAGGCAAAGCAATAGTACTGTATGCAGACTTTGGCAAAGGATAAGTAGCACTATTGTTATATTCATGAAAATCTCTGTCCAGCTTGCCCATCTTCCTTCTCAAAAAGTCTTCACACTTACTTGTAACCTCACTGTTCTTAGTACTGTCAACCTGAAATTGTGTTTAACTTAGAAATATCTTGGTATAAAACATCAACAGGCTTCTCATCGTCATTTATAATGGCTTGCATTAACTGGATACCAAGGCCATTAAAAATATTGACCAACTCATGATAAAATTTACACCCAAACTGCACATTGTTAGGAAATTTAAATAATCATTGGCCCCTGGGTATCCTTAGAACATGGACATATTCCCTCTGTATGCGTTCTCCACCTGCAAATTATGGCACCTCAAAATTTTGCCTCCAAATGTTTAAGCTGTTCATCATAGCTCACTCCTGATACCTGGACTCTATTAGACATAACAATCTTGTAATTAAACCATTTCTTGAGACTATGACCCACATTTACTTGTAAAATAGACTCCAAATTAAGTTCATTGTCAGAAAACTTACCTGAAAAACTATCAAGTCCTGGTCTATAGGTGTCTTCACCGCTGCTTAAATGATGCCACACACACACACACACACACACACACACACACACACACACACACACACACACACAGTATGTTCTAAGAGTCTTCTATCAATAGATGTAACTAACTAAGCTAAGTATATACCAGGTTGCACAAAGCATTTTAACCTTTACATAGTAACCTACTAATGTCCCTGATTATTACCCTGTTCATTCAACTGCTTCTGCAACTCTTACTTTGCTATACTCATTACAATATTCTGCTTCTTGTACATATTATATACTGATGTTTTTGACACATGCATTGATTTGATGTATTGTATTGATATATGTATTGATATATTGTCAATGTATTAATGTATTGCATTGATATGTGTGTCTATGTGTTGACTGATGTATTGTACATTTCATTGTGGAGCTTTTCTCTCAGGGACTCCACTGAAAATGGGCTTACTTCAGCCCTGTGAACCATCCCAGTAAACAAATGTTAATAAATAAATAAATACATAAACAAATAAATACATTTTGAGGCCATGTTTTTGGCTTTAGTGAGTGCATCCAGTACATCCACCCTAGTTATAGCTGGAGGGGTTATGTTTGAGGGTATTTTTGTTGGGATGGTTGGGGATGAGAGGAGGTAAAGTTGGAAATTAATTTGTTGGCTAAAATGTTTGATATATTTCCAGGGTCAATGAACGTGGCACCATTAAGCATCACTTCAGAACATTGCTGTATGCTGCCCTTGATGTTTCTGATATAGCTGTAGTAGGCCTTATGGTTATCTTTTACTTGGGAGGCTGTCTTAACCTCAAAGTTGGCTTTGCTTGACATAATTAGCCCTTTTAGTTGCCTATTTACTTTGACGGATATATATATATATATATATATATATATATATATATATATATATATATATATAAGATATTTATCTGAGCCACCTAAGCATACATTTAATATTAAGGGATTAATTTCGTCCAGGGGAAGATTTATCATTAAGGAGCAGCTGCCCATCACCTCCAACAGTGTGTCATAATCAGCAAAGAAAACAGCTATTTGTTCTAAAACAAAAAACCTAAACAATTCAAAGTAATTGCAATACAAACTATGCATAGGTAGCTTACATAAATATCCCATTAGTAATTTAGCTTCAATCATTAACAAAATAAAGTGCCACACTGTAGAACAAACCAGAACTCATACCACAAGTTCCAGGCCAGGTGAACTCACTTAGTTTAGTACACAGACTGATTTATTAAAATAAAAAAAATAACTTCTGATGTAAATGTTAACAGCTGTTGTTGTTGTGTCTTTTGGCTTTTCCCAGTTAGGGGGTCGCTACAGTGGAACTCTGGTCCGCTAATGATTGGCAGTTGATTTTTACGTGCTGAGTTGCCGGCCCTAACGCACAAACTTCAACAAAGGTACACCCATCCATGCATGTCTCCACAGAAGACACTCTAGCTGAGAATCGAACAGGACAACGTCTTGCTGTGAGGCGACAACTCTACTGCAGCAGCACCACCACAGATAAACGTTAACAGCAAAACTTCAAAATCTAATACCTTTAAGAACAAATGACACTTCTCTGGCACCTTGGGTTTCAGAAAAGCCTTTTCAGAGCACCAGAGTACGAGAAACAATATTATACTTCTTCAACTATAAGCAGGGGAGCAACCCCCTGCATCCCCCATGTGGGGGGCTGCACCCCCCACTACTCCTGCTACTTAATTATATCAACTCCAAGATCACCCTACACTAGACTAAGATGTGTTATGTTGTTGTATAGCAAGTAAGAAGGAAACATGACTGAGGTTACCTACGAAACTCTGGTAAGTATCACAGAGATATATAGTAATGTGCAATGTTTGATTCACTGAAAATTAATTTCACTGAATGTAAGTACTGTTGGGCAAATAAAATGTATATGCCTTTTTCCCCACTGTAGTGCAATCTTGGAATTAGTATATATAGTTAGGGGGTTGGGCACAGGCCCCACACATTGGATAGTGTGGGGGCATTCCTCCCACCTACTTAGCTTTTATATTTATGAATCTCATTTCACTGAAAGCTAACAATATAAAACCAAAAGTAGGTGGGGGGCTATGCCCTCCACAACCCCCAATATGGGGGCTGTGCCCCCACACACACCCTAACTATATATACTAACTCCAGGATCACACTACAGTGGGGAAAAGGGCATATACATTTTATTTTCCCAACAGTACTTACATTCAGTGAAATGCATAAGCACTTCACCAACACCAGATGAATCATTTCCCCAACAATCTCTGCACAAGCATTTCCCTGATGCTCAATGAAACATTTCCTCCAGCGATCCATTTAGCAGTTTGTCTTTGCATGCGCAAGCACTTCAATTACACCAAATGAAACATTTCCCCCATTGATCCCTTGACTAGTTTGTTCATGTCTCCATAAATAGTTTACTGTTATCAAATGGAACCCTTCCCCCAGGGATCCCCAGACAAGCACTTTTACTGACACCAAATGAAGTATTTTCACTAGCAACTCCTCCAGTAGTTTGTCCATGTATGCACAAACACTTAATTGACACCATATAGTTTTTCCATGTATAACCCAGCACTTCCCTGTCATCAAAATGTAACATTTCCCCATGGACTACTACGATAGTTTGCTCATGCCTGCACTAGCACTTCAGTGAAATGAAATGAAAGAATTCCCCCACCATCTCTTCAGTGTTTTGTCCATGTCTGAACAAGCACTTTTACTCACACCAAATGAATCATTTCTCTGAACGATCCTTTCAGTAGTTTGTGCATGCATACACAAGCATTTCACTGACAGGAACTGCAACCTCTCCTGAATGATCCTTTCAGACGTATGCCCATGTATGCACAAGAACTTCATTGACATCAAATGGAACATTTCCCCAATGATCCCTTCAGTATTTTGTCTGTATCTGCACAAGAACTTCATTGACATCAAATGGAACATTCTCCAACAATCCTTTCAGTAATTTGCCTATGTCTGCAAAAGCACTTCACCAACACCAAATGAAACATTTCACCAGTGATCCCTACACAAGCACTTCACTGATGCCAGATGAAACATTTCCCCTAAAAACATCTTCAGTAGTTTTCCATGTATGCCCAAGCAGTTCACTGCAACTAAATGGAACACTTCTCCCAGTGATCCCAGGATAAGCACTTTTACTGTGATCAAATGAACCGTTTCTCCCAAAGACACATTCAGTACTCTGTCCATGTAGGCCCACAAGCACTTCACTGACATCAGATGAAATATTGCTCCCAGCAATCCATTTAATAGTTTGTCACTGCCTGCATAAGCACTTTACTGACACCAAATGAAACAGTTCCCCCAACAATCCCCTCAGTGTTTTATCCATGCCTGCACAAGAACTTCACTGACGCCAAATGGAACATTTAACTGAATGGTCCCTTCTGTAGTTTCTACATGTGTGCCCATGCATTTCATTAACACTAAAAGGAACATTCCCCAAAACAATCCTTTCAGTAAGTTGTCTGTGTCTGCACAAGCATATCACGGACAAGAAATGAAACATCCCTCCCAAAAAAATATCTGTGCAAAGATGTCAGTAATAACAGGATGAATAATTTCCTCAAATGAACCCTTCTGTATTTGTTCCATTGCTACTGGTCATTCAATGGCACCAAATAAAACATTTCCCCAATGATCATTTCAGTTGTATGTCCATGTCTGTACAAGCACTTTTACTGACACCAAAAGAAACATTTTCCCCAAAACTGCCTGCACAAAGACTTTAGTGATGACAGAATTTACAATTTCCTCAAATGAAGCCTTCTGTAGTTGACCCATTACTGCTGAAATTAATCACTGGCACCAAATAAAACATTTCCCCCAATGATCATTTTAGTAGTATGCCCATGTCTGTGCAAGCACTTTTACTGACACTAAAAGAAATATTTCCCTCATGAACCTTTCAGCAGTTTGTCCATGTCTGCACAAGTACTTCATTAATACCACATCAAACAGTTCTCCCAGTGATCCTTTCAGTACTTTTTCCATGTATGAACAAGAACTTCACTGGCGCCAAAAAGACATCTTCAGTAATTTCTCCATGTAGGCTCAAGCACTTCTCTGACATCAAATGAAACACTCCCCCAACAATCCCTTTAGATAAGAGGTAGAGAGGTATGCAAACCTCTTAAATGCTGCTGCCACTGTTGGATCAATCTTACTTCCTCCCCACACCCCAAAACACAGTTGTGGATTGGAACATGCATGCTAACACAAATCCTGTTGTTCAAGGAACTTTGCAGTCTCTATTTTGAGCTAAGAGGTCCAGAGGTATGCAAACCTCTTAAGTGCTGTTTCCTACTGATTGATCGCTTTCACTCTTCACATTTATGTAGACACACACACACACACACACACACAAACACACACACACACACACACACACACACACACACACACACACACACACACACACACACACACACACACACACACACACGCACACACACACACACACACACACACACACACACACACTTTTGTTCTGATTCACACAAGCACACATGGACTCACACATGCAGATAGAAACATAAACACATGCACAAATACACATTAACACACTTTTTTATACTTTTTTTTTTTACTTTTACACTTACTAAACAGCAAAAGCACTGCATAGAGAGTGATAATGGCTAGATTGATTTCACTCACACTCTCATACACTCACACGCCCACAGATCTGTTTTTTAAGTGCTGCTTAGTGATTGTAAAATAATGGCGACCGTTACCTTTCATTCAATCTGAGCTCCATGGCTGATTTAAATTAGTGTACTATAATCGCCTTCATTTCCACCCACCCCTCCCAACTTTTGCTATGGCAACAGAAAATAAGACTTGTGTCACTGGTGTTGGGACATAAAAGAACTATGCGGCTATATTTAAGACACTACAACCCACAAGCTGATAGGAATACAACATAAGGGTTTTATTTACACTGGGAGATAATACAGGACTTTGGAAGGAGATGTACAAAATAATTTAAATAAAATGACACTGTGAGCATAGGTTCATAGGTTGATAGGTTGGTACTGGGCTATTGGCCCTTGGGTTGAGAGTCTCATCAAAGTGGTCATGGACTTAGACATCAGTATTAAAACAGATTTGGAGTTTTTATGTTATAAATTCAAATATAGTCAAATTTTTACAAGTATAGATGAGTACATGCTTAAACTTAGAGCTAATAAACTCAAAAAGCTTCAACGTGACCGTACAGCCTTCAATAAAGGTACAAGCATACCCTGCACCCTCAGTGGCCCAAGTCTGGCAGCAAGGCAGCCATACTACCAGACAATCATTTGATGGAGCCAGACTCAACCTAATAATCACAACAATTCCAATAATCTCAATCATTTAGAAGAGGTCTCCCCTATTAACATCCCTGATGTAGTTGATGTTTCATTGGACACTGGTGAAACTCCAGTGGGGGTTCGTAGGAGTGAAAGGTTACAGAATGCCTCTCGAAAACAGAATAATATAGCTCATCCTAATAATCAAAATTTTCGGCAGGCCGATTTTTCAGGGGCCAAACTGAAACAGAAGAATACATACCAGAACACCAACAAAGGCAACCGCAAATTCAACAAACTGAAGAGTTAGCAGGTTTTGCTCCTATTAAAAAGGTGGTCCAGTGATTATTACCAACAAAGCAGAAGACTTTAAAGTATATAATTTCTCCACAGTCCAAATCAATTTTGATATTGTGGAGTTCCTTGCTAAGGGCCATACCTTTGTCCCCTCCCAACATCTGGACTTGGTTAAAACTATTCTGGATATTAAAACCTTCACTAGGAAGTTGAATTTTAATTTGTTGATGGAGGATGTCATGAATGTACCTGAGATCGATAGGTTCTATATACCAAGCACTTTTACCCCCCCCCCCATTACACCCTATACTGCAGGTCTTTGAACACGCTTGTGTATTAGATATAATATCAAAAACAAGCTTAAGAGTAGGTATACACACAACATAAGCAAACTTGAACATGAGTACCTTAATTTTATCAAGTCACAGGATATTCATGTTTGTAAACCAGACAAAGGAGGGGGTTTGGTTGTGTTAGATAATTCTGACTATGCCGAACGGTTGAAGTTGGTATTAGATATGCCTGCTTATCAACTGAGTTCCCGAACAGAGGTAAATAGGGCCTATCAACAGATTAAAAACTGCATTAATGACTTATTCATAGTAGGTAGGATTGAACAAAATATTTACAACTACATGCTGTTATTATACCCTAGGTTCCGATATTTTTTTGGAATCCCCAAAATTCATAAAAATTTGGTGGATCCACCTATGAGACCCTTAGTAGATGGTCATTGCTCACCTACCTATCCATGTGCAAAATTTGTTGATTCTATACTGAAGAAATATTTAGTACCTGAAGTCCACGTGTGTAAAGACTCTTGGTCTTTTTTTGAGAAAAATTGACAGCTTACAGTACAATGAGGAATGTAATTTCCTTACGGTCAACATTAAAGACCTTTACACTTGTATCCCACACATGTTAGGCATTGAGTGGATTGGCTTCATGTTAAAGAAAAATGGAGCATCAGTGGCAGAAATTGCTTTGGTAATTGAATTACTTGATGTGATTTTGTCCAACAACTATTTTATGTTTGGTAATGATTTTTATTTACAAAAAGTAGGGGTAGCTATGGGCTCCCCATGTGGAACCAGCAGAGCAAATTTAGTTATGGCATACTGGGAGACAGAATTTGTGTTTAAAAATGAAAACGTGAATAATTCCCTACTATACTATACACATTTCCTGGACATCTTTATTCTATTAAAGGGTGCTATTGATGTCAGCAATAATCTAGGAGACTATTTTAATCAGTCAATCCAGTTTCTGCAATTTGCATCCACATTCAACACTGAGGAGATAGCGTATTTAGACATCAATAGGGTACAAAAATGCTTTGTAGCCAAGATCTACAAGAAGAGCACTTATTCTAATGCTTTCCTGCACTTCTCAAGTTGCCACCCTCACCATCAGAAATGGTCAGTTGTTAAAGGCCAACTGGTGAGGGCCGCACGTATAGTAAGTCAGGATAGTGAATTTATAGATGAATGCTACCTTTTGAAAAATATGTTTCTGAGTCGGGATTATCCTGAAGCCTTACTAGACCCTCTAATAGAAGAAGTCAAATTCAAGAGGTTTAACAAGGTTTATAATATCTTAAGTGTTAAGCAAGTAGAGAGGGCTCAAGATGCCATTGCCAATTCAGGCAACCAAGAGGTTCTTAGTAGCCTCAGTGGACAGAACACAGTAGGTAAAACAGATTTTCATTTGAGTTTCACCACTGCACTCACAGTGGATAGTCAAGTTATTATGACAGATTATCCAGAAGAATTGAGAATTATTTAGAAGGAACTCAACATTATTTGGTAAATTGGGAGAACATCCCAAAGTGATATTCAGAAGGGGCAAAAATGTAAAGGATTTGTTGGAACAGCAACATAGGAACATCACTAAAATTACAGGTATGGGTAAATGTGAATCCTGTAATTTTTGTAAACATGTTGATGTTACTAACAGGTTTTCTATCAATGACATTCAGTATAAATTAAAACAGAGGTTCAATTGTAACTCTAGGAATGCGGTGTACTTAGCTAGGTGCCAATGTTGTCCCGCATTTTATATTGGCAAAACAGAGCATAGACTCTGTGACCGAGTCTATGAATATCAGTATGCAATTTCCAAACGTAAAATTGATAATGCCCTAGAAAAAAACATTCTCACTTACAAGGATCATAAATTTAAATACATGATTATAGATCAGGTAGCTTTTGACATCAGGGGAGAACCTTTACTTTACATTTAGAGGAACTAGAACTGTTTTGGCAAATTAATTTGAATGCCTATAATTACCCAGGAATAAATGAAACTTGTTCTATTAGCTGTATTTTGAAACTGAAAAGTTTGCAGAGATGAGTTTGTTTGTATTAACTATCTTAGTGCGTTTTTTATCCAGTTTAGTAATGCTCATTAGTAGTACCTTCTGTGTATGTTAGTACTCCTAATGTTTAGGCTGATTTATAATAACACTCACACAGTTATATTTAGGTGCAGACTCTCAAAATATATTTAAGAAGAACAGTACTTAGCAATGTAAGATTTTAGAACTACATAAAATATTTTATATTTTTTTGGTTTGATATCTACTGTACCAGTTTTTAACTCTCAGTAGCTAGTAATTGTTTTTAATGAGGGAGTGTATCTTTAAGTATATATATATATATATATATATATATATATATATATATATATATACATTTGATGTTGTTCGCTCTGATTGGTACAATCTACCATCTATTACTATTTCAGTGCATTCTGCATTGTTTGGTTGTAATCTGATGAAGTTTGCTTTGCAAGCAAACGAAAAGCGCTTCATTTCAATTGTATTTAGTAAATTAGTGGTTCAGACTCAGCTTTGCTTGCCGTTCCTATGTTTGATTTTATTGTTTGTTATGTGCTGGCAATTTTTGTTAGTTCTTCACTGCCAAATGTTACCTTGCAAGGAGTACCACAGGAACTGCTTGAACATCAATAGTCGTTGTCAAATGTTAGCCTGCATGGAGTACTGCAGGAACTGCCTGAACAACATTAGTCAGTGCCAAATGTTAGCCTGCATGGAGTACCGCAGGAACAATCTGAACAACATTAGGGAGTGCCAAATGTTAGCCTGCATGGAGTACTGCAGGAACTGCCTGAACAACATTAGTCAGTGCCAAATTTTAGCCTGCATGGAGTAACGTAGGAACTGCCTGAACACCATTAGTCAGGGCCAAATGTTAGCCTGTATGGAGTACCACAGGAACTTCCTGAACAACATTAGGAATTGCCAAATGTTAGCCTGCATGGAATACTGCAGGAACTGCCTGAACATTAGTCAGTGCCAAATGTTAGCCTGCATGGAGTAACGTAGGAATCAGTGCTACGCCCTCTCCAGTCAAGCATTCATTTTGCAGTGTGGCAAAAATCTAAATAAATGTATTAGATAATTTAAATAATAATACAAGAGAATATTGTGATTTGGTAAAAGAAATTAAAAAAACTTGAGAAAAAAAATTAAGACATTATTGTTTATGCACAGATACTATTTGCAAGGGTGGGGGAGGGAGGTATCTGTGTATTTTCAATGAATGGAGTATCTTTGCTAGGGATAATATTTGGGAAACATTATATAGTTATAATGTAATTAGTTTCATAGATTAGTAGTAGGATAACTGCCCTTATGCCATTTTAAACCTAGCCAGTTACCTCATGTGAGAATTAAACCCTGCACCATGTGTCTGTAACATAAAGACCTTAACCATTATGCCAAACTCCCACCATTTTGGTAAAATAAATGAAAGAAATAGGTCTTCTGTGGTGGAAGTATAGATTAGCATTCAAGAAAAAAGTTCACCTGATGAATTCTTTAATAATGGGAAAAATAGCATATATGTGGAATGTTTATGTGATCCAAGAAAAATATGAAAAGGAAATTGTGCAACTGGTGAATCCAGTTGTTTATTCTGCATCTTTAAACATGTATAGATTAAAGAAGGCAAATGAGAATTTAATCATGAGAATGTCTAAATATAAGTACAACAATTACTGGGAGATGTGAATAATAAAAATTGAAAAGGAATGTGCCAATGAAGAAACAAAAAATGAGCAAGAAAAATAATAACATTTAAAATAAAGCATAATATATAGAAAGCTAAAAAGGAAGTTGTATAATAATGTGATGAAACAATATTATAATGTAAATATCTGGTAAAACTTACCAGAAGAAGTGATTAAAGCCATTAAAGTAAGGAAAAAGTGGTGTGCTAAGATAGTAGAATGCCAGGATTTCCTATGGAGACTGGCAATAAATACATTACCAGTAAAGGGGAATATTCCACATAAAAAGTTGAAAGTGTGCTTATTTTGTGGGAAGGAAAAGGCAACATGGCACTTTTTTTTTCTTTTTGAAATGTAAAAGAGTGGTAAAACTCTGGAAAAAGTTGCATGGAAAAATATTGAGAATACTAATGACTTAAACAATACAGATATGAATATGATAACCCACGGTGGTGGTACTGCGGTAGCGTTGTCGCCTCACAGTAAGACGCTGTCCGGTTCGATTCTCAGTTAGAGCGTCTTCTTCGTGGAGACATGAGTGAATGGGCATACTTTCGTTGAAGGTTGTGCATCAGGGCTGGTAACTCGGCACATAAAAATCAACTACCAATCATTAGCGGACTGCTGTGGCGACCCCTAACTGGGAAAGGCCGAAAGACACAACAACATGGATATTGTAAGAACAAGAAGAAAGAATATATGAGAGAAGTAGATAAGAATTTATTTTATGTAATATGGATTATAGGGCATGAAAGACTGAATGAAATATTTTTTTAATGAGTAATGGGATTTTGGTAGATATAGTTTAAAAATTAGATTGGGCGGCCACGGTGGTGCAGTGGTTAGCATTGCTGCCTCACAGCAAGAGGTTCTCCGGTTCGATCCTCGGCTGGGGTGCCTTCTGTGCGGAGTCTGCATGTCCTCCCTGTGGTCGCGTGGGTTTCCTCCGGGTGCTCCGGTTTCCTCCCACATCCCAAAGACATGCTGCAGGTGGATTGGATACTCTAAATTGGCCCTAGGTGTGCGTGTGAGTGTGCCTTCTGTGGAAGGTTGGGCGCCGGGCTGGCAACTCGACACCGTAAAACTCCACTGCCATTCAATGTGCGGACAAGGTGATCCGCTGTGGCGACCCCTAACTGGGAAAAAGCCGAAAGAAGAAGAAGAAGATAGTTTAAAAATTAGATTATGGTTATGGAGGAAGGAGTGCTGGTCAATTATAGAAGAATAACAGTATGAATGTTATAATAAAAATGATAAATAGTTATAAAAATATAAATGTGTATTTATCTGCCTGTGAATATGTATATTTGTAAAATATGTAAATAATGCTTTCTCCTTTGTGTTAAATAAAGGACCCCTACTCTTTTCAACAAGTGCCATGGGGTCATTTAATTTCACTGGAACTACCACCAATTCACGCAAGTGGGACCCAGTTTAATATCTCATCCTAAATACAACATACCCAAGAGTGCAGCATCCCCCCCCCCTTTATGGTACACTTCAGTGTATAGCACTCAGTGAATCGGGGACAAATTTCAACAGAATCAGGGACAAATCCAGAAATAATAAGGAAAACTTTTAAAATATTAGTACTATTAACCTGAGGCATTGAAAGAATAAGACAAATGGAAAGTAATATACTTTGTCTGCAGTAAAAGAAGACTAACTCTAATTATTGTCATTATTCATTAAGTGTAATGCACTACCTTCTGGAAAAGTCACTGGTTTTAGGAGGGGTTAAGAGGAACATACTAAAAATCAGTCTCAGGCTCAGCAACCAATCTGCTTGATGTTTGAATAGACCTCACAGGCATTTGCAGCAAAGTGAGTGTGCCAAGTGTTGCATCCCTAACACTGACTACAAACCATAACACTAACTCGGTGACTGACATTCACAGACATAACTGTTAGTGATTTACCAAAAGAAAAAGATAAAAGCAACCTGGTAGTTGGTGTAGAGGATTAAGGCTCTTCTGCACAATAGTTAAGGTACAGGGCTTGGCCCTGAGCAAAGTAATTTAACTAGACAGTGCTTGAACTGGGACATTCTTCAGAGACACACACACACACACACACACACACACACACACACACACACACACACACACACACACGCACACACACACACACACACACACACTGCATATCCACTTGCTAGAATGCATTCATACTCTGCATACCTGCTCTTTTCTGTAACTGCATCACACACTCTGCCTATCTCTGCTCTATTCAGCTGAATCAAGCTGCTCATAATCCCCCAGTACATCCTGGATGCTGTTGGCACGGATAAAATCTACCAGACATATGCATTTTTGATTTGTTCATGTGTTGGATGTGCTGACATTAAGCTCCTTCTCATACAGATGTTGAGGCTTTTCTTTTCGGTGTAAAAATTAAACCAAGCAGAGCACAAGCTTTTCTTTTTTTAATCAAGAACAACCACTGCATATTTTATCTAGGGCCAGTTCCATCCAGCAGCACCCCACCCAGTAGCACCAGGCCCTAGGCAGCTGCTTTGGTCGCCTTGTACAAGATCTAACTCTACTCACATGGGCACCTATGACAGCTGGATCCTCCAATCACTCCTCACCTGACACTACTTCTACAGCTGCCACAACTATGTCAAGCAGTGCCATGGTGTTCCCATGTTGTGACTCTCATAACACCATGTTATGTAGCATGGACAAGATCACAAATCTCATGTTTTGGATTGCTAGAATATACTGCAGTGCACCTCCAGATATATCCAACCAGCAGAAGTGTGAATTCAGCAATCCAGCACATGTTTAACGATATTACTTTTCTGTGCTGGTGTGATGTTATATGCCATCTCCGCCATAGTCTGGACTGCAGATGGGAGTCATCAATCACAATTCCAAGGGAAATCCTGTATTACCTGCATCACAAGGCAGTGGATACCATTATAAGTGACCTGCTACCTACTTTTGTGAGACCACACTATGGGGTGACCCTAGGGAAAGTCACTCCATATGAAATACTGAAATAGATCACGTGTGCCAGATGTGGGAATCTTGGAATCTTCCTGGATGGCAGACAGATGCATTGTTTAGAATACCCTGTGTACTATACCTTATCTGCAAGCTGATGGATTTGACATACCAGATGCCATGTGGAGCAAAAAGGACCTTGATGGCAATGTAGGTGCAATCATTTTTCTTTGGCCTCAGGGAAGTCAGCTATGTCATAAAATGTACACATAGTGGGACTTCTCCATGGAAGTTAAATATATTCCTCCCTATGGTGCAGAGTCATGGCAAGGAACTGGTATGGAATCCCTGATGTTCACACCTGCAACCGCCAAGCATGTCTCCTGTCTGATGCTGGAAGGTCCCCCTAGCAAGGATGGTTCCTGTCACAGAAATCTTTGTGTCCACTGGGGCATGCAGTCCATGCATCCCTTGATTCTATGTATAGTGGAAATGTGCTGTCAAATCCCATCATAACTTTAAAAAAGCATTTTTTGTAATACATCAGAGTGGTAACGTTGCATGTCTCATGTCACATGACAAGCTAGTTTTTCAAAGACTGTGTTGTGTGTTCATTACTGCTTATAGTTTTATAAACTCAGACTGAATTCTTTATGACAACTATAGTCATATTAGTGGTGTGTGTGTGTGTGTGTGTGTGTGTGTGTGTGTGTGTGTGTGTGTGTGTGTGTGTGTGTGTGTGTGTGTGTGTGTCTGCTTCAGATAGCAGAAAGGCCAACAGACCTTCCTGTATGATACGACAGTTTCCAAGACCTAGGACTTTTAGATTTAGAGAAAATAATGTGCAGTGGTATCTGTTGTTTTATTGCAACTATTCTAGTATTGCCTAAAGCTAATGTGACTTTTTATATCATGTCATATAGTTAAGATCACCTATAGGTAATTATTCGTAATTTGCACAGTAGGGGTAAGTATACCAGAAATGTGAATTATGGGCCCTTCTAGCTTGCTGATTTATTTAATAACTGTATGTGTCATATGTACTTTGTGACTTCTCTTAGTCAGAGTTTCAATGTTTCTGCAAGGCCAAATGTGGCATCCTATAGTATATTGTTTTAGACTAAACATATGTTTCTAGATTGTTTAATGCATCATTCTAGCTAAAGACAAACTGTACAAACCTTAGAAAACATCTGATACAAGAATAATATTATAAACATTCCTTAGAAAAATTAAATATTCAGTTAAACTGTGTCATCTTTGTAATAATCTGAAAACCTTACATAAGCCCAACCTGTTACAATTTGTAATAAAAGGCCTAGGGTTCAGGCAGCTAGATAGTTCTTTCAAACTGACAGCCTGATATGCAAGTTCAGAAACTAGTTCCGAAATACTTCCCTTTTGCAAACAGGAATTTGTAAAAAAAATAATTAAAGGACAGTTTAAGAGATGTCTTGAGAAAAATAAAATGCCATTTGCTTTTTTGTAATGTTTTTTAGTATCTTTCAGGACACGTGAGGATGGCATGTCTACTAACTTCCATATAATGTCTGTCCACGTGTTAGCAGTTGACAGTGTCTCTCTCTCATGGAAGTAATCGTATGTAGGCCACTCCTGAACTCTTGTGTGACGCAAAGGGTGGTGACATACAATATTATGAATACTGTCTCTGAAGATGACAACTAGCACATGCTGACTAGCTCTGGCAAATACTACCATATGTTAGCACTAGTAGTAAACTTGCACAATGAAAAATGATGATGTTTAGAATATCTGGTCACAACTGCTCATCAAGCTACATTTTTTTCTGAATCTTGCTACAATGCTTAATGCCATCATTTGCATATGCAATGAATCAAATTAGAGTGTTGACATTCATGTGCATATCACTAAGCAGGCATCTGCTTGTAATCAACACCATGCTATTTTTGCAACAGTTAGGGTTTCTACGTATACTTTTGAATCAGCCCCTCCCTGAATGTCATTGCTCGCCCTGTAATTTTATGTAAAGCACTGTGCTATTTATTTTGACTGCACGCCAGATTTTGTTATGGAATAAAAACAGAACAAAAAGTAGATGTTGTGGTTCTTAATATAACGGAAAAAAATCATTAAAATAATTAGAACTCGGATGCTGTTGTAATTAACATTTCAGATTTGTGGAGCTTAAACAAATACATATCACTGTAGAAATTATAGATTACTAAATCAATGGATTTAGTGTAATGCAAATCAACTGAACCCTGCAAATTAGTGTAAACAGTGTTCTACCACTCATTTCTGCCATGTATATTCTGCTTGTACTGTCACTTACCTAGTATAAAATTCAGTTATAATATGCCATAATGGCTGCTGCTTGTAGGACTTGATCCTGCCAACTGAACGTTTCATTACATTTACTGGTAGTTGTTATTCCTACCTGGTTCCGTCCCTGTAATTACTACTGTACTGTTAATAGACATTGTGACAGTTTCCGTGATTAGTTTCAGAATGTCTCCAGTCTCGGTACTGTTCAATGGTAATGACTGAGCAACGATATCTAGAAAGAGAAATAGAAAAGTATCACAGACACAAGCTTGCCTTTCTTCTTCAATTAAACTGTATGAAAATTAAAGAAAACATCCTAAACATTTTTTTTCAATTGCACTTTCTTTTTCTGTACAGCAACAAGTAAACATACAAGGAGTGTTTGCCCCAGACTTCTTTGTTCAGCTCTCGCCTCTCACCAAAGCCAGTGCTTTGGTTAAATTAACAGTTAAGGGCAGGGCACTTGCAGGTAAATTGCTGAAGGGAAGAGTCTAAGGGGTGTTTAACATGTAAGGGGCAGGACACTTGCAGGTAAACTGCTGAAGGGAAGTGGCTAAGGAGTGTTAGCAGAGGAAAGTAAAAGGGTCTGAGTCAGGTAATAGTATGCAGAGCAGAATAAGAAGTCATTTATGGTAAGCACACATCCAAGTCTGCTCCTTCCTGCAACAGACTTGATAGAATAAATTAATTATCTCTGGTTTTACTCTGTCTTTGACCAAGAAAAAACATGGTGATGACTACTTACCTGGAAGCAAGGTACAATAATTGGTTAATAGGTTGAGTGTAAGCTATTGCCTAGGGCTTGTGATTTCTTAGGTACATGTAAAAATAATAAAATACTAATAGAAAATGATTATAGAAGAAAAGTGTGGCAGGATAAATAATAAGGGTGCCAAAATGTATGTACTTAAAATTTGAATGATAAAACAGTGCAGAGCAGGTAGGCCCACTATAAGGTGGTTAAATGCTGCTCAATGATGAATGAAAGCAGGTTATCCGGTTGCGTCTAAGCAAATGCAAGATTCAAGGAAACGGGTAAAAGAGGGAAATAACGGGTAAGGAATTACAACTGTATAGCAGGGATACCTTTTAGTTCAGTGTTAAAGCTCCTGGTGATGAATGGAGCATATTCTGGAAAGGTACATACAAATACAGGGAGGAGAGAAGTATTGACAAATATGTGAAATACAGGTGCTTTAGATTTTACTACATAAAAAGATGTGAGGCAGGTCTAGGAGAGACAGGCCATTTCTGTTATCTGTCTTTGATTTTGCAGAATATCTCTGATTTTACCTCATATATTTGTCTTATCCTTAGTAAAGTTTTTGATTTTTCAGGTAAATCACTGTAGAGTACAGTCTGTCAACAACGCTAGTCATGGAATTTTTGTACTTCTTCATGACTAATAAAATGCAAGCTGATGCAAATCCTGTTACTCTATTAATATTTTAAGTGAATTATTAGAGTAATATTTTAAGCCTCATCCTGATTTCTGTCTTTTGTTCAGAACTCTTAAACAAATAAGTTGAGAAGTATAGGTCAAACGGTGACCTTGGCTGGATGATGTTGCCTGTGTTTTGGACCTGGTGGATATATTTTAAGGGTCTATGAGCTTTAGACCATGTAACTCTTGTAAAGTTAAATGGTAAATGCTCCAAGTTGCTGCTTTGATATTTTAACCTCAGTACTATGGAAGAGAATTTTCTTTGAATGATAGTACTGATAATTATCAGTTTGGAGTTTTTCAATGAGCAGGCCTGCATTTCATACTAGAAATTTGGAGACTATGTTACAAAGCTGTGTCTAATCAAAAGTGAAATTATAGATGAATATGTCTGTTGTCATTTGCAACAGCAGTGGTGAGATGATGAGACATAGAATGCTACTAAATGCTGTGTTACAGCTTCATAACTGAATAATGAATATTTAAGTAATTTTTTCCTTTTTTTGCCCCACCTCCATTGTATAACATCTAGTGGATCAAGAGGGGATTTCTGCACCTAACTATAGTGTCACCAGTACAAGCCCCTCACCAGGCTGGAAATGCTCAACCATTGGCAGGTTGGAAAGGGGATAGGGAAGCAGGAGTAGAACCTCTGACAGAATCATGTATGCTGTTTTGTATGTGGATGACTTCTTTGGAACAGCCTAACTGAGCACAGCTGCTTGTATCACATGCATCATTACATGTAATGTCAGTTATCTACAGCCCTATATTCTAATGCTGATTTTTAAGAATAATCTATCTTGTGATCACAGCACACCCTCATCATCATCAGGACAGTGCCAAGTTGCAGTCAAAAGTCCACCTCATCCCTCCCAGAGTGGGAATGCTGAAAAAATGCTTCTTCTTCCCACTCTGGTTTCCCTGGCTTCTGCTGTGTTTTTCCTTTGTTTTCTTAATTTGTGGATACAGGTGAACGTAATGGTGGCTGCCATTTTGATGCCAGCATGTGTAGTGACATTCATGCCCCTGAGTCCTGGAGCACTTTTATCATGGTAGGAGTACCCTTCTTGCCACAGGAATGCTCCAGTGGAATGCATGGTTATGTAATCAGAGCCAAGATGTCAAAAGGGGTCAAAATGCATGGTGATGACTGTTGCTTATGCATTTTAGACTACAATGCAGTTTATTCAGCATACTGTAATAGCCACTTTCAAAAAATGAAATATAGTTTTTATTACAGGCAGCCAACAGCACGGCATTACTGACATTAATTAACTTGACTGTAGAAGGTGTTTGACTATAGCTTCATAATTAATTTTGTACATCTTTATCAAACACTTCCACTAATATTTTACATGCCACTATCCCAGATGCACTACAAAATTGTCTCTTTTAAATTATTTTTTTCAAGCTAAACAACTTTGTTCAGAAGATACTGATTTTAAACAGGCAACTGGAGATATTATAGGAAGACTAAATGATAGAGGCTATGGAGAGAGAATCTTCAGTTTTCGCTACAGAAAATTTAAAACAGGGACCTGCTTTTATGCAATGAATTTAAATTGAAAGAAGGTGTCACAGATTATAGGGAGCAAGTTTTCTTTGAGACTTAGTATGACCTGTTGTTTATCAGGATACCAAGAATCATTGAAAAACAGCAGCATAAAAATTATAATAATACACTGGGAAATGTGGATAAGAATTCCCCTCCAATTTCTTCAGAAATTCATCAAGCCCCATGGATAGACTGGTTCACTCAGGTACTTATTTGGATTCCACTCAAACGTTAGAGGATTCTATGCACTGTAAAGGGTTATCTGTATCTGAATATATATGTAACGTGGGGGATAATTTTCTACATAAATATTCTTTTAAGATAGGACTGTAAAACTGTTACAACAAAGCAATAGTTTATACCTTGAAGTGCCCTTGTAACTATATTATACAAGGCAAATCAGATGTCAAGTCCAAGTGATACAGGATCACATTATCGGTATTTAATTAAAGCAGCCTTATGATCTCAATTATGTATTTTTTTCTATAACAGAGAACTACATTCAGATGTTTCAACATTTTAATTATGGATGATGCTAGTTTATTTATTTATTCATTTATCTATGTATTTATTTATTTATTTATTAAAATATGCTACAGCTTAAAGTCTTAAATGATAAGTTAGTTATGATGTTCTTGCTCTGGACAAATAATTTCTGCAATTAAGTTAATGAATGCCACATCTTTTGTTATTGGGTTAATTTTGGAAGTAGAACATTTCTAAGTAGATTATTTGATCAAATGTTCAGAACATTTTGATGCAAGGTAAGCAGATTTGGTGCAATGTAAGGAGAGGTGCTAGTTCATTTTAGGCATTGTTATAAAAGCAATTTTTTAACCTTGGAAAATAGCTAGCATAGTATGCTGAATATTGATTTTTTAAAACCTGGATATAACAGAGTATGAATTTTTTCTTTTTTTGGTTTAATCAGCCATACTGAGCTGGAAGCCTATGACAGAGGTCAGATCATAACTGAAAATCCATAAACACTTATTTTATTTATTTTAATTTTGTTTGTTTCTTCACCTAAGAGGTATAAAGTTATAGTCTCAATTTAAAACGAAGAGTAGGACTGGCTATATCTGAATATGTCAGTGTTACAGCAGTTGTCCAAAACAGGTCTTAATAAAGTCAGAACAGTTATTTACAATGTATACAGAGAATACATGAAGAAAGCCATATGGTTCATAGGTTCATAGATTAGTACTAAGCTAACTTCCCTTGTGAGCCATTTTAAGCCTAGCCAATTGTCCCTTGTGAGACTCAAACCCTGCACCTTGTGTTTGCAAGGTAAACACCTTAACCATTAGGCCACCCTCCCAACCTCTAAAATTGGGAAGAGATAAGGGAGAAAGACTGAGAGTTTATGGGTGGGGATGGAAAGGAGGGACGAGAAGGAGCGATAAAGAGATGAGATGTGTGTGTGCGTAAACAAATGAGGGAATAAAGAATAGAAGCAGGTGCTGGGGTATGGCTGAGCACATAAGAAGGGTATCAGTCAAGGTGGCTGAGTAAGTAGGACAGCTGGGGATTAGGCTGCACCACTACTGTGGAATTATTTATAGTGCGCCTCTCTGAATAAAGAGGATTTTTGCTCTGTGTGAAACATTAGAAGAGTGGAAATATTTTGTGGTAGGAAGGCCCAAATTCTTGGCACTAGTATAGAACAGTGTTTTGTAAAGTGCTGCCTTGTATAAGAGTGCTGAAAATGATGGATGTAAGATGCTAGTATCACATTGAAGTCTAGTAGTTTACACTATGGGAAATTATGTGAGTTTTGTGACTTGCACATGATTGGGGTGGGGTTATTTGCACATGTGTTTGGAAACTGGGAAATACCTTATACACAAAGAAAACTGTGCACTGGGTGCTACACTATTACCTATCACTATTTCACAAATTGCAAAAGGCTACTGTATGTCGCAATAACTGTATACAAGCCTTACCTCGTATTCTGCATTCATTACAAATAGCTTCTAAAGAAAGGGCCTCAGTTCTTTATGATTTGATGTCCTCTTTGTAATACTCACTCTTAAACCAAACATGTTTCCTTACTACCACCCATGAAGTGGATACCCTTGAGGAATACTTTAAGATATGACAGGGCCATAGTCAGCACTTTATTCATTGAGAGGTAAAAATTTAGATTTTTGATGGTCATATTGAGAGTTTCTCAAGCCTCTTAAGATACTTTTCTGGCAAGCAGATAATGCCTTTACTCTTCCTAGTTTGGAAGCGTTATTCAGGTTAGCACAAAGATAATGATTATCAATATCATTATCTTTGTCCAAACAAGAAAAGGAAATGCAAAAAAAAATCTACTGCACACTCATTAATGTGAAAAAAACTGTATGACCTTATCTGATACCATCAAATGATCTGGCTATCCAAAAATCTCTGCAGCATTATGCTGCAAGTAAGCTTGTCAATGAGTGTTCTGGCACTTTAATGAGAAGTGTCTTTTGAGACTTGTTTCTCAGTGCCATCAAACCTGAAGTGTCCTTCAGAAGTGAAGGACTCGTTTCTTCTATCATTCAGGTTTTTCACATTTCTACTTTCTGTCATGCTTTAGGTGATACTCTTTCCCCTTAGCCATCACTCTGCTATGGTTAAAACTCTGGTACAAAACCAACACTTCATCAGTACTCTTCCAGGATAAAGGCCTATCACAAGCACACTTCTTTATAGATTTATCCAATTTTCTTTAACTTCTAAATAAAATGCAATGAACCTTAGACTAGCATGAGACAATGTGTGGATACAATTACTCTGGCATGAATAAAGGATTTACAAAAATAAAATTGTGAAAAGACGTGAATAAAATGAGGACGCCTCTACAGATTTATGTGGCAGCAGTTTCATAAGCATGTGACCAGCACTGGTCCTCATTGTAAAGAAATGGACAGCTGCTAAAATTCAGAAATGGACAGCTGATAAAATTGCAAAAGTCGGTATAAAAAATATATCACAAGATGGGTAGATCCAAATGTTATTATTTACTTTTACAATAACCTTCTCTGAAGAAGATAATGGAACAAACTGTCTTTTGACAGTAACTCTCCTTTCCCTTAGTTAAGTGACCTCAGAAAGCAAACATCAGGGCAAATATGAAACTCCAAAATGAACATCACAACGTAAACAAACCACATACATAAATACAGCCATATTGTAAAAACAAAATATAAATTAACTGATCCAGCTGATAGAAAGGCAAATTAGAAAGCCATACTTGAAACAAAATTTTATGTAATTAGGCAAACTAAGCAGAGATGCTCCCATCAATTTGTAGCATACTTTAGTTATACATTTTATTATGCTATATTTATACTCTACTGAAAACCAACATTTACATATTGGCTGACATATGTGCAGTTTTTGTACTTCAGTTGACAGAATGATTGTTTTTGATTTTTCTTTTTTTTTTTCAATATTTTTACTTGACCCCTTGTGATTTGTGTAATATGCATACCTCTTTTGTGTTGGTCATGAAATGTGTATTAAAAAATAATGCACATATCCACTTTTCAAACATAAATAAAAAAAAATATATATATAAGCACATGGATGGACTGGAAGTGCAACCAGGACTGGTTTTCTGCTTGCATCTAAATGTTGCTTTGAAAGGGTCTTTAATTCCTCTACAGTCACAAATGAACCATAAGAAGAATGAAGGAATAAACAAAAAGCTGAAAGAACAAAATATTGCAAGTATCAATATATAGAACTCTGGACATTTTCTCTTTGTGAATCCTGAATTTTGATCTAAAATCCAATTACTTTGGGGATTCCAAAATGGCTATACATTGATTTGGGCTCTGTGAAAACAGAAACTGTGAAAAAAGGGCCAATGAAACTGTCAGCTTGAGTAAAATTCAATTACAGGCTAGTATTTATACTGTATAGGATAGAATACATTCGGAAAACCTGTGAGAAAATCAAACAGAAATGGAAAAAATAAAAACTCTGTCTGGGAAGAATCTTGCAGCTATTCAGCAAAATGCAATTCAACTTTCAGTGCTGGCACAGGAGATGGCTTGCAGTAATTTAGAGGAAAAACTAAATTAAATGTACTCAGAGGTGTTTAAAATAAATGAAACAATGAAGAAACACATCAATACAAATAAGCATGCTGCAGAACAGAAGAAGCTTTAGCTAGCTATTCAGATGAGCTAACAAAACCAAAGAATCAGTGGTTGGAATATATAAAATAATAGACAAGCTTGAGGTTTCTCAAGTACAGCTACATCAAAAACAGTAGTTAGTAGATAGCACATGAAAGGAAAACCTGAGATTATCCAATTTACCTAAAAAATGGAAGGAACAGACTGAATTCATTTTTTTCAATGTGTGTGTGTGTGTGTGTGTGTGTGTGTGTGTGTGTGTGTGTGTGTGTGTGTGTGTGTGTGTGTGTCTGTGGGCCTGTGCTTCAAATACGGTCATGAGAAAACAACCAAGCCCTACAATAGCAAAGATGGATTCATACCTGCAAAAAGGGTAACTCTGGACAAAACTGAAAGAAGGGAAATTACTAAAAAATGGACTCAGTAGAGTATTTCTGGAAAAGTATTATTCATTCTGCACCAGACAAAAGAGAAGCAAGTTTGTCCCAGCAATAAGGGACTGTCAAGAGGCAGGCATGAGTTTCAAGCTGCTGTATCCAGCTGTTAGCAGAATATTTTCTGAAGCATCAGAAACTTTTTGATGCAGAACAGGTTAAGGAGAAAATAAAACAAGTTTTTCCAACAAAAATTGAACTAGTAAGCAAAGTGAGATCCTGCTACTTATTTTTTTGACAATAGTTAAGCCCATAGATAGACTTTGCCAGTAAAGCATTTTCCAGTTTTTAGATGGAAAATGCTTAAGAGACAGAAAAAAAGCACAGAAGCTAACTAGAAGAGTCAGGAGTACTTTGGACTTGATCCAGAGACTGGTGTTTAGAGATAGAAATGATCCAGAAGAAGACCAGCAATATTTAAATTAGTGAATAAATGGAATATTATAAAGCACCAGTCCAACTAAATATAGGAATATACACATGAAATTGACTTTGTAAGAAAAATGTGGCTGAGAAAGACTGAAATTTTGTTGACTTAAACTGATGGGTGAACTGAAAAGCATATACCCCACTTTCTATCATTAAACTTTAGATGCATACTAAAGGGAATGAAGAAGTTGCTAAGTAACAGGTTTTAATCTTATTAATATTTGTATAGAAATTTTATGATGTAAATTTCATATTATATTGTAACGCAGTTTTGTACTGTGCATAAATGGTATTTTAAATGTGAGGTGAGAGGAGTCTTATCAGTGACTACTGCATATGTTAAAGATACAAATTCAAACACATCCTTTTTCTTAGTTGTAAGATATGCAGGCCTTAGACTGCAGCATGCTAAAAAAGGCTGGACAGACACAAGTTAAAGTCATATAATTCAGTAAAATGTTGCTGTTTAGGTGGGTAGGGTGTAAAAATTGCTCAGGTGGGCAGGGCAGAAAAATGTGTACTGATCATATTATATATAAAATTAAAATAATAACCCCCTCCATGCTTACAGGAGTGGATGTCAAGATTAATGTCCTTGGTTTAAGTTACAGGCAATGTTTTTTTAAACAAATAGGTCTGATTAATAAGACAACATTATGAAAGATGTGGAAAGTAATTTTCTTGCATTTATAAAATTATTAGCTATCTGTTTCCATTTGTAAATAATCTAAATGGGAGAGTAGTCTGCTGGTGTAGGCATAAATAATACATATGAATGTAAAATGATCATTTCATGCATCTACAAAGTTACTACCTTTTTATTTTTGAAAAAAAAAAACAAGAACTGGCAGTAGATGATAGCAAATAATGGAGTTCAGAAAACCATAAAAAGATTTATTGGCGCTTTCATTTAGTGTAATCAGCAAACTTCTAAAGACATATAAAGTTAAAGTAATAACTCTTTTATATGCCACCCCATGAACATTACAAACCAGCAGCCAAAAGAAAATCACAATCACGTAACTATGTTAATCACTCAGCTGCTGAACAATGTAAAACACTAAACTACAAAACTACATGTCTTACTTAATAAAGAAAGAAAGAAAAAAGAAAAAAAACATTATTTATTTATTTTATTTTTATTTATTTTACATTTGTTGACCGGGCTAGTCCAACTGGATACATGTCCATTTTCAGTAGAGGCCCGGGGTGATAAGCTCCACCTTAGACTAATAAAACAGGACAGAAAAAGTCCAAAAATATCTCAATACATTATACATGAAGATTATATACATTTATATACACTTGATTGCCCTTCATAAAAAAGGAATAAAATATATAAACATATTGTAATAAATCAACATATTCATCGGGATTCACGAAGGCTTGCATGGAGTGTAAGAGACGTGCAACACTCCATGCAAGCCTCGTGATCCAGGAACAGCCCTAAACTCCGTGTAAGAGACCAGCTAAAACGTCTCTTACATGGACTGGGCGTGGACATGCTAAATACCTCACTTGCAGCCGAAGGGTATGCAAATGAGGTATATTAGCGATCCACGAAGCAGAAACCAGTCCGTGTAAGAGACATTTTAGCTGCAGAAATGTACTCAGTTGACAACTGAGTAAGTTTCTGCAAATTCCACAATGGAGCCATGTCAGCTCCAAAAAAGGGTGCATATGACTCAGGCAGCATGCCAATGGCCAAATATGTGGCCATTGGCAATATAATCCGATGCCAAAATAATAAAAATATTTTTTTTTTTCGGCGATCGCCGATGTTTAAACCCAGCGCAGCCCCGCGCAAACGGGCTGCGCTGTATAAAACATGAAAATGAAGGTTATAAACCCACAAATGTGGGTTTCATGCAATACATGGAATGACAATGCAGGGACCAGCAGACCAAAAACAACATGGCCACCGTGTAGTGGTTGCTAAGGGGGGGAAGCTGAGTCTAAGACATGTAACTAAGCATTAGTAGGCAATCTCATGTAAATGAGGGTTAGGATACTGAATCTCACAGTCACATAGCAAATGAGCACAGTCTGAGTAGTGTAAGAGATACATAAGGGGGAGGAGTAGAGTAGGAGATAGGTGACATCACAGGGGGGAATGGTAGAAAGAAATGCAGTTCATTGGAGGCCAGTGTAACATGACAGATGACAGACACAGATCATGGAAAGAGGTGTGCCACTAGATAAGTCATGGAAAGTCAAGAAATGGAAGGTGTACACTGTTACTTACACCAAAGTTTCTTGCTTAGCGTGCATGCGCACGTGTGCGCGCCATGAAGCGCGAGTAGGGCAGTGTGCGCACGTGTAAGGCAGACTCAGCATGTGGGAGCGTGTTGGGAGATGTTTAACACTGTTTGCACGTGTGTGCGCGCGTGTAGGGCAGGCTGAGTATGTTGGAGGCTGTTGGCAGACGTGTAACAGTGTTTGCGCGGGTATACGCGCATTTTAAACCAAATAAGTAGATTCTGAACCGTGTAAGCACATGTGCGCGCGTGTAAGCCACTGTGAGCGTGTTTCTGATAGTATGCACATTGCTCCCCCCTGAGGAAACAGAGAGGAAAAAGAAGCAACAGAATTAATAGGAAGCTAGCAGGGATAACTGCTGAAGCTAGCAGGTGAAAACAATTAGAAGCAGGCAATTACACAGGCAGAATAGTAGCCCAGCCCAGCACTTAAAACTCTGCAAACAGTAGTGCAGGATGTTTCCCTTAAGAGACACTGCAAGACAGGAGTAAGCTAATAGAAGTGAAAACTGAAAAAGCTGAACTCAGAGCAGAAATGTTAGGGGCTGCCATAGCTGTCATAATGAGACATAGGCGACTTGCTGAGGGTGGTGACAATGCAGATGGTGCCAGACAACCCACAGTGAGGAGACGGAGAAGAGTGTACAGGCCCAGGGTCACCTACCACAGGTTACATGAGCTGGAGATAGTAGAGCGCTATAGAGTGGACAGAGAGCTCCTGCAGCAAATTGTTGAGCTGGGCAGGACATGTCTCACACACAGAACCAACAGAGGGGAACCCATCCCAGTGGAAACCAAGGTATGTGTTGGCCTAAGAATACTAGCAACAGGTACCGTCCAGAGACCAACTGGCGATATGATGGGGATATCACAGGCATCAGCCTCCAGGGTACTGCACCAGTTCCTGGATGCCATGTCAGCACATGTCGGTGATCATGTATATTTCCCCAATGCCCGTGAGGTATTGGCCAGCAATATGCGTCTCTTCCAGCAAATAGCGGAATACCCTGAGGTAGTGGGTGCAATAGACTGCACGCACATACGCATCAAAGCACCAGCCGGTGAGTGGGGTAAGGCCTATATTAACCGCAAGGGCTTCCCCTCCATCAACTGCCAGGTCGTGTGTGATGCTCAGGGCATAATAATGAATGTGTGTGCTGGCTGCGCTGGGAGTTACCACGATTCCCACATCTGGCATTTGACGCAGCTGTACCAGACATTTGCCAATGGGGACATCCCACACGGACACCTAGTGGGGGATGCAGGTTATGCACTGGAGCCATGGCTGATGACACCCATCAGAAATGCACACACACCTGAACAGGAACGCCATAATGAGGCACACGCACAAACACGTAATGTAATAGAGCGTGTGTTTGGGCTGCTCAAGTCATGGTTCCGGTGTCTGGACACATCCGGTGGAGCCTTGCAGTACACACCAACTACATGTACCCAAATTGTCATGGTATGTGCTATGCTACATAATATGATCTTGCGAAAACAGCTGCAGCAGGACCAGCATAGGGCCGGGCCAAACAGCCCCCCACCATTGCCAAGGCCATCACAGGCAGAGCGTGACTCGGAGGAGGAACAACCTGAGCCTGCCCCAGTAGGCAGAGGGAGGCGTGCCCAGTATGCCCTGGCCTTGGCAAAGAGGCAACGCATAGCACATACACTGGCTCAGTAGGAACCCTGGGAATGATACCCCGTCTGACTCACTCAAATAATAACATGGATGCCTAAAATGACATGACCTGCTCACAAACATGTACAGGGAAGTGTAATATGCGCATCCGACAGAGGCAGCCCTGCAGCACCACCTGAGGCATGAATGCTATGTGTTAAGTAATGTAACACCATGTACTATATGCACACCTGAGCACCCTGACTAACATCCACCCTCACCAAGCATGAAGCCACAAAATGATGATAGGATGATCAAGTGCAATAACTGGCTGAAGTAATGCAGTTAGTCAAAGGGGCGCCAATGTGTTTCAGGCTGGGAAGACATGCGGAGCTTGACATGATGCACCACCTGCTAGGGGTGGCATGCACCTATCATGCCATGCCCCATGGATACTGGCAAAGGCTGTCAGTACCCATAGCATGCCCTGAATAGGTAAGTCTCAAAACACAAACCCACCTTCATAGGTTCTACAAGGAATAGGAACCTAGATGTAATGCTACCCAATGACAGATGTATAAACAGCAAGATGTGTGCAGTGTAAACGCACACAGTATGGAGAATGTAGATACCAGTCCTGTAATAGAGAACTGGGTCAAGGCTCACATCAGCACCCTAACACTACCAGGTCACACCTCATACTGTGCTGTACAGCCGGAAAACATGGAACAAGCTACAAAAGGAGGGTGACTAGCAAGAAGTGGCAAGGATAACCACACCCCCATGTTGGTACCACAACAAGAAGCAGCATGGATTAGCCATGGTCAAATACCAATGGCTAAAACCGCCTTCCAGTATATAGCCTGCTGCAGACTACTGTCCTAATACCAGGAACTGCACCTGGCCTATGTCGGAATACATGAATATATCAAGCCCCCCCAAACCACATTATATTGCTTGACTGAAAATACCCAGACATACACCGGGAGCATTATACTAGCACCAACACAGTAGGAGAAAATTACCCAGATTCCATAAACCAAATTGCCCAGGAACAATGTACCACTCCCACAAGAGGGGTAAGCATACTGGATGTGATAATCAGCAACATGTGTACTGGATGGCAAGATGAGAAGTGTACCCCTCTACCCTCACTGGTAAGACCAGACCATACAGTAATCACACTGGATATACACATCCTGACCCCAGTCCCTGGCCAGAATACCACAGTGAAAAACATATGTAAAGCATCGGTTGCAGCCCTCAAAACCGATGTTGAATCCACAAAAGGCCCTGTGCAAGTGCAGAATATGGGACACACCCCAGAACATGTTATACAGGCATTCCATTAACACAGCCAGGAATGCTTGGAGTATGCAGTCACAAATAACAACAACACACAATGCCATACATGCAGGCATCTGGCATGCTGGACTCCAGCCATTACCAAACCATGCAAGAGAATGAGGAAGCTACCACATGACAGAGCAAACATAAAAAGGGAAGTAATCACTGACCAGTAGTATGGCAATAATATATGTCCACACATACAATCCACTAAGTCCAGCCACAACAAGTAGAATCTGTGAATCCAGAGGCAATGTGACACCAGTCCCAAGTACACAGACAACCACAACACCCCCAATAAATACAAATATATGTGATAGATGCATCCATGTATCCAAACCAGCGGTTGAGCTCCACCAACTCAGTACTGTCAAAACTAGTCAGGAGGAGAAGGTAACCACATACACCACAAACCCAGTCCCACATAGACCTACCACAACTGTAAACCAAACACATAAACACAGACAAATATTCCCGGAGGCCTTAATTACAAACACACCACACCAACAGAAGCCTCCAAAGCAGATCACAAGCAACCACAACCTTCAAACATAGCACATGCAATGAATAGTACGCAAAGCTGGTGTGCCAAACAGTCACAGGCCAGAAGGAGAAGCAACATGCCTGATACAGTCGTAATAGGTGTCTGTATAGGCAGACACACTGCTGTCCCACTCACCAGACTGAACAAGGGAAAGGGTAGAGTAAGCTGCCTGTAGGCTGCCACAAAATGCTACATAACACAAGTACGCAGGTCACCCCAAAGCAAGCAGAAATATGATGCACTCAATGTCCATGTTGGTGTGAATTACCTGAGATGTACCTCCCAGGTCAACATCAAAAGAGACATGGATGGTCCCTCTGAGTATGTATCCCAGGGCAGTATGACACTGGCTGTGTGCAGCATCCAACCCTCACCAAGAATGATGCCACAGTACAAACACAGAATGCTCATGTTTAACAGCTGGCACAGTTACAGCTGTCAGTCCAAGAGTGTCTAATGTCTGTCTGCTTGAGATGTCAAGCATGACAAGCCATGCTGCTGTTCCAGGGATGGCTTGCAGCTGTTACCCGTGTGCGTCTGGATACTGGATAAGGCCTTAAAGACTACCCACCACCCTAGAAAACATAAGTGGTAGGAAACATAAGGGTAATGCTGACCAATGCCAGATGTGTAAACTGCAATATGCATGCCCCTGCGGCACTTCCCATTAAGGAGAACATTGATGTCTGTGCAGTGACAGAAGCCTGCTGCAAGCCTAGTGATAGCACACCAGCACTACTAGGTTATACCACATATCATGTGTTATGGCCCCAACACCTGCACCAAAACATAAAAGGAGGGGGAGTATCCATATGCAGCACAGACACCCATATTGCCAGGTAACTGACAATGCACAAAGCAGCGGAGACCACCCATGTGCACATAACTGTAGTCAAAACTGCTGTACAGTCTGTAGCATGCGACAGACCACACTCTCTCACACAAGAACTCCACCCAGATATCCGAAGACACTGGACAGTATGAATGTCCCACCAAATACCAGACAAGGTACACACAAATTACCACATAGGTGTCAAACCATTATGTATGCAAGGAGTAATCAGGGACCTAGGAACACAGGTCGACATTAATCTGTCATGTGACACCCACAATGCCAATGTGGCTATGAAGATTGTCGATAATGGACACCATATCATGAAAGGATTCACATCAACATCAACAGAGGTCACTGTGCCGCTGTACTCTTCCCTTATCAGACCAATAATCTAGTACAATGACTCATATGGGATGTACCGTACATGACACCTGCAGCGGTTCGGAAGACCTCATAGTTACCCCACCAACAGGATAAAGGGTGTGAAATATATGTCATATGCTGCCTGGCTGTAGACACCCCAGCTGACTGCAGTCACACACTGCCTACACAGAGGCATTGTATGTCTGTTGTACAAGGCCATGTCCAACACAGGAGTAATGGACATGCTCCACCACAGGAAATCAAAGCCATTGGAGCTGTGAGAGTCACAGATGTCAGCCTCAACACATAATGAAATAACATGTGCTGGAGGGACAGATACATAACCCAGAGGCTCCCCACACCCAGAAACAGGATCCCAATCCATGGTAGGCAGAGCCCCTCACTGGCACCCCTCAACAGGAATATTGCCAAGTGGATGGATGACCGTACATGTATACTGGGGGTCCTCACTGTGTCACGACCAGACAGAGGCACAGTGAAGAACTTCATAAATGGCCATAATTGAACATAGCAAGGGGTGGCGAAAGACACACACACTCTGGCTAGGCTTACTAATGGCCTAGGGTGTATAGCCTAGTATGAACCCATGAACCTATGAAGATACAAAATGTACAGGACACTAAGGATAATCACAAGGGTTACCCAACTGATGGTAGAAACCATGTTGGGCATCCACAGATATGCTCCGAATCACACAGATATTACAAACAACATACCAAACACACACACATATTGTTAACATACAACCTGTCAGGTGCAGTGCAAACACCCCCTCACCCGAGTGCAAAATACCTATCCCAGCAGACTGATGGTCCCCTGACATTGCAGATGCTGAGGTAACAGCCATCATCTGCAAAGCAGGACACACAGCAGCAAAGGTATGTGATGGTGTCCTGTGCTGAGGCCAACATGGACTCCAAGAATAATGGAATGCCAAATCACACTACTGCCCAATGTCAGCCTTACCACAGGATATGTACCCAAAGAGCAGTGTACAACAACAGTGGTCCATCACAACAAAGGTGTTGCCTGAATGGATACTCCAAACTACCACCCCAGGATCCTGACAAGCTTGTTCTGCACAGCTATGGAAAGGATCAGTATGTACCACAGACAGAAGGCTATTGTGGACCTACTGATGCTGGACCCTACACAGTGTGGCTGTCATAACTGCAGAACCTGCCCCTAAACATGTCTGACCCATTTGAAGCAGTCATTAAGGTCATCGATGAGGGCAATGTGGTCCACACAGCGTAGCTGGACCGTGCACATGCTTCTAGACAATACCGTACGAGTTCAGTATGGATATGTTTAGCAGCTTAAATATATACCCATATGTCAGTAGAGGGGTTGCAAACCAGACCAAGGACAGAACTGACATGGTCAGACATGCCGCATCCATGTCAGACTACAAAGCGGATATGAGTGGCATCCCACAAGGCCTGTTCTTGGCCCCCCCACCCCCGTTCTGTATATATGTCGCATAGGTATAGGCCAACATGGAAGGACTGTGACTGAACATGTATGCAGAGGAGTACAAACAGCCCACCATATCCGACCCCCAGCTGACACAAGCAACCCACAAAAGGGCCACCTACAAACAGACAACTGTAAGCATAGCCATGTCAGCAAGCTAATTGCAGAACTGTGTATAGACAACCACCGTGGATATACAGTATGTGCCCACAAATTACCACACAGGTGTTAACCCATGAGGTACCTAACATGTAATGTGAGACCTGGGTACAAAAGGTGATAAATATCCTGCACTGGACAAACATGTGGCTGTAGTGTTCGCAGAAACATGTACCATATACCCACCCAAACATGAAGGTTGGCAGATGTAGATAAGGGGAACTCACTGTGGCTCTGCAGCCATCCTCCATCAGCGTCACAACTGACCACAATAGCCCCTGTGGGATATACCACAGCAGACACCTCCATCAACTGTAAAGTCCACAACAGTACCCCACCAGGGGTAGCAAAGAGCATGAACAGATGCCATGTGTTGCCTGAGTAAACAAACTGCAGCTCCACACACCGCCATCCTTCCCAGCTACAGGAAAGCTGTGCCTGATGTATGAAGCCATGTCCAACCTGGAATGAATGAACATGTTGCACCTTGTACAATCTGAATGGCAGTGAGCTATGCACATGAGAGACTTGAACCCCAGCACTGACATACATAGGACAAGCTGTACAGAATGATCCATAACACAGAAGGCACCCCCACTCTTCAGTAAACTCCTGGTACAGGTCAGCCAGAGAGTCACATATCGACACCCCTCAAGAGGAATCCTGATGAGTGTATGGGAGATGGTAGGCTAACCCTGGGTATCACTGTTATGTCAGAGGTAGACAGAGGCACAGTATACTAACCATGACATATGTCATGGCAAACTCCAGTTACAATGTGTGTCGAAGGACAAACACACCCTGTGACTAGCATCAGAAATGGCCTAGGGAACATCGCTAGTGTTTGCCAATGTCCACCCATGTTGTGCAATACACTAGCAATTTTGGACGAGCCTGGTGTAGGTAGTCCATATCTGAACATATTGCAACATGGTCATATGTGCACAACTGGCCCCTACACAGTCTGTTGTGCTCACTATGAAGATGTCAAGCAGTCGTAGGACTAAAGCCCAGGATACTGTCCACCACAGTGAAAGTACTGAACCAGTACACTATACGGTACTACAGTGTTAGGTCATTATGAAAGTATGTTGAGAACTGTCTGCAAAGTATCCCATGCAATCCCTGCAGGCACAGTATAATCCCTGTTGTGGCAGACATGAAGCAGTTGGCCAGTTAGTACACAACATGACACCCAACACACAACCATAAACGTGAGATATTGTTGAAGTTCACACACACCCAAATATGTGGTGGACTTCAGAGTGCAACATATGGAAAGCTCACACTGGGCATGCTCGCACATTTTGATAAATGAGGCATATGTCAGACAACATGCCATGGAAAGGCTGAACTGGGCATGCTCACACACTTAGGCCATATCTCCGTTTAGCAGTTGGCCACACATATCTGGTATTTGTACGTGTCAGTCCAGGAACCAACCACAACACAGCAATCAGCCCAGTGCACACAGTAAATGACTACAGAGACATAAGTGATATAGTGGATCGCCGTCATATGCAAACATCTTCCACAGATACACATGTTGATCATAGGAACAGGGAATGCTATGGCAATAAAGACCTGCAAACAGTAGAAAAGCACAACAAATATTGTGCTTCTGACAATTGAACATATGGGTGTAGAGGTCAATACTAGGCTTGTTGCCCTAGGGAATGACAGCTCAGCCAGAGTGTGCTTGGCATCTGCATCCCCAGGATAGTAGGCTACTGTGCCACTGTAAAGTAGGTCACAGAAGGCAACATGTGAGGCTAGTGAGCTGTGCCTCTGTCAAGCAGGGGCACCATGGAGGTCCCAGGGATTGAATGTGCTAAGCCACAGCCATGTTGTCAGTGTGTGCTGTGAGAGGGTTGCTGAGGATCTCTGACAGTAGGTGTCTGTCAATAACAGACTGAGGGGAGCCCTATCTGCATTCTCTGGATGATTCCACTGTCAACACTGTGTTGTAATGAGTATGTGTGAATGAAGTGCCGTGCCGGAACTGTTCACAGATGTCCTCCCTATGTGGGCTACAGCTCTGCAATGTATTAGGTCACTCTGTCTGTTGTATGGCGCATATATGGCTGGTGTACAGCTGACAGGTGTCTTGTTGTGGAGCAGTCATGGGTATATGTGGGATAGCATGACCAATGCAAACCGTACACATGCTCATAGAATGCAATTGTCAAGGATTATGCTGAGTGGCCAGTATAGTCTTCCAGCATGGGTCCTCTGAAGTCATCCACCCCAGTCTACACAAGTGTAGAGTCTGCTTGTGCTAAATACAGTTTGTGTGCAGTGACAACCTTGCCTGGGGGTGGAGATGGGATATGGATGTCCAGGGAAAGGTGGGTATGGTCAGATATCAACAATGGTGGTCTACCTCTGGTGTGGAACAGTGAGTACCCACGTTGCAGATGGACAGGTGCAATATGTATTCCCCATGTGGCTGTGGTGTGTGGTTCTGCCATAGCACATGGACCCACAAATTGTAGTGGCTGTAGGGTAAAGTGATAGAGGCCTGAGTAGTTCTCACACACAATATGCCTGTACCTGATGTTAACAACTGGAATGGTGTATGTGAACACCTGCATATCCTGGCACTGTTCCCAGGGAAGCTAAGTGTGTGTCCTGGATGTGGGTGTGGTGTTCTGGACTGGTTGTGTTGTGTGTTACAGGTCCTGTGGTCCCAAAGCATGGTATAGAACATTACCTGCCAGTGCGATGTGCATATCTGACCCTGACGTAGGTGGCTGCAAATGCATATATATGCTATCCCCCACCTGACAGGTAGTACTACATGTACATACCTCTGTAGAAATAAAGATGTCAGCACCCTATAAATACTACAGGTGCAGAACCGATACCCAGTAATTCAGATAGTGCTCTCTGCTAATGCGTTTCCCTCAAGTGTCATAATATAGTTAGGTAGGGGTTTGAATCCTGCAAATTCTCAGTGTGTGTGTGTGGATGAGTGGGGTTTGTGTGTGTGGAAGGGAAATGTCCCTTTTGGCAACTGGGAAAACACACTACAGGATGTACATTCCCCTTTCTAAACACTGATGATGTCAGCACCCTATAAGTACAGCAGGAGAAGGGAAACCTCCCAGTAATGCGAATAGAGCGCTCCGCTAATGCGTCCGTCTTGAGTGTCATAATATAGTTAGGTAGGGGTTTGAATCCTGTACATGCTCAGTGTGTGTGGAGGGGGTTAGTGTGTGTTCAAGACTGTTTGAAAGAAGTATCCCTTTTGCCAACTAGGAGAATACACTACAGGGTGCACATTCCCCTTTCTAAACACTGATGATGTCAGCACCCTATAAGTACAGCAGGGGAAGGGAAGCCTCCCAGTAATGCGAATAGCGTGCTCTGCTAATGCGTCCGTCTCGAGTGTCATAACATAGTTAGATAGTGGTTTGAATCCTGCAAATGGCAAGTGTGTGTGTTTGGATGAGGGGGTTAGTGTGTGTGAGAGAAATGTCCCTTTTGGCAACTGGGAGAACACACTACAGGATGCACATTCCCCTTTCTAAACATAGATGATGTCAGCACCCTATAAGTACAGCAGGAGAAGGGAAGCCTCCCAGTAATGCGAATAGCGCACTCTGCTAATGCATCCATCTCGAGTGTCATAACATAGTTAGGTAGTGGTTTGAATCCTGCAAATGGCAAGGGTGTGTGTTTGGATGAGGGGGGGGGCTAGTGTGTGTGCAATTTTGTGTGAGGGAATTGTCCCTTTTGGCAACTGGGAGAACACACTACAGGATGCGCATTCCCCTTTCTAAACACAGATGATGTCAGCACCCTATAAGTACAGAAGGAGAAGGGAAACCTCCCAGTAATGCAAATAGCATGCTCTGATAATGCATCCGTCTCGAGTGCCATAACATAGTTAGGTAGTGGTTTGAATCCGGCAAGTGTGTGTGTTTGGATGAGGGGGGTTAGTGTGTGTGCAATTTTGTGTGAGGGAAATGTCCCTTTTGGCAACTGGGAGAACACACTACAGGATGCACATTCCCCTTTCTAAACACAGATGATGTCAGCACCCTATAAGTACAGCAGGAGAAGGAAAGCCTGCCAGTAATGCGACTAGCGCACTCTGCTAATGCATCTCTCCCGAGTGTCGTAATGTAGTTAGGTAGGAGTTTGAAATCTGTAAATGGCATGTGTGTGTGTTTGGATGTGGGGAGTTTGTGTGTGTGCATTTCCGTATGAAAACCATGTTAGTTTTGGCAATCAGGAGATCACACTACCTGATGCACATTACCCTTTCAAAATACTGATGTTGTCAGCACCCTATAAGTACAGCCAGAGAAGCAGAACTATCTAGTAATCCGAATAGCTAATGCGTCTTTCTCATGTGTCGTGACTTAGTTAGGTAGGGGAATGAATCCTGCAAATGGCAAGTGTGTGTGTGGGGGTAGTAGGGTGTGTGTCAATGCAAGTGTGAGAGAACAGATCCTTTTGGCAAATACTACAATACACCAGATGCTGCATATTCCCCCAGTAAACACAGGGGATGTCACCACACTATCAGCACAGCCAAACAGGGCTAGTTGGCTAGTAATGCCAATAGTGCGCTCTGCTACTGTGTCTATTACCATTGTCAGAGTACAGATAGGTATGTTTTGGTAACCCACAACTGCCACGTGTGGTTGTGTCACACAGTATGACCTTGTGTGGGTCTTTGTACATAACAATGCATGCCATTGCCAAAACCAGCAATGGCATTGCACACATGATGTATGTGTGTGACACATACACATAAAATACCTGTGACCTGCAGTAGTTACCATGTCTGACACATGCCTCGAGTGGATAAATGGTATTTGCAATGTATACCAATATGACTGTGTCTTACTGTGCAGGGTCCACACGTGGTATGTCTCTATACAGTGTGGGTGTATATGGTAAAATACCTACAGCAGGGGATACACATCTGGTCTGGGCCATATAGTGTACATGTAGTCAATGTACAGGTGTTGCATGTTCCCACCTGTTGTTGTAGTGGTAACATGTCATTCCACTGCAATTCACTGACCACATGCTGTGAACCCTTCAACTAGTGTGTTGTAGCTACAGTAATGCTCACGCACAATGTTTCGCTGGATGCATTCCAGCCATATAAACACAGTTCTTGAGACTGTCATATTGCCAGTGTTGTTATGGAGGATAGGTGGTCTTCCTGTGTATGGGAGGGTTGTGTGTGCCAGGCTATGAACCAGATGGCAGTCCGACACACTGTTAGCTGCACATGATTAGGCCCTGATGCTTTGTGCTGTGCCAACAACCTGGAGGTGTGTGTATCTGTGGTACCTTGGGATACCACCCCTCTGTCCATGTGTGTTACATGTGTAGGGGACGACAGGCATGGTATGGGGCATAACCTGTCAGTGATGGGTAACACCTGTGAGCCATGAATCAGGAATCTGGTACTGCACAGACATTGCAGTTCACCATGCTGAGGACAGTGTCTGGTGCATGCATCTTCTGGTGTACACTGCTGTTGTTGTGTAGCAGCACTGTTAGTGTCCTAACCTGTGTGATACCCACGGAGGTGGCTATGTAAACCATGTCCTGCAGCATAAGGCAGTATGTGTGTACCAAGGAGCTTTGCCATTATACATCGGGCCATGGGTGTCACGTGCAAGATGACCCTTGCACATCATTGTGGCTTCCTAACATGTAAGCACATTGACAGCCAGCGGATACCCTATGAATGACAGTGGAGACTGAGCATAATGTAGACATACAACACCCTTCCCACATATAGTGGTAGCATACCTGGTGAGGGTATGTTGGCAACCAAGATCAGGCTCATACTGGCCTGTGCCACATGCTGAGAGATCCATTCTATGTTCCCTATCATGTAGTCCAGGGAGGTATGTCTCAGGTCAGCCATACTGGCATGGTCAATGAGTGAGTCATATGTGTCCATGCTTCTGACTGACCTGTATGCATGTGTTCTGTGGCGGACCATAGTGCCCCTGAGGCATATCACTGTGACCTTCACCAGATACAGCCTGTTGAGCGGGACCCCAGTGCAGCACCCAAGACAGGTACCTGACACGTCTGTAGCAGGTGTGTTGTGTAGCTCTACAGGCTGTGAGTGTGTGGCACAGGGGATGTGTGTGCCATGTGTGGCATGTGCTCTGTTCCGACAGAACATATGCCTGTGTGCCAGCTGCGGAGGTGTGTGATGCTCAGGTAGGATGCTATTCTGAGTCCCCACGTATGCCCCAGTGTGTTCAGCATGCTGTCAGTGCGTGTCAATGTCTGACTTGTATTGTAGTCACTGTAATATATTTGATTTATTTATTTATTTATTTATCCTACATTTGTTGACCGGGATAGTCCGACTGGATGCATGTCCATTTCCAGGGGAGGCCCGGGGAGAAAAGCTACAAGGGTAAGCAGATACAGCATTACATAATACCAGCATTACATATTACAAACAGATTATTTACAGAGATTACATAAGTAAGCAAGTTAAACATGTTCCACGGGTTAATGTTAGTCCTGAGCACAAGTCAGGATTAAATTAAATTACACAGTAAACTGGTTAACAGATTTTACACATTCGAGTTAGCCAGGCTTGATACATTGACATAGCCAGTTAAGTGACAAATGTTGTTTGAGTCTAGTGTTAAATTGACCTAAGGTGGAAAGTATGGTAATATCAGCTGGAAGTGAGTTCCAGGATCTACTTACAGAGTTTGCAAAGAGAGAATCACCGGCTGTGTTATTAAATTTGCTAGTCTGAATTAGTAGTTTGTTAGAGGATCGAAGTGGTCTAGGATTGTTATAGGGGGTGGTAATATTTGAAGTGCAGGAGTATTGTCCGGATTATAGAGGATTTTATAGGCCATAATCAGTTGGTTATACTGTATTAGGCTGGGTATTGCAAGCCAACCAAGCTGATTTAGATTGATGCAATGATGTGTCCTAAAAGGCAGCCCAGTGGCAAACCTGGCAATGTGGTTGTAGCAAATTGAGTGTTTTTTAAGGACAGTCTTGTTCATATTCGAGAGTAGAGGGGATGCATACAGAAGGGTTGAAAGAAGGTGTGAGTGAGCTATGGCACCTTTAGCTGGAGGGGCTAGGAAGGCTTTTATTCTGTAAAGTGACCCTAGTTTTTTATTGATGGCTTTGATAATTTGGTTAACATGTAGGTCACATTTGAGATTATTGTCTATGATGACACCTAATAGTTTAGTAGATGGGTCAAGGGAGATTATTGTGCCATTAGTTGATGTTATGGTAAAGGTGAAAGCGGTAGACCTACATGATGGTGAAATAACAGCAGTTTAGTTTATTTGGGATTTAGGATCAGACGATGTTCAGAAAGCCAGTTTTCTATTGTATTAAAGGTGGTCTGGGTAGCTGACCATAACTCTACTGGAGATGTGGCTGAGCAGATCAGAGTAGAGTCTTCAGCATATTGGATACAGCTGACTTTTGGGATGACAGTATAAAGGTCATTAATGAAGATGGAGAACAGCAAGGGCCCTAGTATAGAGCCTTGTGGTACTCTGAGGGTGTTAGGTAGAAGGTTAGAGAGTTTGTTCTGCCAGAGGCCAGCCTGCTGTCGACCATGCAGGTAGGATTGAAACCATTGGAAGGCTCCAGTATCTAGACAGAATGTTTGCAGGGTGTGGATTACAAGTTGGTGATCAACCATATCGTATACCTTGGAAAGATCCAAAAAGAGGGCTGAGGATATATAATTAGTGTTGCAAGTATGGTTTATGGTGTTAGTAAAGGCTAGGAGGCCTGAAGTAGTGCTGTGATGAGGACGGAAGCCATGCTGAGTGTCTGCCATAAGGCGATTTTGGATTAGGTGGTGCATGAATTGTCTATGAATAAAGTTTCCATAATCTTTGCAAGTGGAGAGAGTATAGCTATTGGCCTATAATTGGAGAATTCAGTAGAGCTGCCTCCTTTGTGAAGTGGGATTACATAGGATATTTTCCAGATGGTGGGAAATTTAGATTCTACCATGGTTCATTTGATTACTTTTGAGACGGGGTAAGCAATAGCATCATCTGATTTTGATAGGTACTTGGCAGGGAGTTGATCAGCAGAAAGTGTAGTGGGTTTCATTGTTTCAATCAAGGTACGGAGAAGTGAAGTGGTGACTGGTTGGCAGCTGAACGCAAGTAGGTTTCTAGGGGTGTACTTTCAGGACCAGGGGAGCTAGGAGGTAGATGGCTAGCTAAGACTTGAAATGTCTCAGTAAAAAATTGGTCAAAACTATCAGAAACATCTTCAGGGGTTTTATCAATAGTAGCAGCAGGGATTGGGGTTGAAGTTTGTCCAGGACGTAGTATATATGACATGCCACCTGACAGGGTATGGCATTACTGGGTTCAGAGAGCCCAGTCCCCAGATTGGCTGTGTGGTGGCATCCCACACATGTGTTGTACGTTCCTGGCCAAGGGTGATGGCTGACTGCATACATGTGGCAGCTGTGACATTGCCACATGACTCACATAAACCACAACTGGACCATAGAGGTGATTCACAGGTTACCTTTGCACATGCTACCCTAGTAGTGTGATTGCCATGGTGAGTACCAACACATAGGGCCAATGGGGAACAACATACTGAAGGTGTGTATGTATGGGTGTACCGCTACTGTTTCATAGCACTGGCATATATGACGGCACACGTGGGTAAATGCCAGGTAAGACATGTACAATGTGTCACAGGCAACGTACATGCATACAGGACAGACAGTGATGTTCTGTCATGTGTAAAGTTGACATACGTATTGTATGCTATGCAGATGTCACTAGGAGTCTACAGAAGCACTGTAACTCTGCATTGCAGGTGTAAGCAGTGTTCCAGGGAACCCCAAGCGAACATGCATGCAAACAAAGCTACAGTAAACAGGGCTGGAAGTAGTGCATTGTACAACAAAGAAGGGGTAATAATAACAGTAAGTAACAATGCATATATGTAGGCACTTTCAATATGTACCCAGGAATACACAGCGCAGATGCCCATGGTAGAACTGATATTATGTCATAGTTATTTGTGATTTGGATTACATTGGTACTGCACACATATCTACATGCGCGAACATCCACATTGCATAGTCGTTGTGGGCAACTTGACACAATTACTGTACATGTCCACCATTGCATATCACTACTTGCGTTAGCTTTCCCCCTGTGCTACCCATGTATGCGGCTATCTGTTGACAACCTTACCACCAGCATGCAATTATGTGCAGCTGTTACACTTTGGTATGTACTATGGGTGCAGATAACAATTCAGGACATTCATACAGTTACTGCAGCAGGCATGCTGAGATATACACACAGTCATAGCAGCACACTGTACTGTTACCAACATGATACTACTAATACACTTCTATGTAGTCACCCTGTGCATCAGCAACGTATTTACCTGTTCCCGCAATGATGTTGGAGATTGCAAGAGGTGGCACAGTGTCATCATATGCACAGGGTGTGGATTAGGTATGCCTGAGTCAGCCACTGATACCACCAATTGACATGGGTGTGTATGCGTGTTGGTGAGGGGCAGCAGTACAGGCTGGGGCAGTGTTGGTGCAGTGTGTGCATGTATGTGGTCGCCCTAGGTGTTAACATTTCGAATGTGTGTATGCACGCACACAGTTCCACCTCATGGCTGCCATATACAGAGGTTTGTGGACAGCCACAGACTGCACCTGGCAGGTCATACAGATCAGTGTCTGTGGGCACAGACACAGTACCTGTGCCTGGCAGGGGTGCTACGGACCGTATCCAGTACTAAGCCAAACTGGGTACTGTCAACAGAAGCGGGAGTGTGTTGACTGGACACAGGTCCCTGTTGGGACTGTCCAGAGCCACGTGCACATGGTCTCCTGGGGTGTTCCAATGACAGCACAGACCCAGCATTGCTGGGGCTGCTGCTGGCACGATGGGGGCATGAGCGAGCCTGTTGTCTTCCGCACCGACTGCCAGCTGCTGCTGTTGCCGGCATGCGGCCACATTGACGCCGCAAACGCCCACCATTGCCCTGGCTCATGGACATCTGGTTGTGGAACTGCTGTAATATGTCCCCACAACGTCTGTCTATGACATCGGTGAAATTACGGATAGCTTCCGCAATGTCACGCATACTGTCTGTCATGGCTGTGCGACATGCTCTCAGCTCCCTCAGACTCTGTCTGGTGTACCTTTCCATACGCGACTGTGCCTGCATGACAGTCCGCATCATAGCTGAGGTTGACAGACCTCTTTGGGCACGTCGGCCAGAGGCAGTACGCCCACGGATGCTCCCACGAAAACCCACGGGCAACTGTCTGTGTGGTACTATTAGAGGACCCTGCCCATGGCTGCTGTGTGGAGATGCATGTGCCACAGGTACCACATTACCCTGGTCTATGCCCACTGTATCCTTTCCATCACCTAGGGACAATGGTGACAAAGGATGTATTGGCAGGATGACTGTGCGCAATGATGGGGTTGACAGCTGTGTACTGTTACTTGTCTGACCAATGGCAGACCCTGACACACCTTCCTGTACCATTACACAAATATCATCATTACCAGTACCCGTGGCACAAGATTCAGGTTCCCTGCTGCAGGTCACCAGAGCAGCACCAGAACCTGTGGGAGGAAGACAGGAAACACAGTTTACAGTCTCCAGACATTGTTACCAGTGATGCACTTCTACACACATGCACACATGCACACATGGACACATGCACACATGCACACATGCACACAGGCACACATGCACACATGGACACATGGACACAGGCACACATGCAGACATGCACACGTGAACCCATGCACACAGGCACACATGCCCACGTGCATACATGCACACAGGCACACATGCAGACATGCACATGTGGACACATGCACACGTGGACACATGCACACATGCACACATGGACACATGCACACATGCACACATGGTCACATGCACATATGGACACATGCACACATGCACACGTGGTCACATGTACACATGCACACATGCACACGTGGACACAGGCACACATGCACACATGGACACAGGCACACATGCACACGTGGACACAGGCACACCTGCACACATGCACACATGCACACGTGCACACATGGACACAGGCACACCTGCACACATGCACACCCCGCAGTATACACACAGAGCACTACTGAGTTACACTACTGTTACTAGCATTATCAGGACTATTATAGATTATGTTAAACACACTCACCGGCATGGATGTCCTGCCTTGCTGTAACCCCAGAGGGACCTGCAGAAATGATGAGACTAATGTCAGTGGGCACAACTGTGCCATTGATATTGCATATGATACAGTGTACAGAACAGTCAAGTGTACATATGGCATATTACCTGCACGCTCCATGTCGTGCTGCTGTGTGGAACCAGCCTCTATTATAATGCAGGTGTACTGCTGTTGCTGTTCCGGGGCTGGAGCCACAACACTTAGGAGTAGCCCCTTCAGTCTGGTGAGGGGGGGGTGTGTGGCCACCCTACCTCCTGTGGCAACCTGTTGCCTGTGGATAACTGATGCACGCTGACGGACACTTCAGATTAAATCACTGCAGTGATGTCATACCTGCTCATGTGTCCTGTTATGCGTGCCAATATCATTTACCCTACGGACAAGGTCTTGCCACAGTGCAGCCCTCTCCTGCTGATTCTGACTGCTGCGGGAAAACTGGATGTCATACTCCCGCACCAGGCTCTGGTGGATCTCCTCGTCTTCCGCTACAGAGTAGGCAGGATTATGCTGACGCACCATCTCCCTGGAAGAGAACACAAACAGGATATCAGCAGACTATGTCAGCAATATATGGCACATATACTATACATGATACTCATGTGTAGTGATATACTACTACTCCCATATGTTGCATGTGTGTGTGTCGTGGTGGATACACAGGTACATGGCCAGATATCAGTGCTCAGCCAACACCTGTGCAACAATACCTGCCACATTCCACACAACATAGTAGCATGCCCCATCGGTCAGCACACACTGACAGGTCCAATGCACAACCTCACTCTGGGGGTTCATCCCAAGGTACTGTATGTGGGATGCCATCCACTACTGTGATGTGGACAGAAGTTACTCGGCCTGGATATACATATCCCACCACCACCACCAGCACAGTAGACTACTTTGATATGTATGTGATTAGACAGTTATTCACTTGCTGGGACTGAGATGGTATCCATGCAGCACACTGGGCCAGTGGAAGCCACAACCCACACTGCTGACCCCTTTGCAAATGCTTACCACAGACATGCCACAGATTGCATGGAACTTGCACACACATTTCTAACCCAGACCCTATGCACAAAGGTTAGGCATCCTTTCCGGTGGACCCCAGACAGAGGCAGATTGTATAACAATAGCAGAAGGCTACTGCAGGACAGAGCACATTCACATTAAGGGAAGGCATCTGTGGTCAGCACTGGTACTAGGCTATGGTCCATCATAACAACGGCCACGGCCTACTCTGGGAGGGAAATGGCCACAAACACTATGGATGACCACAAGGCCTTCTTCAGTTATGTTACACATATGGACCACATGCCTCAAATATGCTCTGTGTTAACACACACCTACTTAACATTCACCAAACACACGGATATTGGCAACAGTCTTGCAGACAGGTTCGGTGCACGTATCCCCCCTCCTTCTCCCCCACCAGTTGAAATATTTATCACAGCTGTATGTAACCTCCCTATCATCTCACATTTCTAGGTGAGGGCCGCCCTCAGCAGAGCAGAACACACAGCATCACTGTGACCTCATGGTATCCCTGGATGTGTGCTACCTGCACTCCGAGAGGACATACAACCGCATATAACACTGATAATTTATCTTGGCTGTACTACAGGATATGTACCTGGACAGTAGCATACAGCGACAGTGGTCCCACACCACTAAGGATTCACCTCGACTGACCCTGGGAACTACCACATCATATGCATAACCGGCCTGGTCTGCTAAGCTATGGAATTATGCCCTATGGGATGCATATGCAGTGATATCGGGTACCTGCAGACACTTGTTCCCAGCCAGTGTGCCTTTATGATGGGCTGATCCTGCCTTTGAACCTGGCTGACCTTTCAAAGCAGTCACTACAGCCATTGCTGGGGGCAACGCACAGACAACTGCTGCCAGGATCATGGCCTAAGACTCATTGACATGTAATGTATGGTCATCCCCTTTTGGTGGAACTACGTACACACAACATATCACATGGACATACCTATAGATACAGACCTATGACACATTTGGAGGGTTCACAGTATGCACGCTATTAACCTGCTACTTTGCGTTACCTGTGTTTGTCGCAGCTGGTTGCATTATCACTGCTTCTGCTTGCTGCTGCTACTGTCATTGCTGACAGCTTAGGGTCACAGAGTCACAGTGTATATATATATATTTTTTTTGTTCTCTCTCTCTCTCTCTCTCTCTCTCACTTTTCTCTCTCCCTCTGTCTGCCTCCATACAGTGCAATGAATGTATTGCATGTGTGGAGTGTTAGTACTGGATGCTTTTGTAGGTATCTGCATAGGTCCATGTGATGGCCTCTGCACCAATTGTAAGCCAGCATTTGCTAATTGCATACAGCCAGTTGTGTACTGATTGCAGTTCTCACTGTGATTTCAGGTCAGTGCTATAAAAGGGTATGTGGGATAGGCATTGCCCTTTCAGATTGTAAGGGCGGGGACCATGCTGGTATGCTGTGGACAGTGTTCTGTGAGTGTAAAGGTTAGTATCTCTCTCATGATTCAGGCTGTGTTGTAGATTCACATTTCTCCATTCCTCTCTCATGTTCCCTGTAGTAAGTGTGTATGCACAATGACTCCTACAACTATATATAGATATATATTTATATATATATATATATATATGTACATATACATACATTTATATATGTACTTTAACTGACATTATAACCTACAAGCTACCAACTAGCATGGCTGTTTGTGTTCACACAGTACTATTGTGGGAATCCAGTAGTTTTGACAGCAATTCTACATGACATGCTTTGGGTACTACACATCCTATATTCCCTTTACATTCATCCCTACTATTACATGCTATATTTATTTTAGCACAATGTTCTTGTATAAGAGTCATGGCTTAGTGGTAGGTCATACAGACTAGTGTTTCCAAGGTCCTGGGTTTGGGACTGATAGTGGGATTTTATTTTGCTTTTGAACTGAGTACAGGACCTGTCAATCAAAGTGACTAAGGCACTTTTAAGCAGTTGTAACCGGGTTAGCGCTGGTTTGTGCGGAGCTCATGCATGCGCACTGGCGTTTAACTCCGCGCACATACGTGCACACCCGCTTACAACCGCTTAACAGTGCTTACACTGGCGCACACCTGCACTATTTTCTTTGAAAGAAATGAAAATGGGGTGACAGGAAAGTGGTGAAAAAGGGGTCACAAAGAGGGTAAGACAGTAGGGAAACAAGCTTGGGATTTGCAGGAAGGATGTAGGTAAGGCCCATAGCTGTCCATTTCTTCATCAGCAACAGCTGTGCATATGTATGTAATTTGGTGTGACATTTGAAACCTTCCACCCCTGAGAGAGGTGTCAGGACAACAATAATACTTGTTGTACAGCCAATTGTAATTGATAGATTCCATGTCCAGCAGACATGTGTGCGGAATGAGCAGCTATGTATGCGGCGTAATTTTTTTGTGGGTACAGAGTGCCCCTTTTTTTTTTTTAGGTGAGAGTGGTATGTCAGGTGAAGGAAGTCGGTACAGCTGGGGAGGTAGGTTGGGTAGGTAAACAGACAAGACAAACAGGACGCATACAGGGGGGGTGTATGACACGTGTGGGGGGGGCTACACAATTGACGGGGATGGAGGTTTGGATATCGAGAGCCCATGAGCCCACAGATGGCAACAGTGGAACTGATATCCCCACCCATAGGCAGTTGCCACTGTTCCTTCACTGCCCAGGACAGGGCTGTGCTGGGGGCTGTGTAGGCTGGGCAACAGGCATGCCCGTTAGTTGTGCCACCCGTGCCTCAAGCTGGCGTAGGGGCTCGAGAACAGAGTCCCAAATCTCCCTACGCACCACAGTCTGGACGCTACGGAGGGTGAGTGGTGGTTCTCCTCTGGCCGCACTTGCAGAGGGGGGTGAGCCCCATCCCCTGCAGTGCTTCCACCTGCAGGTGGCACAGGGCCACCGGAGGAGGGTCCAGACTCGGCACTAGTGCCAGGTGCACTCGCCAGCTGAGGTGGGAGAGGTGGGTCCGCTGGAACCCACCTTCCCTGTCGTCCTATGTTTTGCATTATGTCATGACAGTTTGGGTTAGTGACATATAATACCATTTACAATTAGTTGTAACAGCATGCATTAGTATTCCCATTAACCAAACACCCAGATATTCACACCATTGAACAGCGTGCATAACACATGCATAATTTGAACAGCAATACACAGTCCAACAACATGCAGCGTTAATTGATGGCAACAGGCCATCAGGTTTGGATGTATGAACAGGGCAGATGCATCAACGGATATGCAAATATATATGACCCAACAGGACAAACGTCCAGGGGTGTTAATTGTGATTGCACATACCATTTTCACGTGGATTGGGTTATATGTGGTTATAGGGTGGGGTGAAGAAAATAATATTAACACCTTCAAATACCAATACATATGCTGAACATTTCTAATAGCTACAGATATATACACACTACTGTTCTAACTACAGTTTCCTATATGATAACTATTTCAACTTGGTGATAGGACTGTTACTGCAACATCAATATACATTTTATTGTTCTTCATACACATTCATATCTAGCTTTGTTCAGCTACATCATCCTGCTACATTTGCTTTATATAGCTCTAGACAAGTGTGGATGTTTGGTATATCAGACAATCATCCTATCTGCATATTGCAGACTGAGAGCAACATATCCAGATTTTGGGATACACATTCCAGATGCAGCAACACTTTGAACAGATTTCGCTGTTTGGTTTTGATTCTCACATGCATTTCATTCTGTCTTGACTGCAGTATACTTTATTCAGGGGTTATTACTACTGTATTGCTGGATTCATGACACTTTCTCACACTCTCTCACTTGCTTTCATTTTACTATTCAGGATGGTACTTACTTCTAGGCTTTATTGACATGTTTTACCTGTAGTTATTACAATCCTTTCCAGCAGTCTCACTTCTGTCATGTTTCAGTATTTCAACAGGGATATATTTCACACATGTGATTTCATCATCTTCTGCAGCTATACTTTTCAGCCTGCTGCAGGTTGTGTACTATTTTCTTACAGGTGGGGCATTTTTATTTCAGAATTTATGTCAGACATTTTCATTTTTGGTTTAACTTACAGGCTGAAACACACTTTTGTAATCAAGCAATACTTGCAGACACTTTCACACTGTTACTTGCACATTTTATTCCTTAGTGACTACACTGCACTCTTTTGCTGACTGTCATACTTTTATATTTCTTTACAGTTACTGGTAGTGGATTACTGACCTGCCTGGTGGCGCAACCGCACCAGCCTATCGCCATAGGCTCTGCAGTTCGCAGAACGGACACCTGCAGCTGTAATATAAATGAAGTAATATTGGAATACACATCTCCATAATATCAGCTAGTTTAATTTCTTACATACATAATTAAATGTAACGTACTCAGTAGTGGGGCGTTGGGCATTTGCCGGGCCTCCTGAATCCAAAGGTTCAGTTGGTCCTGCTTGCATCTCTTCAGATCCGCATGGTGGTGACGGACCTGCTCACCAGTCTTTGTAATCCCTGTGGCACGGGTGAGATCATGAGCCAACCGGTCCCACGCCTCAGCCCTGTATGCTCCCCAGAGGACTTGGCCCTGCATGATTTGGGCCTCATGATTGTGGACTAGGAGCCAGACCATGTACCTGGACTCCTCAATGCCCCACCTCTGTGCCGGGACATGTATAATTTTATGGTCACTAGTTTCCCGAGGTTCCCTTGCCTTTTTGGGATCCCCAAAATCCACAAATGTATTGAGAACCCGCCTATGAGGCCGTTGGTGGATAGTAGGGTGTCCCCCACTTATCCTTGTGCGAAAGTAGTTGACTCTATTTTGCAAAAATACCTAGTTAATTTAAAACAAATTTGTAGGGACTCTTGGACATTTCTTAGTAACATTAATGCACTAGTATACAGATCCAACTACAATTTTTTAACTATAGATGTAAAGGATCTGTATACATGTATTCCCCATGTGATAGCAATAGATTGGGTAGGAGAAATGTTGAGACTACTTAATTGTCCTACTGACGACATTCTAATGGTTGAGGAATTATTGGACTTAATTCTTAACAACAACTTTTTTGTCTTTGAAGGTGACTTTTACCTACAAAAAGTGGGTATTGCAATGGGCTCACCTTGTGGGGCCAGTGTGGCCAACATGGTGATGGCCTATTGGGAACATCAGTTTGTATTAAACAATAACGAATTTAAGGATAACATCATATTTTATACCCGCTTTTTGGATGATATTTTCATCCTGGTAGATGGTAATGAATCAGTTAGTAACTTGCTGGTGGAATACTTCAACTCAACTACAGTGTTCCTAGAATTTACATCCAACTTTGATGTTTCTAATATTGATTATTTAGACATCACTTTAACTAAGGATGCTCTGTATAAGAGATTTGTTTCATCAGTTCATAGGAAGAAAACATACTGTAATTCCATGCTTCATTTTACGAGTTGCCATCCGTACCATCAAAAACGTGCTATCATTAAAGGTCAACTAGTTCGAGCAGCACGTATTACCACACTTGATTCTGTTTTCAATCATGAATGCCTATTCATTAAGGAAATGTTTTTGTCGAGGGGGTACCCGTCACATCTCATTAATGATCTAATCCAAGAAGTAACACACAAACGGTACACATTAGTTTATGTTCCTTTGTTGAATAATGGAACTAATGAGTCCCTGTCTGTCAACTTGTCCCCTAACATCCAGGTTGAGCAACAGTCAGAAAACCATTTAGGACATGATAGATTTAATACTTCATTCATCACTACCTACAATGTAAACAGTGACCTTTGTTTTAAAATCCTTAGGAAAAACTGGGATTTATTTAAAGGTGACATGAACATTTTCACTAGCGTTGGGAATCACCCGGTTGTGATCTACAGAAAGGGTAGAAACCTAAAAAACTTTTGTGAAGGGAGTAGACCTAATCTAGTCAGAACACCAGGTATGTACAAATGCCAAGCCTGTAATTATTGTGGTTATATTCTGGAATCTAATAGATTCTCAGTAAATGACTTGGCTTACTATTTGAAATTAAGGAATAACTGTAATTCCAAAATGGTTGTCTACCTGGCTAGGTGCCAGTTATGCCCAGCGTTCTACGTGGGCAAAACTGAGAGGAAGCTCCGTGAACGCATATATGAACACCTCTATGCGATTAGGAAACTTAAGGGTGAGAATGCCCTAGCGAAACATGTCAACTCTTTTCCTGGGCACACTTTTAAGTTCATTGTTATTGATCAAGTGCATTTCAATCCACGAGGGGGTCCCGACTCTCTAAAACTCGAGGAGTTGGAACTCTCTTGGCAAATCAGGCTTAATGCCTACCATCAGCCTGGTATCAATGACGGCTGTGCGTTAAGTAGTATTTTGAGGCTCAAAAATTTGAAGCGTTAAATTATCTAGGTGTAATTGTAAGACCTAGTATGAAGATGAAGCACTTTAAATGTTTTTGCACTTTTGTATTTATTACATATACATTATTCTTTCAAACAAGTTTAAATCCAAATGTGTAGTTAGTAGTGAATACTGTTAGGTAAATTTAAGATGAATTACTTTTGTAAGTCTATAATGATTTTTAACAAGGGGGTGGTGGCTGTTTGTAATTGTAATTGTTACTAATTGAATCAATGCTTTTTTAGATGTTGATTGGTTGATTCTTTTTTTACTATGTATTTAAATGAAGGCTGTGTTTTAATGTATTGTCTGAAGAAGTTTATGATCCAACATAAACGAAAAGCGCTTAACTTTACTTGTGGTCTGAGTGTGCCTTCTTTCATCTGTTCCAGCATTTTGTGATTTTTGGAGTTTGTAATCAAGCAATACTTGCAGACACTTTCACACTGTTACTTGCACATTTTATTCCTTAGTGACTACACTGCACTCTTTTGCTGACTGTCATACTTTTATATTTCTTTACAGTTACTGGTAGTGGATTACTGACCTGCCTGGTGGCGCAACCGCACCAGCCTATTGCCATAGGCTCTGCAGTTCGCAGAACGGACACCTGCAGCTGTAATATAAATGAAGTAATATTGGAATACACATCTCCATAATATCAGCTAGTTTAATTTCTTACATACATAATTAAATGTAACGTACTCAGTAGTGGGGCGTTGGGCATTTGCCGGGCCTCCTGAATCCAAAGGTTCAGTTGGTCCTGCTTGCATCTCTTCAGATCCGCATGGTGGTGACGGACCTGCTCACCAGTCTTTGGAATCCCTGTGGCACTGGTGAGATCATGAGCCAACCGGTCCCACGCCTCAGCCCTGTATGCTCCCCAGAGGACTTGGCCCTGCATGATTTGGGCCTCATGATTGTGGACTAGGAGCCAGACCATGTACCTGGACTCCTCAATGCCCCACCTCTGTGCTCAAAAGCAACTACCCTATCCTACTCCTGTCATTCTGCCTGCAGTTCAGTTCTACAATCGTTTATGCTGTGTATTCCCGCCTATGGGGCTTATATAGTCCATTTTTCCCGCACATATCTGTGATTGGCCATTTTGGAATTGTATCAACTTCAGTAAACATGCATTGTCATGCTCCAGTTTGTATTCATTCCTATATATTAGCTATTATTGCATTTCTAGGTACTGCTGTCATGGCTTAGTGGTTTGGTACCTTGACTATGGTGTATAGTATACTGGGTTCGAACCTGGCCACTGCTTTTTATTTTTCATGACTGTCTAGACATGCTGAGGGGTGTGTCTGTGTAAAGGCAGTTTTGATACGGCTTGCTCAATGTTGCCCGTCGGTTAGTTTGTTTGCGCAGTGTGCAGCTCCGCGCAAACGGGGTACGCTGGTTTAAGCCTCATTTGGCTATCGGCACGCATATTACGCTCAGCTGAGCTAGGGACACTTAAATTCAGCATGTTAAACCACTGCTCAGCTACAGGCACTCATTTTGCACCAGTTAAACCACTGCTCACATACGGGCAGATGCACTCACCCTGTTAAACTGTAGCTCAGCTATGGGCACATCTGGCATTTTTTATTCTTTTTGTTACCTCACATTTCTTCAATATAAATGGGCTATTTCATTACATTTTACATAAAATGTGGTTTTATGTGTACATATTTGTCAGGGACTTGTTTTGTGCTTATTTTGCTAAAAATAAAAATTGGTGTTGTGGGGGCTCGAACCATAAATTCCTGCTCTTCAGCCAACATCTCTACCGCTACGCTATTGCTTCCTGGCTTACTTTGCATATTTAGTTCTAATATGCTTTCCCACTGACTGCTAACTGTAGCTGCGCTACGGGCACGCCCGCGCAAACGAGCGCACTCACTGTTAAACATTTTTACAATTTAAAAAAATATATAACATGTTTATTTATATGTTTTCTGTTCATAGTCTGTGGGGTAATGTGTTGTGTTGTGTTTATTCACATTTATGTGGACTCTGTCATGGGTGTTTACTTTGGGCACTTTTCCTCTTCTGGGGCATGTCCGCTTACAGGGCTCGGCCTACGGACACGCCCACTACTGTCTTACATGGACCATGTTAGCCTTAGATGTAATTCAGCATGCTCTCATGAATATGCAAAGCATGCTGACATCACTCCGTTTAACTACAGCCTCCGTGTATGGGTTATAACTCTTACACGGAGGCTTTGTGAATCCTGCCCGTTATCTTTCAAAAACTTTTAGTTTTAAAATAAAAAGGCTGCAGATGGAAATCATTTCATTGAGCCCTGGTAGAAAACTAGCATTTAAAAATATTTGCCACCATGTTTCTTTCTGTTCTAAAAACACTTTCCAGGGTCCACCCGAGGAACCCTCTGAATCTGATGTACCACTACAAATTTGAAAATATGCTCAGAATGTATTTTTAAATGTCTGTATAATGCATTAGATTCCATCCTAGGTGAAATCTCATAGAAGTGCTCATAAATTCTTTGGGCTAAATTACACTGGGTCTTTCCAACATAAAATGCTGGACACTGCAAGTGATTGTGATTTTCTATTGGCTGCTAGTTTGTAATTTTCATGGGATGGCATATAAAAGAGTTATTATTTTAACTTTATATGTCTGAAGAAGTTTGGTGATTGCTATCATCTACTGGTAGTTCTTGAGTTTTTTCACTTTCTTTGGTTTGTTGTTGTTTTATCACATTTTTATTGTTGCAGACTTCTTTTATCTGGTGAGAGATGTACTGTCTACAGCTGAAAGCAACTAATCTTGGAAACTCTAAGCACTTTTTGTTGAGAGAAATGTAAGAGGAAAAGTACAAGTAACTTTTGAAGTTGCAGTGGCAAGCAGTTCAGTGAAAACTAAATAAACCTGGAAACTGTGGGGAGTGAATAAGTTAATAAATGGCTGCCTCCCCAGCAGCCTTAGTACTTTAATGCATTTAAAATTATAGTGCAAAATTTAGTTTATTTATCTAAAGCTCACTTTTTCTTAGAGCTCAACATTAATGTTTACTGAAAGCATGCAAGCTGTTTTTTTTTTTTTACATCTGAGAGCGGAATAGATATAAGACAAGAGCAAATCACAAACAGTGCAAGTAGGGACACTGATTGTAACATCTGATTTCACATGGGCAATCTTAATTTTAGACTGGGAAATGCATGTGGGTGCAGCTTTCAATTTGGAGGAGTCAACTACATTTTTTTTATTTGCATAGTGTGTTTGTTCTAAGTTAAAAATGAATGTGCATTAAAAATGTAAGTATATTTTGTTTTCTTTGCAAGAAAAAGTCTTGAACAATGTGAGACAGGTTCAACTGTACATGAAAAGATGTAACTTCCTAAGAGATCAGACAGCTGAGCATTAGTATGTGTACATAAGCCAAAGTTAGGAATGGACATTCAAAAGAACTATCATGTATAATAGGTGGTAGCAATGCCTTCTAACATAAAGGCTACTATATCCATATTATCATTGAATGTAAATGGCCTTATAGATACACACAAAAAAGTAAAGATTATTGAATTAGATTAAGAAATGTAATCTACCAATGGCAATATTGCATTTGACGCATTTGGATAAGTATGTAGATTCTTTGGGTGCTTATTGTTGTTGATTCTTGAGGAACTTTACAAGACTAGCCATACATTCACATGAGGTTTTTAGCTCTTATAGTTTGAGTATAAATAACCCAGAGATGTGTGGAACATTTACTCGTTGTCCCTACCCATGAAGGATAAGGTTGCTAAACTAGGAGTGAATTTCTGGTTACTCAATCATGCATCCAGATTACTTTTGAATAATGTAAGAGATGTACCTTGCTCTGAGGAAGAAATGGAATTCTCTGTGATGCATATCTATCCCTCCAACATGTTCTTTTTATGTTGCAAAAGTGATTTAGATCTCTTGAGTTGGTGTTTATGCCCCCATTGGACTTGCAAATGTGCACTAGGGTTGAAAAGATGGGGCATTTTGTAACTATGTAAGCAAGATCACCCCTCAGTAGCCCATATAACACCAAGAGGAGGAGCAATGGTCTGCATAGTTCTTATGATTTATTCCCTTGACTTTCTTAGTAAGAAAGGGTTGTAGGCATTCAAGTTATGTTAAATATTTGGAAAGGTACATACCAAATGAGACATTATACTAATGTCTGACTAGTGTGGGATTCAGTAGAATAATCATATCCCTGGACCTGAGCATCACACCTTTAGTTATAAGCTATGCAATGAAATAGTACAATAGTAGATACATGGTGACATTGTCTACATAGGTTCACAGGGCCCTCATTACTGGATATTTTTTATGTTGTTAATGTGACAATTACAAGGGATGTCTTACCAGATGAATGATAATATTATACATTTCTTAGCATTTAGTTTTAGTCCATGGTTTTGACATCAGCTACTTATTTGAGAAAGGCCCACTTGGAAGTTTGTGGTGTCCACTAGGGAGATTATGATAGCACCAAGTTTAGATTCATCTGCAAACTTGGTCAATCATAACCTCTTAATAGTAGCTCTGACCAAGAATAAGTAAAAACCATAGATGAGTGGTCCAGTGGTGAACCCTTGGGTATATTGGTAGTAAAAGGTATTTTGGCAGATGCACAGCAGCCCACCCTAATTTTCGGATTCTTTTTATGAGCCAATTTGCTATCTAATTTATTACATAGGGATTAGCAGTAGTTAGAATAGGACATCTATAATACTTAACCAAGTGATGGTGTCAAATGACTTGGCAGGGTCTAGGTATGTGATGTGCACTGATTTATTTATTGCTTCAGTGTCCTCCTCAAAGTAGTCAAACAGGTTAAGTGAGCAGCATCTACTCATGATAAATCTGAACTGACTTGGGCTGAGAATTTGTAGGTTACCTGTGTCCTTATTTATTAATTCTGTGATGATCATTTCCATAGCTTTACAAATGAGGATGGTCAGACTTATGAGTCTATAATTTTTCATATTTTGTGCAATGGAATGATAGTTTCTGTCCTCCCCATTCATCTGGCACAAAGCTTGTCTGAATGCTGACATTGGATAGCTTCTGCAGTTGATCTAGCACAAAGCCTCTCCGAATACTAACACTGAATAGCTTCTGTAGGACACCTGACAGGTCCTGTTTCTGGCTGGCCAGTAAGCAGTCCAGTATATTATATGACCCCATAGAACCACTATTCTTGTCTTCGGATAGTGTCTAGAGGACTAGTTCAAGTAAGGTATGAGAGAGGAGTACATGCAGGTATAGCATCTGGGAATGTAGGAGGGGAGAGAGGGTTGAAGTAAGAGCTACATTTATCTGCTAGTAGATTAGCCTTGGAATAATCTCTGTATAACAATGTATTAGAGCATCAGGTTTCAGTCTTAAGGTGAATGTGACAAAACTGTGGTTAAATTTCACCAGGGAGAGTGTTACAATTGATAGATAGCAGAGTTGTTGCATATTGGTGAGGACTAAGTCCAGGATTCTATCACCTCTGGTTGTGGTGCAGGCTAACTAGTCAGGAAAGTTTGCATTGAAGAAGTCCAGAAATTTCTAGGCAAACATATTAGAGGTTATATATGTGCCCCAGTTAATGGAGAGGTAGTTGAAGTCCTCTAAGAGCACGGTGTTGCCCTTAAACCATAGGAACTCTATAATAGTCAGGTAGGAGTTAAGGGCATAGATGGAATCTTATACTTAGCCGTGATATGATGAAGGGTCTTTTATTGGATATGAGGAGTTCATTATCTTGTCTAATTATTATAAAGTGTTTTTTTACATTCATCCAGTGTGGTGAGCCTGAATGTGTTGTGGGTGTTAAAACTATTCACCAAAGGATTACTCTCAATAGTCTTGCATTACATCTGTGTAATTGCATAACAAGGCATATATCAATGCTTCCAGGGTAAGGAATGCTTGTAATAAGTTGAATTTTCTTGCTAAGGCTCCTAGCATGGAGCAGCAAAACCTTTATGCTATCCAGATTATGTTTTGTTATGCTATAAGCTTTTCTAGACTGACACTGTCTAAAAGAAGCACTATGGAGCAGGGAAGGCTTTAGCCAATTTACAAACTGAGCATGTGAATTTGTAAAAGAAAGGATTTCAGGATTATCAGGGACAAAGGAAAAGAGGGGCAATAATAATTTTGACTGCAAGAGGGGCTTTAGTAGATATAGAAGAGGAAAAAAGTCAATGATGGTAGATATGCAGTAGTAAGGGGATGTTGGCAGGGGAGGAGCATTACAATGCCTTATATTTATATTCCACCAAAAGCTGCCACTATACAGGTAAATACATTTTTGGGAGAAATGATCAGCTTTCAGCAGGTAATATTGTTTATGAGTGGGGCCTGGAATTTCATTTGCAATACTGAGGCTGCATCAGCTGGAACTTGAACAGAAAATATAACAAAGCAGGGTGATTTTTTGAAGAAGTATATGGGAATATTTGGGATGGAAAATGTGAATTCAGTAGTAGGATCCCAGACAGAACTTACATAGTATTCTTCAAGGTATAATAACTGGCTAGATTGGATAGACATTTTATTTCACTAGAGAATGTGTATTTAATTGAAAGCTTTGACTCACATCCAGTAATTATCTGAGTTCATGCACAGATAAAAACTAAGACAGACATGGAGAGTAATTAAGTAAAACTGAGATACTAGTGCTTTACACTTGCCTGTTAAGATGGGAGGAATTTAAGGAATGGGTAGTGAAAATTATATTAATTATTAGGGAATACAGATTTCTTCAGCAAGGATAACTAGAGAGTGCTGTAAAATAAAAATGGAATTTAAGACCAGGGTAGAAGCAAATGAGAAAGAGATATGGGAAAGAAGTAATGGGACTTATTTCAAAGAGTTGACAAATAAGAGGAATCCCACTAAACAAGAAGAGGAACAACTACAGAATGCTAAATTTAAAATAAGCGAGTATTTGTATAAGATGCACAAGTTTAGAAAGTTTGCTGCTAAGCAACACATTTTAGATAACAACTTCAGTGCACAAAAGGTTTTAACATAACAACTTAGGCAACAGAAAGTAGAAAGGCTTGACATCAAACTTATGAAATCTATGACAAGAAAAATAACCAAATATCCTATAGAGGTATTAGAGATATTTTGGAAATGTTATGAAAATTTGTATAAAACAGGGGTATGTTGAAACCAAGAAGTGGAACACATGCTCATTTTTATGGAAGATTTAATTACATCAAGATTAGAAAAAGATTAGGCGCAGGGATTTAATAGCTAAGATAGGAGAATATGAGATAAAAGGGTGATGTATAATCAATGAACAGGGAATTATCTAAGAACCAACAATATTTCTGTGGGAGTTTGGAACTTGAGAGGGAAGAAAGTGATAAAGATATGGATGTTTAACAGTATTTTTAAAGGGAGTGCACTACCAACATCTTGGAAGAAATCTCCTGTGGTCCAGAACCCTTTTCAAATCTAGAGTCCCATTTCAGTTTTAAACCATGATTTAAAGTGTTTGGCTTTGCCAAAATTAACAGATATGGATCTAAGTGGTATTGTGAAAGGGGAACAAACAATTGGTAATATTAATGGAATAATGGCGATCCACAGGGAAACAATGTAAGAAAAGCTGCTAATGTTGATGGTTTACTATCAAAATTCAGAATGGCAGTTGTGCATTTATTCATACTGCTGAACCAAAAAAGGCAAACATGTACTCACGTTTCATACTAAATGTCGGAACTGATAACCGTGATGTTGTCATTCAAAACTCAGAACTTTTGAAATCGAAAGTTTGTGTTAGCGTTTATGTTTTGCAGGGCGGCAAGCCCCCCCCCCCCCTCCATGTGGAGGGCTGCACCCACTCCTACCCCCTTCAAATTATATATGCCAACTCTGAGATTGCACTACACTGAGGGTAAGGATAAATTTCCTGATCCTCACTGTACATCAATCTCCATTCACAATGCAGAACTCATACTAATGAATCATGCTTTATATTCATTATCATGGATTCATTGTATTTGGGTTTGGGATTATGCATTTTTGTAACTGTACTTTCCATCACCTGATGTTCGACAAACTGCATTTCATAGTAAACCAATGTTGATGTGTGCACTGTTGTACTGAAATTGTCTGCCTTACATGGCCTGTTAAATCACTTTTGTTACTGTCACACTGTTTATAAAGCTTTTTAGCTAGTTTCACTGTGTGAAAGGTATTAACTGGAAATGTTCTCCATTTGTTAAGCATCTGTTTGTTTGTTGTGATTTCCTGCCAAGGAGTGTATCATATAACTAATTTGTTTGCAGTTAAAAGCATTCTCTAGAGTCTTCTTGCTCCTTTATCTGTTTAAAATTTTCATTAAGTGTCTCACTGCTGTTTTTCTGCTGTGATAAACATTTCTGTAGTATGTTCTGCCTAAAATAGTAGCTGTAGCATAGCCAAATTCAGGTTTGCACTCTCTGGGCCTGGTTGCTTGTTTGCAGTGGCTGTTTGTTCTGAGCACATGTTCCAGCCCATCTTGGATTAGCAGAAGTCTTTCTTCATTTTAGTGAGAGGATTGTGTTGATTGACCACTGGCTGGTAAAGGTTGGCTGGTCTAGGGCTTGGAGTAAGCACTCATTGATTCTTTTGAGCTTTTTAAAGTTGTTTCAGGTTGTACCTTCTGGTACTTAATTCTACCTTTGAGAGGATTTCTGCTTATTCACACTGAGCTGAACAGAGGAGGGGCACTAACAATAACTCTGATCTGTAATATATAACAATAAGTATCCTGGGTTTTTTTTTGCTTATTTTTACTAGTTATTGCTTATTCTAAGCATTTATAGCACTTTTTATTGTCTGCTGCATACTGTTTACTGTATTTTATTGCTACAAACTAATCTTTACAGTTATACTGAAATTGTCTGCCTTGCAGGGCCTGTTAAATAAGTTTAGTTACTGTCACACTGTTTGTAAAGCTTTTTTAGCTAGTTTCACTGTGTGAAATGTATTAACTGGAAATTTTCTCCATTTGTTAAGCATCTGTTTGTTTGTTCTGATTTTCTGCCAAAGACTGTAGCATATATCTGATTTGTCTGCAGTTAAAAACATTCTCTAGAGTCTCCTTGCTACTTTATCTGTTTAAAACTTTCATTTAGTATCTCACTGCTGTTTATATGCTGTGATAAACATTTCTGTAGTGTTTGCTGCCTAAAATAGTGCAGCTACTAGCTGTAGCATAGCCCAATTCATGTTTGCAGTCTCTGGGCCTGGTTGTTTGTTTGCAGTGGCTGTTTGTTCTGAGCACATGTTCCAGGCCATCTTGGATTAGCAGAAGTCTTTTTTCATTTTAGTGAGAGGATTGTGTTGATTGGCCATTGGCTGGTAAAGGTTGGCTGGTCTAGGGCATGGAGTAAGCACTCATTGATTCTTTTGAGCTTTTTAAAATTGTTTCAGGTTGTACCTTCTGGCATTTAAGTCTACCTTTGAGAGTATTTTTGCTTATTCACACTGAACTGAACAGAGGAGGGGCACTGATGACAACTCTGATCTGTAATATCTAACAATAAGTATTCTGTTTTTTGTTGCTTATTTTTACTAGTTGTTGCTTATTCTAAGGATTTATAGCACTTTTTATTGTCTGCTGCATACTGTTTACTGTATTTTATTGCTACAAATTAATCTGCAATGTTGTACTGAAATTGTCTGCCTTACAGGGCCTGTTAAATCACTTTTGTTCCTGTCACACTGTTTGTAAATCTTTCTCATAGGTTCATAGGTTTATAGGTAGGTACTAGGCTATCGGACCTAGGGCCTATACAAGCCTAGCCAAAAAGGTACCCTGGCTTTTGCCACCCAAGAAAATTATTTTCCTGTGCCCCTGTCGAGCATAGCCACAGAGGTGAGCCCTGGGGTGAATTTCCTATTTCCCATCCAATCATCAAGATTTTTCTTGAAGAGTGCTAATGAGGAGCTTTGTTTGATATAGATAGGTAGTTTGTTCCAGAGTATGGGAAGTCTCTTTGACAGGAATCTATCCCTCCAGAATGTTCTGTTTATTGTGGTGACAAGGTTTAGGTCCCTAGAGCATGTAGCTCGGAGGGATTGGGATTTCTTTAAGTGGAGCATGTCCAACAACTCTGGGTTTGACATAGCTTTGTATGTTAGGCAGAGATCGCCACTGAGTAGGCAATATGCGACAAAGTAAAGCTGGAGTTTTTTGAAACGGTCTGCATAGGACATCTGTTTGAGGTTGGTAATCCTCTTTGTGAGGTATTTCTGCAGCCTTTCCAATTGTAGATGTCTTGTGAGGTATATACCAAAAGGGGCATTGTACTCTATAATGGGTCTAATGTGTGATGAGTAGAGGGGAACAATGACCTATTTTTTTCCTGGATGAGAAACCTTTTGTGATGAGATGTGCTATGTAGAAGGATTTCCTGACTACTATATCAATGTGATTATCAAAGAAGAGACTACTGTCCACCTGTGTCCCAAGGTCTCTTATCACACTTTCGATGTTAAGTAGACTACCACCTATGTGGTAGCTCATGGGTACAGAGTTTTTAGCAAAGGGGATGACAATGCACTTTTTGGCATTGAGCTTGAGGCCATGGCTTTGACAGCAGGCATCTGTCTCAGTGAGGCCCTATTTGTAGGCTGTCCACATCATTAGGAGTTTCAATTATGGCTCCTAGTTTGCAGTCATCTGCAAACTTCATTAGCCAAAGACCTTCTGTGTTAGCCTGTACTTCAGAAAAGTAGATACAAAACAGTAGAGGACCCAGGACTGAACCCCGTGAGACTCCACTTGTAACTAGTCTGAAGTTGGATTTGGAGTCCGCTACTTTCACAGTGTGGGTTCTGTCAGTGAGCCAGTTGGCAACCCATCTTGTGGCATAGGGATTTATACCTAGTTTAGTGAGCTTGTCTATAATTCCAGAGTGGGGGATGGTGTCAAAAGACTTGTCGAGCTCTAGATAAGCTGTGTGAACCACCTTACCCTCGTCTATGGCTTTGGTGACTGCTTCAAAGAAGTCTGTCAGGTTTAGGAGACATGATCTGCCTTTTACAAACCTGAACTGGGTGGGGTCCAGAGTTTGGAGATTACCAATGTCTTTGTTTATAAGTTCCATGATGATACGTTCCATGGCCTTGCAGACCAGGCTAATGGGGTGGTAGTTTCTGGTGTCCGTGGTGGCTCCCCTTTGTGAAGTAGGATAACCATTGCTGTGCGCCATTCAGTGGGCACAAAGCCTAAGGTGAGGCTATGATTGAACATGGTGCTTAGGTGGGGTGCCACTTCATTCTGTAGTTCATGTAGAATGCAGCCTGGGATGTTGCCAGGTTCTGTGGATGCTGTGTTCTTGGCTTTGGAGAGTGTGGTTTTTACCTGTGCAGCCACGATTACAGGAACTTTGCATTCTTCCAGTATAGATATGTGCCCTTTAGGGGGTGAGGGGGGTAAAGTTAGCGCTAAACCTATCTGCCAGGATGTTGGCAATATCAGTTGGTTCTGTACATTTAGTGCCATTGTGTTGTAACTCAGAGCAGATCTGAGTGTTGCCATTGAGATTCTTGACATAGCTATAGAATGCTTTGTGGTTGTCTTTAGAATCAGTGGTGATTTTGTTTTCATAACTAGATTTGGAGGATTTTATGAGGGATCTCAGCTTCTTACTGAGGCTGACCAGGGAGTTGTTCCAGTCATGGGATTTTACTCTTTTTTGCAAAAGTTTCTTTCTTCTGTTGTAAAGTTAGTTTATGGCAAAAGACTACCAGATTGGCTTCCTTTTTTTGGAGGATAGCATCTTGGTTCTGTTAGAGATAGCATGATCCATGCACTCGTGTAAGTGCTTATAAAGTGCATTTGTGTAGGATTCAGCAGTCATACCTCTATTTTCTGTCTGCATGGGTGTCGTGAAGTTTGCCACCTCTGTCTTAAGAAGCGTGGAGTTGGCTTTGTAGAAGATTTTCACGGTGGTTTCTCTAATGGGGGGGTGGGTGCGGGATATGGATGTCTAGGCTGATTTAGCTTGTGGTCAGATCTGACCAATGAGGAATTGACCTCTGGTGTGGAACACTGGTCGCCCATGTTGGTAATGACCAGGTCTAGGATATTGCTGCCCCTGGTGGGGGTGTGGATATGTTGATCCAAGTATTGTAATTTATGAATTCCAGAAAACATTAAGCAAAAGAGTTGGTACATGAGTAGCTTTCCCAGTTAATGGTGGAGTAGTTGAAATCACCCATTATTAGGGTATTATATTTTCCAGTGCATCAAGAAATGAGGAGTGGGAATCCTGGGGCATGGTGGGGGATCTGTAGCAAGTTGCAATTTGGATTGCAGTTTTGCCCAGAGTTAGTTGCACTTGGATAATCTCGGATGCATTATGCTGAGCAACTAGCCTGGAGGTGTGGATATCCTTAATGAATATGGATATGCCTCCACCTTTAGTGTTTCAGTCCAGGTTAGGTGGCCTAAAGGTGTGGTATGAATTATAGGCTGGTAATGCAGGTGTGCTTTCTGGAGCCTTGAACCAGGTCTCTGTCACTGCACAGATGTCAATGTTCTCCATTTTAAGGAGTGCCACGAGTGAATGCATTTTGAGGTTTAGACTTCTAGCATTGAGTAGCATTACCCTCAGATTTTGCTTGATTGTACCAATTACAGTGGTGAATTTGTCATTTGAATCTTGCCTAAAAAAGGCACTATAGGGGTGGCAAGAGCCTTAGCCAGTATCCGGAATCCCAAGGGCGACAGATGCAGGCCATCTCTGGCAAATCATCATGGTCTGTCAATCATGTCATCCCAGGCAGACAGATATTGGATCCCCAGAGAATGACACCAGAAGCTTAGCTAATTGTTGAATTCAATCATTTTGTCCTTGTACTGTGGTATAATTCTTGGTGATGGCAGGATGCTACTCAAGGCTAGGGTCATACTTGCCTGGGCTACAAGATTGGAGAGCTCCTCCATGTCTCTTTTCATGTAGTCCAGGGAGATACGTCTGAGGTCATTCACACCAACATGGACAATGACAGAGTCATATTTGTACTTGTTGTGGACTGACCTGAGTGTGTGTGTGTTATGTGGTGGATCCTGGCACCTGACAGGCACCTGACAGTAACTTTCTCCTTGTTTAGCCTGGTGAGTGGAACATTAGTGTGCCTGACTATAGAGTCACCTATAACTAGAGTGTTGGGTATGTTGTTATGCCTTATGGGCTCTAGTTGAGTGGCACCTGACCTGTTGGGAGGGTGGCCTAATGGTTAAGGTGTTTGCCTTATAAACACAAGGTGCAGGGTTTGAGTCTCACACAGGATAATTGGCTAGGCTTAAAATAGCTTGCAAAGGCAGTTAGCTTAGTACTAAACTATGAACCTATGAACCTATGAACACTGAGTTTGTGGGCTATGTGGCATTTGGGTTGTGTTGAGGTTGTGGAGGTTGCATGCGTTTCTGCTTTGGAGGTCTCTGTTGCTTTTGCAGAATTTTATTGAGAGCATCTGCAAATGTAGGTGTGTGTTTTGTGTTGCTAATGTATGTGTTTTGGTGGTATAGGTTTTGAGGGACTATGTGATGAGTGTGGTGTGGTGCAGGTGTTTACCTTCTCCTCTTGATTGTCTAGTCCAGTCTTGGGTGAAGAGAGCTTTGCTTCCAGTTTGGCTACATAAGTGCATCTCTCACAGATTGTAGTGTTGGCTGGTAGGAGAAGAGGATTGTCTGTGTATATGAGGCAATTGCTGCATTGCCCCAAGATGCCCAGATTCATTAGCTAGACAGGAGGAAAACACAGGGAGCTGACCTTTAGATATGCCTGGATAGGTGCTTATTTATTAAGTACTAAAAACTGTTTTCCTCTAGACAAGTGAGGAAAGTTGAGTGCTGTAGTAATTTGTTAGCTTATTTAGTGCTTATAATGAGTTCTGAACAAGTGTTGAGCTCAAAGAAACAGATTTGAGTGCTAAAACTAAAAAAACATAGGCTAGTTCTAAAGGAAAATTTGAAGAGCAGACTTTATGGCACCAGAAATAAGATAGTTTCACTGTGTGAAAGGTTGTTGTTGTTGTTGGTCTTTCGGCTTTTCTCAGTTAGGGGTCGACACAGTGGACCTTTGGTCCACTAATAATTGGCAGTAGATTTTCATGAACACCGAGGTGCCAGCTTGACGTCCAAACTTCAACTAAGGCACGCCCATTTACGCATGTCTTTTGAACGCCACCAAACCGCGGGGAGGACATGCAGACTCCACACAGAAGGCATAGTATCCCACTCTTGTTCTTATACTTGGTGGATTTGCAGTTGCCCACCTCTACTGTAAATTTGATCAGGGACACTCCTCCCAGTCCACTGTCATTAGCTCATTCTACCTAATACAGAGAGAACATGTGGGAAGGCCAATCCCCTTAGTTTCTTAACCTTGAATTGTCTTATGTTCCTCCTTTCTCCCTTCCCACTTTACTAAAAAAAAATAATTCAGCTGCTTTTACAATATTTGTGTTTCTTCCTCCTACTCTATTACTTAATCTTGTTTTTTCTGCTACTTGTTCACTAAAATGTTCAATTGCATCTCGTCTGCTGCATTTATTACTGCTTGTTTTTAGCCTATTTACATTTTAAGTGTTATTCTAAGCCTCTTAGTTTTGGTTTAACCACTTGGGCTTTAAGCCTACCCCTTAGCTCTCTCTGGTCTCTCTCCCTCAGATTCTTACAAATATGGATGGACAATTTTCTATGGTTTCTCCTGCCAGCCTGGCTGATATGGGTGTCCTGAGACAGTGTAGCAACTGCTTCATGTACACAGACAACCATATATTTCTACCACCTAGGAACACAATTTGTGAGAGATGCAATTACATAAAGAAGCTAGATTCTATGTTCTCTCCCTCACAAGCCAGTATATCTGGCACTGAGAAGGTTGTCAACACAATCACTAAACCTCAAAAACCACCCACAGCTACACAACAAACACCCACATATGCAAAGGTTTTCAACAAAAATAAACCCAAAACAAAGGAAACCTTAGAGGCAAAAACACATGAGAACTCCACAACCCTCGACACCACATACCATACATAGTCCACACACCAGCATCTCACAACCACTAAGGCCTAACCATAATCCCAACAAATTAGTCATAGGAGACTCCATTGTGAGACACTCAGGTGTGCCTCTCACCAGGCTGTATAAGGAGAAAGTCACGGTTAGTTGTTTGCCAGGTCCCAGAATCCGCCATATGACACACGCACTCAAGTCTCTCAACAACGTACTATTATGACTTTGTCACAGTCCATGTTGGTGTGAATGACTTTAGATGTACCTCCCTGCACTATATGAAGAGAGACATGATTCAGCATGCTGAATATGTGTCCCAGGCAGGTATGTTCCTAGCCTTAAGCAGCATTCTACCATCACCCAGAATGATGCCTCAATACAAACAAAAAATGATTGACTTTAACAATTGGCTTAGTTTCTGGTGTCATTCCAGGGGGATTCAGTACCTGATAGCCTGAAAAGATATGATTGACAGTCCACAGTGCTTTGCTAGAGATGACCTGCATCAGTCTCACTTGGGCTCCAGGCTTCTGGCAAAGTCCCTTGCCTCCCCCATAGTGCCTTTTTTTAGAAAAAGTCATGATGTCGATACTACCAACATAAAAATTTCAACAAAACACAAATTAAAGGACATGCTGCTAAACGCTAGGAGTCTAAACTTGAAACTACACTAATTGTAAGCATTCTTAACCCTAGAAGATGCTGACATTTGTGCAGTCACAGAAACCTGGTTCAAAGCTGTGGAGAGCACCGAAGACTTACATGGTTACTCATCTTATCATACAATCACACCTGAAATTTTGGGCAGCAAAGTCGAAGGAGCTGAAGTTTCAGTATATATTAAAGACACACACACCTCCAGGCTGGTCAAAAAATATGATGCACAGGAGGCACTTCAGGTGCAGTTAACTGTTGACAAGACCCCTATTCAAATTATAGCTTGCTTTAGGCCTCCAAATTTGACTCAAGATGCCCACTTCACCTATCTGGACCTTTTCAAATCTATCAAGATTCAAACCTTTACCCCGATCCTGGTTGACTTTACTTACCCAACCATAGATTGGAAAAATTACTCATGCCAGGACACAAATGGCCAGAGATTCCTCAATGTTATCAATGCAAATGCCTTAGAAAAGCTAGTTGATACCCCCACAAGAGGTGATAATATCTTGGACTTGGTATTTAACCAACATGAGTAACCACTGCAGCACCCCTACAGTATCATCCTCCCTGGTAAGATCTGACCATAAAATGACTTTCAAAGTCACCATCTCCCCTGACCCCCCTCTAGCTAGGGTCAAACATAAAAACTTCTCCAAAGCTGATTACAACCTCCTGAGGGATGGTATAAACAGCTTCACAGCCCCCTCCCTCACTGTAGGAACTGGCACCAATATCCAACAAGCACTTATATAGATGCATGGAATCAGGAATACCTGACAGGACAAAGGCATCCTCCGCAAGGAAAAGTAATCCTATCTGGTGGCCATCTGCAATAAATAAACTATACAACAAAAGAAAAAAAATGCTGTTCAGGACCAAGAATGACATATACCCAATTGGAAGCAATATCTCCTTAGCCTGAACAAGCAAATAAGAGCATGTGTGAAATCCTCTAAAGCCAACTTTGAGTCCAAATTGGCCACATCTACTAGAAGCAATCATAAGGCCTTTTTTATATATGTCTACAATCTCAAAGGAAGCACCTAAATCTGTTCAGAATTCGTGGTCAAGGACACCACATACACAAATGCTGTAGATATAGCTAATCTACTGGCTAACAGATTCAGTGAAAACTTCTCCCCTCTGCCCCCCATCAGTAAATCAAGACATTCCCAGTACCTGCTCCCCACCCCTTATCTCTAGGGAATATGTCATCACTGCCCTCTCAAAGGCAAAAAATATAGCCTCCATGGGATATGATAATGTCACAGGCTGCATCCTACATGAAATCAGGCATGAACTTGCAGCACCATTAGGCACTCTGTTCAACCAAAGCATGAGTACCGGCTCTGTCCCAGCCAAGTGGGAGGACAGCTACTGTCATCCCTTTACACAAAAGTGGAGTATCCACTGATCTTGGAAATTATAGAACCATCAGCCTAACTAGCCCGATCTGCAAGGCCATGGAGCAGGTTATCAAGGACCTCATTACCAGGGACATTGGCAACCTCCAAACACTCGACCCCACACAGTTTGGCTTTGCCAAGGGGAGATCATGTCTGTTAAATCTGGTCGACTTCTTTGAGACAGTCACCAAAGCCATGGACAAGGGGAAGATAGTGAACACCACCTACCTTGACCTGGCCAAAGTCACTGACACTATTCCCCACTCAAGCATAATAGATAAACTCTCTCAACTAGGCATCAGTCCATATGTTACCAGATGAGTAGCAAACTGGTTCACTGATAGAACCAACCTAATCAAAATAGGGGAAGCCGCCTCAAGCAGTAGACCCATAAAGAGTGACGTTCCCCAGAGATCAGTCTTGGAGCCTCGGTTATTCGGGATATACTTCCACAAAAACATAAATGTTCTTCACGATAGGGAACCAAGCAGAAGGATAAAATAAAATTCTTCTTTATTAAGACATTTGTGTTTTTTGGTTTTGGTGGATGTTCTTTTGTTTCAAGTATTCGGGATTTACTTCTCTCAGGTGCAGGCCAAAACCAGTGGGCTATGGCTGACCATGTTTGCAGATGAATGCAAGCTGGGCACAGTCATCAATTCCCCAAGTGTTGTGGATGTCTTCCAAGACGGTCTCACCTAAACAAATGACTGATGCCAGAAACATGGCCTCAAGCTGAATGCCAAAAAATGCATCATCATCCCCTTTGGGGAGAGTGACGTCCCCACATAGTATCACATTAATAACAATGTCCTAAGTACACAGTAGTAAGGGATTTGGGCACCCAGGTTGATAGCAACCTGAATTTTGACCACCATGTTGCTTCTGTTGTATGGAAAGCTTTCTACATTGCCCACCTTATAAGTAAGGTATCTCATCCAGGGACAAATAGGTCATAATATCCCTGTATTCTTCCCTTATAAGGCCAATTATTGAGTACAATGCCCCCTTCGGCATGTATCTTGCAAAGCACATGCAGCAGCTAGAGAGACCACAGAGGCTCCTCACCAGGAGAATCCAGGGCCTCAAACATCTACCCTACACAGACAGGCTAAAAGCCCTGTCCCTGTATTCAGTTTCATACAGACTCATCAGAGGTGACCTCTGTCTGGCATACAAAGCAATCTCAGACCCTGCCTTGATGGGACTGCTGCATATGTGCAAACCAAGCTCCACTGAGCAACCCGTTTGAGTGACCTCAACCTGGTCTGTGATATCAATAGGGCTTGTTGGCAGGACAGATTTGTGTCCCAGAGACTCTTCCATCTGTGGAACAGACTCCCTCTCCATGTCAGGTAGAGTACCTCATTATCCCTTTTTAAGCGCAACTTGGATAACTGGATGGGAAACAGAAAATACACCCCTGGGATTCCACCTGTGTCCCTGCTGGACAGGGACTTTGGATGCTGACTTGTCTAAACATGTGCTAAACTCTTGGCTAGGGTTATAAGGGCCTCAAGGCCAATAGCCTAGTAACCTTCTATGGCCCTATGATCCTATGATGCATAAAAATCATTCAATAGAGTCAGCTGGGATTGTATGAGTAGCACAATGGTAGCATTTGTAATTCTTCATAGAACATAGGGTTAATAGGATTAGTGAATTGTCATTGGTAAGAACTGGAGTGATACAGTTCCTCTCCAACAACTGTATTTGCATTATGTTTAGAACCATTGTTAAAGAAAAAAGGGACAAACAAATTTAAGAATTGAAATGGTATGGTAATCAAGAAGAAATAGCTTTGTTTGCAGATGATATTATTTTGTATTTAAAACATATAAAAAAGGATATTTTAGTATTCTGGAAGAGTTTCTCACAATTTCAAGTCTTGCTGGGATGTAAAATTAAGGAAGATAACACAAAGGTTATGACAGTAAACTATATGCACACACAAACTTATTTATGTGGATATAATATGAAATATTTAGGTTTATGTACAAAAAGGATTCATAGGTTCATAGGTTTATACTAGGCTATCTGCCCTAAGGCATTTATAAGCCTAGCCCAAAGTTTTGTGGCTTACGCCACCCTTTATGTTAAAAAATACTGTGCCCATTAGTTTGTTGTGCCTCTGTCCAGCAGTGACACAGAGATGATTCCCGGGGTAAACCTACGATCTCCCATCCACCGGTCAAGATTTCTCTTGAACAGAGCCAGCGAGGTGCTCTGCCTCACATGGACCAGGATTTTATTCCACAGCATAGGGAGTCTCTGGGTGACAAATCTATCCCTCCAGCATGTCCTATTTATATCCGTGCTAAGGTTTAAGTCACTTGCTCTAGTGGATCTGGTAAATTTGGATTTTTTGACGTGGAGCATGTCCATTAATTCCGGGTTGGACATGGCCTTGTATGTCAGGCACAGGTCACCTCTGAGCAGGCGGTATGCGACTGAATAGAGCTGGAGTTTCTTCAGTCTGGCAGCATATGACAGATTTTGGAGTCCCTTTATCCTTTTGGTGAGGAACTTTTGGGGTCTCTCCAATTGCTGCAGGTGTCGGATGAGATACATCCCGAATGGGGCATTGTACTCGATCATTGGTCTGATAAGTGAAGAGTACAGGGGAACAATGACCTCACTTGATCTGGATGTGAATCCCTTCATGATCAGGTGGGCAATGTAGAAGGTCTTTCTAACCACTTTAGCAATGTGAGTGTCAAAGAAAGGCCACTGTCAACCTGGGTCCCCAGGTCCCTGATAACCTCTTCTGTGCTTAATGGATTGCCACCTATATGGTAGCTTGGGGTTACCTTGTTTTTCCCGAAGGGTATGACTATACATTTTTGGCATTTAACTTCAGGCCATGGCTCTGGCACCAGTTATCAGTTTCCGTGAGACCCCTCTGAAGGATATCTGTGTCCGATGTACTTTCCACTGTGGCCCAGTTTGCAGTCATCTGCAAACTTTGTCAGCCATAGTCCTCCTATGTTTGCCTGTACTTCTGAGAAGTAGATGCTGAACAACAGGGGCCAAGGACTGAGCCCTGTGGGACACCACTTGTGACCGGCTTGGAGTCTGACATGGCGCCAGCAACTCTAACCCTGTGGGTTCTGTCCTTTAGCCAGTTTGCAACCCATCTTGTGACATATGGGTTTACATTTAAGCTGGTAAGTTTCTCTATAATACCCGAGTGGGGTATTGTGTCGAAGCTTTGCAAGGTCAAGGTAGGCTGTATGGACTGCCTTTCCTCATCAATGGCGTTGGTGACTGTTTCGAAGAAGTCAACCAAGTTCAAAAGGCATGATCTGCCCTTGACAAAGCCAAACTGGGTCGGGTCCAATGTCTACAAGTCCCCTATGTCTTTGTTTATGAGTTCCATTATGATCCTCTCCATAGCTTTGCAGACCAGGCTTGTTAAGCTTATGGGGTAATTACCAGGGTCCGTAGAGGTACCGCCTTTGTGGAGTGGGACCACAGTTGCCGTACGCCACTCCTTGGGCACGTATCCTGTGGTAAGGCTAAGATTAAACAGCTGCCTTATATGCGGGTTTAGTTCCTCGTTGAGTTCGTGTAGCACACAGCCGGGGACACCATCCAGTCCCATTGATGCTGTGTTTTTAGCTTTAGAGAGAGCAGCTTTCACCTGCGCATTTGAGATGTCTGGGAGGCTACACTCCGCTGGGATAGTTATCTCTCCTTTTGGGAGAGGGGTGAAGTTTGCACTGAACCTGTCTGCCAGTATGTTGGCAATGTCTGTGGGTTCAGTGATTTTTGTATCATTTTGGACTAATTCTGCACATATCTGGGAGTTTCCACCCAGGTTTCTAACATAGCTGAAGAAGGCCTTATGATTGTCTTTTGAATCTATTGCAATTTTTCTCTCAAAGTTGGCCTTGGATGATTTTATGAGTGCTCGTATTTTTTACTAATAATGATCAAGGGTGTCTTCTCTTTATGGATTTTGCTCTATCATGTAACAGCTTTCTCCTCTTATTGTAAAGTTTGTTTATGGCTGGGGTCCACCAGACTGGGGTGGAAAGAGTCTTGGTTTTATTAGGGATTGCCTGATCCATGCAGTCCTGGAGGTGTTCGTAGAAGGCATTTGTAAGGGCTTCCAGCTTGGGTTGTGGTTTCCACTGGCTCGGGGCCTTGAAGGATACCACACCAGTCTTGAGTAGTGTGAAGTTTGCTTTAGAGAAGTTCTTCACTGTGGTCTTTTTTGTTTGGGGTGGGGGCAGGATGTGGATTTCCAGTGAGATAAGTTTGTGATCTGATCTCACCAATGAGGGATATACTTCCGGTGTGGAGCATTTTGTCCCCATGTTTGTGATGATGAGATCTAGTATATTTTCTCCTCTTGTGGGAACGGTGACTAGTTGTTCCATGGCATTTGAATTTATGAACTCCAGGAACCTTTAGGCTAGAAAGTTGGGGCTTGAGTAATGTTCCCAGTCCAGATTATGTTACTATTGCTAAGATATGTGGCAAGAGACTAAACAAAAGGTTATAAAAAAATTGGAAACTGGAAGCTCATTTTAATCATATTTTTATCAAGCAGAAGAGAATTTATAGACAATAATTAAACAGTTGAAGGAATTCATTTGAGATGGAAAAGGTTAAGAATTAAATGAGATACACTGATTCTCCCCATACAACATGGTCATTTATGATTAGCTAATTAGAAGGAATACTTTAGAGCTACACATTTAAAGCACAGATGCAAAACACAAGCAGAAGGTTATAAACCAAAGTGGAAATAGATGACGGTGAAATAGTAGAGAGTTTGTGAAATAAGGAGATAGTAGGATTTTGGATGGAGGTCCTTGAAGAAAATAACAACAACCAAACACAACATTAAATTCATAAAGTAGCAGAGAGTAGTCTAAGAACTATGTCAACACAGGAACAGAGAAAGGAGAGTTTAACAACAGAGCTTATTTCAAGTAGGGATATAGAAAGTGGGCAAGACTACTCTAGAATTTAATAAAATTAGCAAAGGAGGCAAGAGTAGTCTAGGATTTATTAAATTAAATTAGCAAAGGAGGCAAGAGCTGTCTAGAATATACTGAATAAAATTAGCAAAGGAGGCAGGAGTAGTGTAGAATTTACTGAATAAAATTAGCAAAGGAGGCAGGAGTAGTGTAGAATTTACTGAATAAAATTAGCAAAGGAGGGAGGAGTAGTGTAGAATTTACTGAATAAAATTAGCAAAGGAGGCAGGAGTAGTGTAGAATTTACTGAATACAATTAGGAAAGGAGATAAGCCATTGATAGCAAATAACTGGAGATGAAAATGTAATAAAGTGGGATGAGGCCAAGAAGAAGTTTGAACTGCAGGTTACAGACTGCTTTCCCTGTCCGGGGTCAATTTCAGAATACAGGCAAAGACAAAGGGTTATGGGAGTACTTAGTCTATCTCTGGTAGTGTTTCAGTTGAGTTTAGAACAGGGATAGACATTATAAAAGGGTTAATTAATAGAATATTTAGAGTATTGCATGATGACTGTAAAAATCAATCAGAGGATATTAGAAATGACTGGGAAGCAAGACTGAAAAAACAATTTATAAAAGAACGTGGGGAGGACAGCTGTATGGTTCCCACATATACAACAAAGTCCAAATAGTTTGGTAATTTTGCTTGGAAGTGTTTTCAAAGGTATTTGTATATCCCAAGCAGTCTGCAGAGAATTTTTCCTAAGATATGCAACAAATGTTGGAGGCGTGATGGGAAAGAGAGAGGTGAATGGGAACGTGTTTTTGGAAACTTAATAAGTTGGCAGATTTTAAAAATTCACTACAAAGTACTTTGTCATAACTGTTGGGGGAGTAAATGGTTGTAAGTAAGGAAATTATTCTTTTGAGGTGAGACACCGGATCTGAATTATCCTAATATACAAAGTTTAATACCATTTGATGCCACAGCAAATGGAAACCAAAATCTAAACCAGCTGTAATTGAAGTACCAAATATTGTAAATGAGATAAAGGAAGTGAAGGTGGGATTATTAACAAAGTGAAGGAGCAAAATACATAGAAATAAATGGAAATTGTGGAAATGATGCATCCAAAATAATGTCCAGAAGAAGGAATGAGATGTAAGCAATGGCATGAACTGAGTGGTTTATTTATTTATTTATTTTTTGTTAACTAGGTTAGTCTTCTGGGCTGGGGCACCTTTTGCAGTGGAGACCCAAGGAGAAAAGCTCCAAATACACATGATAAAAATTATGACAAATAATAATACACAACATAACAATAACAAGTTACATTACAAGTCTAAAAGAATAAGAAAAATACAAATGAATAACAACATTAATGCCTTATTAGAAATTACTAAAAGTATAACATTCTGCACAAGTACAGCAATGAAATGATAGAGGTAGAGTTGGGAAACAAAATGGAGGAATTACAAGTGGTGTGTAAAGAAAAAATGAAGATTAATAGAAAAACGGAGAAGACCTAAGAATAGCATTTATATCTAGTTTGAGTAGGTAGAATGGAAGAAGTAGTAAAGTTAAATTAGAGAGGTGAGGAGGAGAGTAATAGTGGCCAGGGAAACAGTTATGAGATGTGAGGGGGAGATAAAAGAAATAAAGTAAACAGGGGGAAAAGTGAATGAAAAGTTAAGTTGTAACAGTGCTCACTGGTGTTGCTATGGTTCCATAGGACTAGTAATTTTAAGTTTATATAAAAATTAAGGAGGGAATAGTTGTAGTTTGACTGTAGGGGGAGCAGGATTTTAGGTAGGGTGGTGTCAGGTGCAGGAGGGAGAGTTGGCAAGGTAGTTTTCCAATTCTGTTTTGAAGAGACGAAAATATTGGATAGATTGTATGTTAGTTGAGAGTTTGTTCCAGATTTGAGATAGGGAGCATTTATAAATTAATCTGCCTATAGTTCTGTTAGACTTATAGGTGTTGGGTAGTGATTGGTCAGTGCTTTGGAGAGATCACACAGGTTTGTAAAGGGATAGGAGGGTAGACAGGGAGGGACAGTTTGCAAGTTTGTAGAGAAAGGAATGTGTTATCTATAGCTGTGAAAGTTGGAGTAGTTGAGGGAACTCGAGCCATTGTAGTTTTTTTTAAGGGTGAGGCATTGATGATATTTGTAAGGGAATTACAGGCAAATCTGGCTATCTGTTTGTAAGTGTGAGTTTGGTTAAGAGTTTTGCTAGGATATGTGTAAAAATAGGGGAAGCATAGAGTAGGCAGGGGAGGAGATAGGCTTGGGCAAGTGTGGTCCTAGTGGTGGTGGATAAGAATTTTTTGTGTCTATATAGTAAACTCAGTTTTTGATTGGTCTTTTTTGAAGGACTGTAGGATGTGAAGGATCAAATGGTGGAAATTGAAAAAGGGTAATTGTGAGGTGGAGTTCAGGGATGAGTTAAGACAGGCACTGGGTGTCAGTGAAGAGTTACCAAATAGCTGGGTAACTACAGCAGAGCTAGTAAGGGAGATGGCTAGAAAGGTGCTTGGTATCACATCTGGACAGAGGAAGGACGACAAGGAGACATGGTGCTGGAATGAGAAAGTACAGGAGAGTATACAGACAAAGAGGTTGGCAAAGAAGAAGTGGGATTGTCAGAGAGATGAAGAAAGTAGACAGAAGTATAAGGAGATGAGATGCATGGCAAAGAGAGAGGTGGTGAAGGCTAAGGATAAGGCATATGAAGAGCTGTATGAAAGGTTGGACACTAAGGAGGGATAAAAGGACCTGTACCAATTGGCTAGACAGAGAGACTGAGATCTCAGGGACTGAGGATTCTTTGACAGAATGGTTAATAAGAATTGACATGGGATATGCTATAGAGTTGGTGGAAAGCTTAAGAAATTGAGGGGGTAGGTTGTCAGAAGAGCGTGAGCATGGTTTGTGTTTCAGTAGAAGAGATTTGATATAGGCAGTGAAAATATGTTTCAGGATGAAGGCAGAGTAGAGGTGGGTGGTGGAGGGGGTTAGAAATAGTTTTTGGTTGTTGTCTGGGGGAATTAGTTTTCTGATAGAGTCTATGAAGTAATTGTTTGAAAGAGTGGCGGTTTCAAGATGAGTATTGTTAGGGAAGATGTTGGGGTAGAAGGTTTACCTGGATGGATTATATTGGTCATAGTGTGCCAGAATATTTTTGGATTAGAAAGCTGGGTGGATTGGGCTTCTTGAAAGTATTTTGTTTTGTCCTGAATAATAAGTTTTTTGGTGATGTTTCTTAGTTCTTTATATTTAAGGAGGAGAGAAGGAGATTTAGACTTAGACCATTGTTCCAGGTGCTGTCGCTAAGCTTCATAGTGGAAAAGGGGATCTTTAGAGAACCAGGGGGGCAGGATTTGATTTATAGAATGTTGAAGGGAATGATGAGTGTTAAAAAGAAAACATTTATATAAACTGCATAAAAACAATGAGAAATATCACTATTGTTTTTCTTTCCTGGAAATGTATGAGGGGTGCCTATGTTGTTTCCATTGTGATTTAATAAAGATGTTATAAAATAAAACCCTCATTACATTCTTCACATACTGTTATATTATTTTTGTCAGCATGTTATTTTCAAACAAGAGAGTTTTTCTCTCTAAGCCTCTGCTGAAAATGGCTCTGTCTGAATCAGATGTTCCCGGTAAACAAATGTTAAATAAATAAATAAAATGTTATTTTCATTTGCCATATCTAGTTTTACTTACTTGTGTTTTAAATGGAATGTCTTACTATTTGTCAAAAGTACTTTTGGACTTAAAATGTGTTCAGTACAAATTAACATTTTGCACATTATCATATTCTGTGCAATAAAATACCATGTGATTTAATCTGCGGTACCATCTATAGCTGTTTTTATTTATTTAGCACTTGTTAACTGGGAATGTTGACTGGTATAGGGACCCTTTTCAGCCACTACTCGGGCCAAATTGACAATGAGAAAATGCAAACCTTAAAATAGATTACAATCAACTGTTATCGTAATTGAAAAAAAGATGATGTAACGTAAGCCAAGTAAATAACAGATACATTAAATATAGTAGTGCAAACAGGAAAATGGCATATGCTTTGCAAAGTACAAACTACATTGCATAAGCATTATGATCAAAAAATTATTTCTTAACACAAGAGTAAATTAAGCCCACAACAAGCACAGCCCATAATAAAGAACATAAAGTAACAAAAAAAGCTTCTCTTTTCATTATACTTATTCGGGGGGGCTTGCCCACCAAGTATGGTAAATTTCAAGTATAAAAGGAAAAAAGACAAAGCAGCTTAGGCAGAGATCAACCAGAACCAGTACCAAAATACCACTACCTTAGTACCACCACAAGCACAACCCATGGCACCAGTACCAAGTCGCTTAAAATACACACATTTTATTTAAAAAGTTAAATTTTCTAAACAAATAAAATAAAATATGTGTTTTTTAAGTGACTTGTTACTGTTGCCGTCATTCATGCTTGTGGTGATACTAAGACAGTAGTATTTTGGTAAATTTGAAGAATGGTGATAGGGTAAGAGAATTGACTGGTTAGCTGTTAAGTAACTGAGAGAGTTCTCTGGCCAGCTGTTAAACAACCGAGAAGGTTCTCTGGAGATGCAAAGAATAGGAATTGGAGGGGGAGACAGGTGTGTTGAATAGGAAATTCTTTGTGCTGATGGTAGCGGCCATAATGTATATAACACCGAGTTTCAGAAGCAACTACATTTGTTGACTTCAATCAAATAATAACTGCCTCTGAAGTGCCTACTCCATTTTATCTTATAAAAAATCTTTTTGAGTGTACTTTGTGATCCTATTTTTTTTCACAAGTGTTGTACTCAGGCCACCTCTGCATTGCATTACCTTGCCAATGTCAAAGTCATTGCTGAAAACAGTCCTTTACCCACCCCAGCTACTAGGTTAACAAACAATCAACCAAGCAAGCAAACGTTATTTTGGGATGCTTGAGAAAATGGTTGGTGTTTACTAAATGCAATAACTTAGACTCCATGTTTAAAATAAATAAACAGTTTATAAAATAGCTTCAGCACATTTCCGAATATTTTAAAAAGAATGCACAATTCAGTGAAAAAAAAATAATAATAATTCTAAGCTTGTTTCCTGCCTTTCCTGTAACTAGTCTAGTCCAGATACAGATTTCCTGTATCCAGGACTGTCTGTAAGCTTCTGAGCCCCCCCAAGCCTTTCTTTGTTGGAGGGAAGCCTTCTAGCTTGTCAATGGGAATGGTAAGCATTAGGTAGCATATCTACCACAAGAGGATCAGTTTCTGGCTCAGAAATTGTAGTTTATTGGCCATTTGGGCAGTTTTTTCATCTCCTTCAACTTTCTGGTATAAAAGCCTGCTTTTGTGCTTTTCCCGCCTTTCCTGTAACTAGTCTAGTCCAGATACAGATTTGCTGTATCCAGGACTGCTTGCAAGCTTCTGAGCACCCAAGCCTTTCTGTGTTGATGGAAGCCTTCTAAGCTTATCAGTGAGAGTGGTAAGCACTAGGTAGCGTATCTATCACAAGAGGAGTGGTTTCTATCCCAGAAATTGTAGTTTATTGGCCATTTGATCAATTTTTTTTACATCTCCTTCAACTTTCTGGTTTAAAAGCCCACATTTGTGCTTGTTTCCCACCTTTCCTATAACTAGTCTAGTCCAGATACAGATTTTCTGTATCCAAGACTGTTTGTAACCTTCTGAGCCTCTTAAGCCTCTCTGTGTTGAAGGGAAGCATTCTAGCTTGTCATTGGGAGTGGTAAGTACTAGGTAGCCTATCTACCAAAAGAGGAGCAGTGTCTGGACCAGAAATTGTAGTTTATTGGCTGCTTGGGCAGTTTTTTTGCATCTCCTTCAACTTTCTGGTCTAAAAGCCTGCTTTTGCACTTTTCCTGCCTTTCCTGTAACTAATCTAGTCCAGATACAGACTTGCTGTATCCAGGACTGTATGCAAGCTTCTGAGCCCCCCAAGCCTTTTTGTGTTGAGGGAAGCCTTCTGGCTTATCAGTGGGAGTGGTAAGCACTAGGTAGCCTATCTACCACAAGAGGAGTGGTTTCTGGTCCAGAATTTGTAGTTTATTAGCCATTCAACTTTTATTTTATTTATTTATTTTATTTGCAGTTTGTTTGCCAGGATGGTCCACTGGGGCCAAGAATAACCCGTTTTCAATGGAGTCCTGGGGAGAAAAGCTCCACAATAACAAAAATTACAAACAAGTAATTGTAAAAAGTGCCACAATAACAAAGTTATAAACAAGTAATTATATAACAGTAAATGTAGAAGTACAACTACAACCATAGTATTTAAATCTTTCTGGTTTAAAAGCCTGCGTTGTGCTTGTTTCCCGCCTGTCCTGTAACTGGTCTAGTCCAGATACAGATTTGTTGTATCCAGGACTGTTTGTAAGCTTCAGAGAGGTGCCAAAGTCTGCTCTTCAAATTTTTGCCTTAGATCTGCTAGTTCTCTCCTCTCCTGCACTTTTACTAGCTTATTAGTCTAGCACTTTACCATACCAGACTTCTTGTAGAAATTATTGTAGCACACAAAAGTGCTACCAGCACTAAAAGTTCTACAAGGAAACAGCTCCAGTACTTATTATTAATGCCCACCCCTCCAGGCTTGCCTAAAGGTCAGTTCCCTGTGCTCTCTCCTATTAACCTGGTGAACTTGGGCATACTGAGGCAATGTAACAACTGCCTCAAGTACACCAACAATTTACCTCCCAACACTCAGACTTGCAAGAGATGCACTTATATATCCAATTGGAAGCCACACACTCTCCAGCCAAGACCGGAATACCTGGTCAAGAGGAGACGGTCAACACTTGCACCACACCACATGGAACACATAGCTCTCCAGAACATACACCAGCACTGCCTTCACATAAAAACACAAACCACACACCCACCTTAATGGAGGCTCTCCAAAAAAATCTACCCAAACAGCAGAAACCTACAAGGCAGAAACGCACTTGACCACCACAGCACAACACTAATCACGAGACACATAACTCTCCTAAATAGTGTGCCACTCAACCGAAGCCCCTAAGGCAAAACAGCATGTCCAGCACACTAGTCATAGGTGACTTGATAGTGAGGCACACTGATATCCCACTCACTAGGTTGAATAAGGAGAAAGTAACAGTCAGCTGCCTGTCAGATGCCAGGATCCGCCACATAACACATGCACTCAGGTCCCTCAACAACAGGTACAAATATGACTCTGTCATTGTACATGTGGGTGTGAATGACCTGAGATGTACCTCCCTGGACTACATGAAAAGAGCCATGGAGGAGCTGTTAGATTATGTAGCCCAGGCGGATATGACCCTAGCCCTGAGCAGCATCCTACCATCACCCAGAATGATACCACAGTACAAGAAGAAAATGAATGATTTCAACAATTGGCTAAGTTTCTGATGTCATTCTAAGGGAATCCAGTATCTGTCTGCCTGGGATGACATGAATGACAGACTCGATGCTTTGCCAGAGATGGCCTGCATCTGTCACCCCCTGGACAAGGCTCTTGCCACCCCTATAGTGCCTTTTTTAGGTGGTGTTCCAAAGACCAAATTACCACCGTAACAGCTACAAACAATTGCAATCTGAGGGTCATGCTGCTCATCGCTAGAAGTCTAAATCTCAAAATGTACTCACTCGAAGCACTCCTTAAAAGGGAGAACATTGGCATTTGTGCTGTAACAGAGACCTGGTTCAAGGCAGCACAAAGCACCCTGGCACTACCAGGCTATAACTCATTCAACACCTTTCGGCCCCAGAACTTGGACCGAAGCTCCAAAGGCGGTTTTGTTTCCATATTCATAAAGGATGCGCACACCTCCAGACTGGTAGCCCAACATAATGCATCAGAGATACTTCAGGTGCAGCTAACATTGGGTAAGACAGTGATTCAGGTTGTAGCCTGTTATAGGTCCCCAACCATGTCCCAAGACACTCACTCCATGTTCCTAAGCACCCTGGAGAATATTAAGGTCCAACTTAATACTCTTATGTTGGGCGACCTTAAGTACCCCTCCATTAACTGGGAAAACTACTCATGTACCAATACACTTGCCCAACGTTTCCTGGAATTCATTAATTCCAATGCCCTGGACCAGCTCATTCTTATCCCCACTAGAGGTAGCAACATCCTTGACATAGTCATTACTAACATGGGTGATCGTTGCTCTACACCAGTAGTAAACTCCACCCTGGTTAGATCCGATCACAAAGTAATCACCTTGGAAATCCACATCCTACCCCCAACCCCATCCCCCTCCATGTAAAACATCTCCAAAGCTAACTTTGGGCTCCTAAGAACAGAGATGGCTAACTTCACAGCACCCATGCAAATGGAGAATAGTTGCATGACCGCTGAATCATACACCAATGTACTCTACAAACACGTACACAAATGCATGGATCTCGCCATACCCAATAGAACCAAGACGCTGTCCTCCAAAAAAAGGAAGCCAATCTGGTGGTCCCCTGCCATAAACAAACTCTACAACAGAATGAGGAAACTGATGTGGAATAAGGTGAAGTCCCAGGACCGGAAAAACTCCCTTATCAGCCTCAACAAAAAGTTGATATCCCTCTTCAAATCCTCTAAAGCTAGCTATGAAAACCTAATTGTACCAGATAGTAAAGACAACCACAAGGGCTTCTACAGTTATGTAAAGAATATCGATGGCAATACCTCGATTTGTTTGGAGCTACTGCACAATGGTACCTCCTATACCGAGCCAACAGATATTGCCAATATACTGGCAGACAGATTCAGTACCAACTTTACCCCTCTCCTCTCCCAAAGGACCAGTCACAATACCAGCAGATTGCCAGGCACCCAGTATTACTGCTGCACAGGTTAAAACAGCACTGTCCAAGGCCAAGAATACAGCTGCTATGGGACCTGACAATATCTCTGGCTGTGTTCTACATGAACTACAGAGTGAACTGGCACCTCACCTGTGTGCCCTGTTCAATCACAGCCTCACCTCAGGCTTTGTCCCTACCAAATGGTGCACTGTTATAGTCATCCCTGTCCACAAAGGAGGAGAGACTACAGACCCTGGGAACTAGCACTCAATTAGCCTGACAAGTCTGATATGCAAAGCTATGGAATGCATCATCATGGACCCAATAAACAAGTATACAGGGAATCTCCAAATCTGGATCCCACACAGTTTGGTTTTGTGAAGGGTAGATCATGCCTGCTCAACTTGGTTGACTTCTTTGAGTCAGTCACCAGAGATATGGATGAAGGCAAGGTGGTTCATGCAGTCTACTTTGATTTGGCCAAAGCCTTTGATACCATTCTCCACTCACTAAGAAGGCATCAACCCCTATATGACTAGGTGGGTTGCAAACTGGCTCACAGATAGAACCCACAGTGTGAAAGTAGCTGACTCCAAGTCAGACTGCCAGCCAGTCACGAGTGGAGTCCCACAGGGATCAGTCCTGGGTCCTCTCCTGTTTGGTATCTACTTCTCAGAAGTCCAGGCCAACACAAAGGGACTCTGGCTGACAAGGTTCGCAGACAATTGCAAGCTGGGAGCCATTATTAACTCCCCAAGTGATGTTGATATCCTACAGAAAGGCCTCATGGAGCCCAATGACTGGTGTCAGAACCATGGCCTTATGCTCAATGCCAAAAACTGTGTCGTCATCCTCTTTGGGAAAAACACATTTCACATGAACTACCACATCAATGGTAGTCCACTGAACACAGAAGACATTATAAGAGATCTGGGAACACAAGTTGACAGCAGCCTCTTTTTTGACCACCACACTGCCACCGGGGTCAGAAAGTCCTTCTATGTGGCACATCTCATTACTAAGGGTTTTGCATCCAGGAAGAAAGAGATCATTGCCTCCCTCTACTCTTCCATCATTAGGCCAATCATTGAGTACAATGCCTGATTTGACATGTACCTCACTAAACACCTGCAACAACTGGAGAGGCCACAAAAGTACCTCACAATGAGGATCCTAGGCCTTAAACACTTGTCCTATATGGACAGACTCAAAAAACTCCAACTATTCTCTGTCTCATATCGCCTACTTAGAGGCAATCTCTGCTTGACTTACAAAGCCATGACTGATCCAACTCTGTTAGAAGTGCCACATCTAAAGAAATCCCAATCCCTCTGCACCACACGCTCCAGAGACCTCAACCTCATTACCACAATCAACAGAATATGCTGAAGGGACAGGTTCATAACCCAGAGACTGGTCATGCTATGGAATAGACTTCCCATACATGTCAAACAGAACATCTCAATGGCCCTCTTCAAGAGAAATCTTGATGAGTGGATGGGAAAAGGAAAATTCACCCTGGGGATCACGCCAGTGGCTCTACTCGGCAGAGGCACTGGAAACTAAGGTCAGGTGGCACGGTGACAGGTTAATCCTATGGGTTAGACTTGTAAAGGCTCCAGGACCATTAGCCTAGTCCACACCTATGAACCTATTAGCATGTTAGCTGTTTTGAGTATTATTAGAGGAAGATAAAGAAGACTTTTAAGGCCATTGTATCTCAGAATCTGGTTCTAGGACCTAACCTCTTTCCAATTTTTCAAGAAAAAAAAACTCCCTAGAGAATAACCTGGTAATCATATCTACATGCACACTGATGACCTGTAAACTGTGACCCTGCAAAGAGATCTGCACAACAAATTCTCACATCTCTGGCTTTGATTATAGGAAATTGTTTACACAGACAAAAAATAAACTGCCTCATATACTACTGATATTTATAGGCATCTGATTTTGCTTGTTCATATTCATATTAATAATTGAAGAAAACATAAAATAAAACCTATTAAAAGTTTTCATCCTATACTTTGCATGATAGACAATGTAATTGCACTGATACTTTACCTTCATCTGGTGCAGCTAAAGAGAAATTAAACATAGTTCATATGCTATTATTTATATTGTCATAATGTTTATATTTTATAAACTCGGCAATGTTTATCCCCACATGAAAGCTCACAGATGGATAAAAAAAGGGTTGCTGGCATTAAGTGCGCAGCTTGAGTGATTACTGAGATATTATATGTTGTTCACGAAGCATTACCACAAATACATATTTACTGTGTTTTATTGTGACATACAAAATTCAGCTGAAGACCTATAATCCAATTAATTTTATAATTTTAAAGACAAGTTTGACCTGACCACTTTGACACATACACTCCTTTAGTAACTCATGGTTCTAGAGATGTGAACATTTATTTAAATTTTTAGGATATAACCTGATTTTGTCAAAAGGCTGAGGATGCATGTGGAAAAGTTGAATGGCCTGTATTTGAACTGTGCACTTACTGTACATGAAGTCATCACTCTAACCATTCATCGACCGAGGATATCAGGATTCATCTATTGGAAGATAGCCCACACATCTCTGGAGCTCCAGGACTACAGCATTGTACTTCGAGAACACCAACTGAACAATTCAATAATACTGGAGTCTCAGCAGCCATACGTTGTGCACTTTTTGTCTGGTTACTTTCCTTCAAAGATCAGGTGCAGATATCTTGAAGCAACAAAAGTTGTGAGGATAAACAAGTGTATCCCACAGTTTCAATATGCTCTGCCTGTTACTGCCATCTGCTCCCCCTACAACATCAAACTCTTGTAGAAGTATGCATATGGTAATGCAGGACTTCCTGTTACTCTAAAGAATCAGCTGACTCTTATTTCCCTTTTTGTACACAGCCACTCTCCATCTAGGAGCAGATGTATAAACTTTCAATGTGTGGAGTTGTCTTTAAACCTGTTTGCAGTGTCTTTCAGTGTATTATACATCACTTCAGCTGCTTTTAACTATTAACAATTCTTATAGTACTGGTTGCACATTTCATATAAAGATTTGTTATTCCTTACTGTTCATAAGTTCATAGGTTCATAGGCAGGTACTAGGTTATCTGCCCGAAGGCATTTATAAGCGTATAATGTGTTGGCTTTCGACACCCTCTTAGATTAGTTCCCTGTGCCTCTGCCCAGCAGAGCCACTGAAGTGATCCCCGGGGTAAACTTTTGTTTCCCATCCACTCGTCAAGGTTTATCTTGAAGAGTGTTAGTGAGGAGCTCTGCCTAATGTAGATTGGAATCTTGTTCCAAAGCATGGGAAGTCTCTGGGACAGGAATCTATCCCACCAGCACATCCTATTTATTGTTGTGGTGAGGTTTAGATCTCTAGAGCATGTGGCTCGAGGGGATAAGATTTTATTTAGGTGGAGCATATCCATCAATTCTGGGTTGGACATGGCCTTGTATGTCAGGCAGAGATCACCTCTGAGTAGGCAGTATGCAACCGAGTACAGCTGGAGTTCCTTCAGTCGAGCTGCATAGGGCATCTGTTTGAGGCCAGTGATCCTCTTGGTGAGGTACTTCTGTGATCTTTCCAGCTGTTGCAGGTGTCTTGTAAAGTATATCCCAAATGGGGTGTTGCACCCTATGACGGGTCTGATGAGCGATGAGTAGAGGGGCACAATGACCTCTTTTGATCTGGATGCGAACCCTTTTGTGATTAGAGGGTCACATAGAAGGATTTTCTAACTACTTTGGCAATGTGATTATCAAAGGAGAGATTACTATCTACTTCAGTCCTCAGATCCCTTATTACGTTTTCCGTATTTAGGGGACTACCACCTATGTGGCGATTTGTGGGTACTTTGTTTTTTCCAAAGGGGATGACTATGCACTTTTTGGCATTTAGCTTGAAGCCATGATTTTGACACCAGGTATCTGTCTCAGTGAGATCCTTCTGGAGGATGTCTGTGTCAGCCAGAGAGTCAATTATGGCACCTAGTTTGCAGTCATCTGTGAACTTAGTCAGCCATAGTCCTCCTGTGCTTGCCTGTACCTCTGAGAAGTATATGCCTAACAGGAGGGGTCCTAGGACTGAGCCCTGGGGAATGCCACTTGTAACTGGTTTAGAGTCGGACCTAACTCCCACAACTCTCACCATGTGTGTTCTGTCCATGAGCCATTTGACAACCCATCTTGTGATGTAGGGGTTTATGTTCAGGCTGGTGAGCTTGTCTATAATACCAGAATAGGGAATGGTGTTGAAGGCCTTTGCGAGGGCTAGGTAAGCTGTGTGTACCACCTTTCCCTCGTCTATAGCCTTGACAACTGTCTCAAAGAAGTCCACCAAGTTTAGGAGGCATGATCTGCCCTTAACAAAGCTGAACTGGGTAGGGTCCAGTGTTTGGAGGTTCCCAATGTCTCTGTTAATGAGTTCCATGATGGTGCACTCCATAACCTTGCAGACCAAGCTAGTCAGGCTTATAGGGTGATAGTTCCTGGGGTCTGTTGTGGCTTCACTTTTGTGGAGTGGAATAACCATTGCTGTGCACCACTCTATGGGTACATAGCCTCTGGAGAGGCTGAGTTTGAACAGTGTGTTTAGGTGAGGAGTTAGTTCATCTTAGAGCTCATGTAGGACGCAGCCTGGGACACCATCCAGTCCCATCGATGCTGTGTTTTTTGGCTATGGAGAGGGCTGTTTTAACCTGAGTGTCTGTGATTTCAGGGGCTTTACATTCTTCTGGAATGGTTATGGGCCCTTTTGGGGATGAGAGGGCGGTGAAGTTTGCACTGAACCTGTCTGCCAGGATGTTGGCGATATCGGTCGGTTCACTGTATTTTGTGCCATTCTGCACTAACTCCGAGCAGATGTGAGCATTGCCACTTAGATTCTTGACATAGCTAAAGAATGCCTTGTGGTTATCTTTGAAGTCCCTGGCAATTTTTCTTTTGAAGGTCACCTTGGATGATTTTATGAGGGATTGTAGTTTCTTGCTGATACTGATCAGGGATGTCTTCCCTTCTTGGGATTTTTCTGTTTTCTGTACTAGTTTCCTCCCTCTATTGTATAGCTTGTTTATGGCAGGGGTCCACCAGATTGGTTTCCTTTACTTGGAGGAGTGAGTCTTGGTTTTGCTTGGGATAGCACAATCCATGCATTCTTGTAGGTGCCCATAGAATGCATTAGTAAAGGATTTTGCAGCTTGAACAGTGTTATCATTTAGTATGGGGGCTTTGAAACTTTCCACCTCAGTCTTAAGTAACATGAAGTTTGCTTTTGAAAGGTTTTGCATGATGGTTTCCTTGTCCAGGGGTGAGGGCAGAATGTGGATATCCAAAGTGATTTATTTATAGTCAGATCTAACCAGCGAGGAGTTGACCTCCGGTGTGAAACACTGGTCACCCATGTTGGTGATGACCAGGTCCAATATGTTGTCACTTCTGATGGGAGTGTTGTCCAGTTGATCCAGGGCATTTGAGTTTATAAATTCTAGGAAATGTTGGGCAAGGGAGTTAGTACTTGAGTAGTTCTCTCAGTTAATGTTTGGGTAATTGAAATAATCCAATATTAGGGTGTTTGGTAGGACCTGTATGTTTCCCAGTGTTTCCAGAAACGTGGAATGGGGGTCCTGGGACATGGTGGATGATCTGCAGCAAGTTACAATTTGAATTGCAGTTTTGCCCATTGTTAGTTGCACGTGGATGATCTCTGAAGCATTGTGCTGCACCACTGACCTGGAGGTGTGGGTATCCTTGATGAATATGGCTACGCCCCCACCTTTTGTATTTCGGGTCCGGGTTCTGTGGCCAAAATGTATGGTATGAGTTGTAGCCTGGTAGTGCTGGAGTGCTCTCTGGAGCCTTAAACCAGGTTTCTGTTACTGCACATATATCAGTTTTCTCCATACTAAGGAGTACCTCGAGTGTGTGCATTTTAAGGTTTAGAGTTCTGACACTGAATAGCATTGCCATCAATTTTTTGTTACTTGTGCTATTTATGGTGGTGGGTTTGTCTTTTGAGCCTTGCCTAAAAAAAGGCACTATGGGTGTGGCAAGAGCCTTGGCCAGTATTTGAAAGCCTAAGGGTGACAGATGCAAGCCATCCCTAGTGAAGCAGAGCGGCTTGTCACGCATGTCATCCCAGGCAGACAGACACTGGATCCCGTGTGAATGACACAGAAACTTAGCCAATTGATGAAATTGATAATTTTTTCTTTATACCGTGATATCATTCTTGGTGAGGGCAGGATGCTACTCAGAGTCAGGGTCATAACGGCCTGGGGTATATGATCAGAGAGCTCTTCCATGTCTCTTTTTATGTAGACCAGAGAGGTAAGGCTCAGGTCATTCACACCAACATGGACAATGACAGAGTCATATTTGTACTTGTTCTGGAGTGACCTGAGTGCTTGTGTTATGTGACAGATCCTGGCACCTGACAGGCAGTTAACAGTAACCTTCTCCTTATTCAGTCTAGAGAGTGGGACGTCAGTGTGCCTGACTATAGAGTCACCTATTACCAGTATATTGGGTATGTTATTTTGCCTTAAGGGCTGTGGTTGCGTAGCACACTGGTTTTGTGAAGTATGTGTTTCATGGTTTGTGTTGGGGGGTAGAGGTTGCTTGGATGTCTGCTTTGGAGGTCTCTGTTGCTTTTGCAGATTTTTATTTAGAGCGTCCAAGTATGTTTTCATGTATTTATGTGTTTTTTGCCAGTGTTGGTTTAATGGGTTTATGTGAGACTGGTGGTGTGATGCAAGTATTTCCCTTCTCCTCTTGACTGTCTGATCCAGTCTTGGGTTGAGAGAGCTTAGCCTCCAGTTTGGCTGTATAATAGCATCTCTCACATGTATTAGTGTTTGGTGGTAGGAGGAGAGGGTTGTCTGTGTACATGAGGCAGTTGTAACATTGCCTCAAAATGCCCAGATTCACCAGTTGGACTGGAGAGTACACCTGAGTCATGACATTTGCCTCCAACTTACAACATGACTGGAATGGGATTCTGGATCAACCCACCTTCCCAGTTAAGCAAACATATAAAAATATATATATATATATATATATATATATATATATATATATATATATATATATATATATATATATATATATATATATATATATATATATATATATATATAGATTCACTTTAGAACCTCGAATTCCCAAAATCTAGAAATTCATATGGTCAAAACCAAAAGATCGAGTTTTGTAAACTCGAACTTCTAAAATGAAACTAAAAAAAAAAGTCAAACATCGCTTTTGCAGAGGGGCTTTGTCCCCCTGCACCCCCATGTGGGGGGCTCTGCCCCTCACACCCCCCTACTTAAATATGCCAACTCCGAGATCGCGCTACAATGGGGAAAAGGGAAATCTCCCATTTTGCACTGTATGCGGAAGCACAAAACGGGAGATTTCCCACTTCCTGTCAACACCGCAAAAAAGATAAAAACATTACGTACACACAGAGCATACAAGAATCCTTGCCTCTGTGTGCACGTAATGTTTTAAGGTAAGTAAAGTGTTATTTTTTAAAACTTTACATATTCGATTTACTGAAATTTCGATCATATGGTCTCGACCATACGAAATTCGAGATTTCTGTAATTCGATTATGTAAAGTGCTCCCATATACATATATATTTACATACAGAGCAAGAGAGATTGATATATTAGATATAGATTTACATATACATATAGATATGGCAAATACATTACATTAACATGTTTGTCAAAAAATATTTCTTCGGAATGTGTATACAATTGGCTTACCAGTTTCCTTTGTGTAAATGCTTAGTTTTTTTTCTTTTGTTTTATCTGAGCCCAGTGATGACATCACAGTCTCTAATACTGTTTCTTCTGCTTTCTTCAGCAATATGGTTATCTTTGTTACGGCCTCAGCTTTCTTCTCCTTGGTATGTGTATCATTAAATTTCAGAGCTGTGATGTTATTAATCAGGCTCTATGAAATAATGAATAACATTACCATACTAATAAAAACTCAAATGAACTTCCTCATACTTTGGAAACAGCTTTAAATAGTAAATGCAAGTATTTCAACTTGCGTGTAACAGAAAAATTTGTCTGTTTTGTTATCACTACATGCACTTGAGGACATTAATCATTTATAGAACTTGCTATACCAAAACAGCTGTTGTAAATCACAAAATCGTACATAGATAGCATGTCTTTCAGTGAATGTCTATTTTATAACTTATTAGCCCAGTCCATATACGAGTTATAAAAATATCAAAGGAAGCAATATGCCTAGGTACTTCACCCCAAGGGCTATGCAAATAAATTAGTATAATTTTATTTAACCATGTGTTTATTTTATGTGCACTGATTATGGACCATGTTCAGGCATGACTAGGAAAACACCAGGTGGTGAAAAGTATGAAGACTTATGTTCACATCAGAAATGAAACAGCATATATGAAAGAAAGAAGCTAACAAAACCCCCCATCCTAAAAAAATAAATAAATAAACCACCTAATTAAACTCTAGCAGTGCCTTTGGGTGTTTCTATAGGACCATCTTAGTGACAACTTCTGGCGTCTAATACTGTCTGCTCATTTTTGCATTGATACTTGAGAAACCATGCTATATACACATGTTAAAAGAGTCCATCGTAAAGCCTACATGATAGGCAGTACGACTCCACTGATACCTGATCTATAACTAATGTAGCTAATTAGATATTAAATGCTGTTCATATACCATTTATTTATTATATTACTAAAATGTCTGTAAATACCTCAGAAATAAGCTAAAGAGACAGAACTGTTTGGCCTCATCTGAAAGTTTATAAATGGATTAACAAAAAGCTGCTGACAATATATGCATTGCTCAAGAGTTTCCTGAGATGTTTTAAGTAATTTACAAAACATTTTTAAAATTAATATATATACTGTCTTTATTGTCTGTCTTGATTCCCTGCTGAGCCCCTCCCCACAATGTGACCACCATGACAATCGGAACATAGTCATAATGCCAAATGGTCAAAAAGCCGAACTGTATTACAGCAAACACAAAAGATTGATAAACACATTGCCAAAAAAGTCGACTAACATTCTATGAAGGGGAGCAAGCTCCCATGCAACCTACCCTGCTTATTACATATACCAACTTCAAGATCACACTGCAGTGGGGAAAGGGGAAAACATCAGTCTCTGCAATTCCATGATCTCCTCTGCATTTTCAGTGCTGTCAGACTCAGTAGTGGTAGCATTATTCTCCATAGTGGCCCATGCATTGCAATGGCAAAATTGACCCCCCCTCCACTAACACACACACATACATCCCGACATGCATGCACGCATACCTCCACACCCTCTCCCAGACATTTCCAAACACACAGATACACACATATGCACATATCAACAAATAAGTCCACTTCACCCCCCCCCGACCGGCAGTCAATGACAATCACGGAAACACTCAACCATTCTTCCACACACATCCAGACTCTTAATTCCCTACCTAATCCCATAGTATGCACACAATGGCAGACACACACGCACACACACATTCATGCAGCTTCATTCATTGTGCCTACAGCCATGCACACACTAACACCCCACCACCCAACCCCACCCTTATATTTTCAGTGAACTTACCTGCACTGCAACTGCCTTTATAGGAGTAAATAGGTGACCTCTGCTTTATGTCAGTGTTCACTATTTCCACCAAAAATGAAAATTTACTGATCTAGTCTCTAAGTCACTCTGCAGTATAAAACAGGAGCAGCTGGTATTTCTAGGTGAGAGCACATGGAATTAGCAGTAGTTGCTTCCTTAGATTGCTGTGTTACAATGCAGCTCTGCCTATGAGATCACTCTCCTGCTGAGGCCGCCACTTGCTGAAAACCTCAACAGAAGGGTAGTTTAAGAATCAGAAATCTTACAGCAAGGGTGGGGGGGTGGCCGTGTTAAGGCTTCCCCCTCATTTTAAGCCTTTCTGAATCCCAAAGCTGTAGCAGAAAGCATAACTGTAAGCAGGGCCGGCCTTTAGTCAACTGGTGCCCTAGGAAAAAAGGCTCCACAGTGCCTCCCACACCACTTGGTGCCCCCATCCTGGTCTACTTACACCATCCAGATTACTGAAAAACTGCCCCTGCTAGAGCGGCGCCCTAGGTGGCTGCCTAGTTGGCCTATGCCTAAGGTCGGCTATGACTGCAAGAACTAAGAGCAGAATAGATAAAGTTATGCTGGGACCACAAGCAGGACTCAGAAGAAAAAAATCTGTTTTAATTTTCAGTTTAGTTCATCCATGTAAAGGACTTCTTCAGAAAATGCAGGCCCGGTGCAACTTTATCTCTCTTCTTTCTTTAACTGAGAAAAGGTCAAACATTTTGTATCAGTCAGTGCCACAGAGACTTCATCAGGGCAACTAAGTAAAATGCATTAATCGTTTAAAGTGTTACAGAATATCAAAAAAATCAGCAACTTTCTTTAAATGTTCTCCCCAAAAAGACTTATCCCAAAATGTCTCAAATTTAATCTACTTTTTAAACTTAAATGCTCACCAAGAACAGGAAATTCTCCTGTATTTAGAGAAAAGTATCACTTCCTCTGCCATTGCCCACTCAAGTTTTTTTATTGATCCATCTCTTACATAGGTTCATATGTGACTACTAGCCTAATGGCCCAAGAGCATTTACAAGCCTAACCATATTTATCCTGAATTACCCTGATTATCAATACTTAGGTGAGTGAAGTTTGGAGAGGTGTGAGGCTAATACTGACTGCCACTGTCCATTAAGGATATGGGCATCACCTCAGAAGTGAGTTTATGATTTCCCATCCATCAATATAGGTTAAACTTCAAGAGGATCAGGGAGGGGCTCTGCTTCATGTGAAAAGGAAGCTTGTTCCGGAGGAGGGATAGTCTCTGGGGGGATGTATCTATCTCTCCAGTATGATTTGTTCAAATCTGAGGCTAGGTTAAGATCTCTGGAGTGAGTGACTCTTGTGTGGTTTGATTTACAAATATACAACATTTCCATCAGGGCCAGGTCAGAGAATGCCCTGTAAGACAGACACAGATCACCACTTATTAGCCTGTAGAATACAGAATACAGTGATAGGGCTTTCTATCTTTCTGCATAAGACATGTTTTGTGTACCTGTATTTTCTTGATGACAAACCTTTAGGGTCTCTCCAACTGTTGCAGGTATCTGGTGAGGTACATGCAAAAGGGTGTATTGTACTCAATAATTGGTCTGATGAGTAAATCTAGATGCCCTGCCTTTACTTAGAAAATGTGCCACATAGAACTTCCTCACTACTGTATCTACATTGTGGTTGAAGTTCAGACTGCTGTCAACCTTTGTACCCAAGTCCCGTACCACTGGGTCTACTTTAAAGGGGATGCTGTCTATATTTTAATTAGTAGCGGTGTTAGCTTTCCCAAAGGGAGCAATTATGCATTTTTTTGCATTTAGCTTCAGTACTTGGCTTTGACACCAATCATTTGTCTGCATTAATCATTTCTGAAGTACATTGGTACCACTGGTGGGACTCAATGATTGCTCCTAATTTGTAGACATCAGCGAACTTGGTTAGCCACAGGCAATCTACATTTGCCTGGACCTCTGAGAAATAAATTCCAAACAGTAAAGGGCCCAGCACAGAACCTTAAGATACACCACTGGTGAATGGCCTTTTGCTAGATGTGAATTTAGCCACTTAGCCAGGACAGTGTGGGTCCTGTCAGTGAGCCATTTGGCTACCACCTGGTGATGTAGGGGTTAGTTCTAAATTAAGTGAGTTTCCCTATAATACCTGAGTGGGGAATTGTGTCAAATGCCATGGCCTTAGTGACCTTCTCAAAATTCCTTGATGAATTTGAACTGGATTGGGTCCAGAGTCTGGAGATTAATTATGTCCTTGTTGATAAGGTCCATAATGATCCTTTCCATAGCCTTGCAAATGATGCTAGTCAGGCTTATTGGTCTATAGTTACTAGGATCAGTTGATGGTCCCCCTTTGTGCAGAGGGATGACTGTTGCTGTCCTCCATTCTGCCAGAACATAGCTGGTCCGGAGAGTATGGTTCAACAGGGTTTCATTTGAGTCTGCTAGGTCATGTTTTAAGCTTTTTAAGAGGCAACCTGGAATGTTGCCTGCTCCCACTAATGTCATGTTTTGGCCTTAGGGAGTGCAGTGTTGAATTCGTCTCTGGAGATAATAGGGTAAGGTATGCTGGCAAGTATACTTCAAAAGATGACCAGTGGGTTCAGGGCGGTGAAGTTTGATCCAAATCTGTTGGCTAGCATTTTGACTATTTCCTCTGGTTGAGTAAGGATAGTCTCATCCACAACCAGCCCTGTGCATAGCTGGGTATTCTGCTTAAAATTCCAGATGTAGTGAAAAATGCCTTAATGATTTTCCTTAGCTAGGGAGGCTATTTTTGCTTTGTAATTTGCTTTGAAGGACTTGACGAGATTTCTAATGTATTCGTTTGGACTAATCATGGATTTCCTTCTCTTCTGAGTCACCCTCTTGTTTTTGGACATTAGCTTCTTTCTTTTGTTGTATAGTCTGTTTATATTGGGGGTCCACCAGGAGACTTGTTTTTCCAGTAAGACCTGGTTTTAATCCATTCCAGTACAGCCAATCCTATAGGGCATTGGTATACACCTCTGCATAGGAGCCCATGATGTCTGTGTTCAGGGGGGCTTTGAAATTTCTTATACAATCACTTAGTAGGAGGTCATTTGTCTTGGAAAAATGATTAAGCATTTTTGAGCTTGATGGAATATTTGGCCTTATAATTATTTCAAAAGAGACTGATTTATGGTCTGATCTAACTAAGGAGGATATCACATGGGGGTGCAATGCTTCTCCATGTTAATGATCACTGTGTCCAGGATATTTGAGCACCTTGTGGGTGTGCTGGCTAGCTGTCTCAGAGAATTTGCATTGACAAAGTCCAAGAACCTCTGAGCTAGCACACTTGTGATTGTGTATGTTCCCCAGTCAATGGTAGAATAATTAAACTCACCCATGAGTAAGGTGCTGAGCTGCATGGTAAATGACTCCAGTAACTCCAGGTACGTGGTATGCTTTTCCTGGTTCATTGTGGGAGACCTATAGCTAGCAATGATGTGGCAGTTGATTTTGCCTCTGGTTAATCGGACATGGAGTAGCTTGAGAGAATTATACTGTTTGACCAGTCTCAAGTTGTACTTATCCTTAATGAAGATGGATACACCCCCTCCTTTGGTTCTGTCCCATTCAGTTTGTGGTCTGAATGTATGGAAGGCATTGTAGACTTGCATGGCCAGGGTGCTTTCCATGGCTTTGAACCAAGTCTCAGTGACTGCACAGACATCAGCATCTTCCAAGGTGAAGAGTGCTTCCAGGGACTGCAGTTTCTGTTTTGACTCCTAGCATTGAGCAGAAGTACCTTGAATTTATCCAGAAAAGATTCTATTATGCTGGGAGGTAAGTTATTTTGACATTGTCTAGAAAAGCACAATAGGGATGGCTAATGCTTTTGCCAGTATCCAAAAGACTAGAAGAGACAGGTGCAGACCATCTTTGGCAAAGCGACATGGTCTGTTGACCATGTCCTCCCAGGCTGACAGATGTAGTATCCCCTTGGACTGAGACCAGAGATTAAGCCAAATGTTCAAGTCAATCATTTTTTGTTTCTATTGTGTCAGCCCTGATAATGGCAGAATGTTGCTCAAGGCTAAACTCACCTGCCTGTGACATATAATCTGAGAGTGTCACATATCTGTTCAGAATGTGCAGGGAGTTATATCTCAGGTCATTCACCCCCACATGGACTATGACAGACTCATACTGGTGCTTGTGACTGAGTGACTTGAATGCTTGCATAACCTGATGGATCCTGGCACCTGACAGGCAACTAACCATAACCATCTCCTTATCCAGGCTGGTGAGGGGGGATATCAATTGTGTCTCACTACTGAGTCACCTATAAGAAATATGTTTTGTTTTGTGGTGTTAGGCCTTAAGGCATTTTTTGTTGAGACACTAGTATGAGTGTTATGTGTTGTAGCTGATGTCTGCTTTATTGTGTGTGTGTTTTCTGGTCTGCACCTGTCTCTTCTAGTCTTTTGGATACTGGGTTTTTGGTAAGTTACTAGTGAGTACATTCACATATGTGGGTTTATGTGTCAAGTCCTTATTCGGTGTGGGAAGTGATATATATGTGCTGACAACCTGTTTGGCATTAGATTTGTTTGCATATGAGAGTCTTGCTTCCAATTTCACAGTATAGCTACATCTCTCACATATTGTATTAGTTTGTTTCAGGAGTAGGTGGTTGTCAGTATACATGAGATAACTGCAACATTGCCTCTGGATGTCCGTGTCCATCAGAATGGCCAGAAGGAGAATGGTAAGCCATCCATTCATTATGGCAGTTTTTTACTCTGTGTTTTTTTAGGGAAAGAAATGGGTTATTATGACTGGACTGTGCTGGTAGCCAAGAGACTAAGAGTGGGAGCTATACTTTGTGTAGTCTGTGTAGTGTAAGGTAAACCAATAAAGCAATGCTGCTCAGCACACAGCTGAGTTAGTGTAAGAGCAGCAGAGGGGTGGGAATGGTTTCACTGATAGTTATTTAAGGAAAAAACTTCTCTACAAGACATTTGCATATATAAAGGGCACTGCTGACTGCCTGTGCACAGTGAGCAGCTTCACACAAAAGGAGCTTAAATATTAGCACAAATAAACAAGTATAAGGCTATATACTAATCAGGAAAGTACACGATAAGCTTTCTGCCAGCAAATCCCCAACATGGATGAGTTTATATCAGGAGACTTCTGCCAAAAAAGTGCAGAAAAAAAACTATCAATGTAAGATGGCTGTTTTTAGAGCCCAAGTTTAAGTTTAAGCAAAGCCCATGTTTAAGCAGATGCACTATCTAGATACAGCAGTCCTGAATCAAATATATACAATGTAGCCTGGGTCATAAAGCAACAGTTCAGCTTAAAAAGTGCAGAAATGCAGCAAAATGTCAGCAATGACACAGTAAATAAATAAATGACAGTGAACAAGGTACAAATAAAGGTTAAATAATGCTTATTTTTGTAAAAATCAGTGGATGGCTTTGGAAATATCAGAATCTCTCAGTCAGTCTGGCAGTTTCCATGCAAAGAGCACTCCGATTAAATGAGCAAGAGCCTGAGCAAATGCAAGGCTTAAATATCAGTGCATGGTGGTCAAGGTCTGTAATTGGTCAAGAAAAATGTCCAGACCTGCATGAAGATATGCTGTGCTCCTGGCAGCCACCTGAGGGTGAAGTACAGTCGTAGTCTGCCTAAAACGTCAGTCCCATGAAGCTGATATTTGGTTGTACTGATATTAGCATGGCCACTTTTATTGGTGGAATGCTTTGGTCCTTTATGTAGTATATAAGCTATACCATTCCCATGGGCTATTGTCTCATATCCAGCTTTTTTAACTTCCCTGAGTTTATGGTAATATGGCGTATCATCATTCAGTGTATTACAATAAAAAGCCACCGTTTTTGCATTAAAGGCTGGATGCATTCTAATACTATTGTAGAACACATTAGTTTTTTTTTCACTATTAATTTGTTTAGTCTCATTATGCCTTAAAAGAGCAGATAAAAGCTCAAGCACCTTTTGTCATAACGATAAACTCAGTGAACAGGGAATTTTGCTAAGAAATACTATGAGGAAATTTGTGGAAGTGTGAGTCAGTGCGTCAACCTAATACAATGCTTCATTGTAAAAACTTTTACTTAAAAGTTTGGAATCAAATTCTTTAGTTTTGCCATCATCCATACCACTGTTTGCAGGATGTTTGGCACACCAAATAAATTAATGACTCTTGACAAAAGTTCAAGGGCAACCGCATGGCCATGGGAACTGAATTATGTTTTGATGACTAACTTCTTCTGCATTACCGTTGGGTTTAACTCAATATAGTTGGAAGTTTATTATTTTGATTAATAACATTTCCTGCACTCAATTCTACAAAAACATTTTTATACAGTTTACTTACTTATTCTGGTGAAGGCTGTGAAATTATTGAGACAAAAGTGTTTAACCTTTTATCAAATAAATTATTTGGTTTGGCATCTGTTTTGCTTATGTCATCTATCTCATGCACTACAGAAGACAGCAAAAGAGAAACATGTAATTCTGAGTGATACTTCCCAAGTTCAAATTAAGAGAGTTTTTGTTTTTGGAAAAGTTGGACAAAGGGTCACAGGTAAAAGGAAAAGGTTGCAATCCATCTGTACTGTAAACAGGAGGGACTTTCAAAAATGGGATGCATGAAGTTGTATGCAGAAAGTTTAAAAAGGAAGTTACAGAAAGAATCAAGGTGGGTATAAATTAGTAGATTCCCAAAATAAGTGGCTGGAACTGATTTATACCCATCTAAATTAAGCTTTGCTATATTCCTGACTGTATCTAAGAGAAATTACTGTACCCTAATAACTTACTTACAGAGCAAGCAAAGCAGCTGTCATGAATGTGTCTTCCAGTTGATGCTGTCAGGTCAAATACAAAATATAGAATATACAGTCTCTCTCAGAGAGTTCTTAAATTAATTCTCAAATATTACTGCTGGGATAGCTTGCAGAATGACATCATTTCGTCATCTGACTCTATCCCAGGTAAATCCCCCACTGATGCAACTAGTAGCATTTAGCATCTACCTGTAAAAATACATAAACAATATATTTTCTAGATCTAAGGCAGACCCTGAAAGTCATAAAACAATAAACACTTCTGAGACAATACAAAACCTTCTAGTTCTAGACCTTGTGTCTGTTACTGCACTGAAACTGAAAGATAGCATCTTTTTATTATGTGACCATAAAATAATTTTAATTTCAGCTATTTTTCTGAGGTTAACCTCTTGTGTTTCAGGTTCCATTGTTAAATATAGACATCTAAACAGTTACAATAGTGCAGGCACATGTCTGTTCCATTCCAGTAGGACACACTGTGGTTACATTTTAGCTCAGTACTTTACAAAATATCTCTTCAGCACACATGTCTGTACAAACCATCTTATATGACATACAGTTCTAATGCATTTCTAACACAAGCATATGAATCATGTTGATATTCACAAATGACATATAATTATTTACAAAATTCCATATAGCTGAGCTGGCAGTATTTCCTTTTGTGACCCCCCCCCCCCCCCGAAGACTCAAGCTAGTTTTTTTTATGTGACCCTTGAGAAACATTGCTTGAGAGGGTTGAGCCTATCTGGGAATACCTTACCCCATTTCCTGTCTTGAGAGCCCATCTGTGTTGGCATTGCTAACCCCACTGTGGTGCTGCATTCTGATATCATATGCCTGCAACCCTAGTCTCCCTTTTAGTAACTTGGCATTTTGCTGGCTAGCTCAGTGTAGCTCTGTTAAGGGATTATGATCTGTAACTACAGTGAATTTCCTTCAATACAGATAAGGCTGAAGTTTCTGCAGTGGCCACACTATGGATAGACATTCCTTTTCTACAGCTGCATAGCATTCCTCCCTGGGTTGGAGCCTACAATTGAGATATACTACTTGGTGCTTTTCTCCCTCTGAGGAAACCTGGCTGAGTACAGCCCCCACCCCATGGTTTGAAGCACCCACTTGCACAGCAAATTATTTGCTGTAATCTGGACTGGCTAACACAGGGGGTCCTCCCAAAAATCCTTTAACCTTCTGGAATGCCTGCTCACATACTAGGGCCAACACTACCTTATCTGGCTTGTTTTCCCTTGTCAGGTCTGTGAGGGGAGCAGCTATGGTATTAAAATTGGAGACAAACTTTCTGTAGTACCCTTCTTGCCTAAAAATGCCCTCACCTGCTTTTTGGTAACAGGGGCAGCCCATGCCTGAATGGCTTCCACTTTGGTAGGTTCTGGCCTGATCTTACCACTCCCCACTCTGTGTCCCAGGTAGGAGGCCTCTGCTGTACCCACCTGACATTTACTGGGATTAATGGTCAACCCTGCCCTCTGTAGTGTGCCCAGCACCTCCCTGACATGCTGAAGATGCTCTTTCCAGGAATGGCTGTAGATGGCAATATCATCCAGGTAAGCAAGAGTGAAATCTCCTGCTCCTGCTAGGATATGATGTACCAGCCCCTGGAAAGACAATGGAGTATCTTTCATCACAAAGGGCATCTTTGTGAACTCATACAAGCTGAAAAGAGTCACAAAGGCTGGTCTGTCTCTAGCGCTGGGAGTCAAGAGCACCTGCCAGTAGTCCTTGGTAAGATCAATAGTGGTAAGATACTTAACCCCACCCAGCTGCTCTAGGGCTTCATCTGTCCTAGGCATGGGATAAACATCTGGCTCTGAGTGACTATTTAATTTCCTGTAGTTCACACAGAACCTAGTGCTGCCATCCTTCTTTGGTAGCTGTACCATTGGGGAGGCCCAGAGACTGCTGGACTCCTGCATTACCCCTGGTTCCAATGTTTCCTGTATCTCCTCCCTTATAGTCTGTTTGACTCTCTCAGGCACCCTATAAGGGGCCTGCTTAATAGGCCTTTGGGGTCCTTTTTCCACATTGTGCTGCACCAGGTGTGTGCACCCTGGTTTCCCAGTGAACATGTCCCCAAACTCCCATAACACTGCTTGGATTTCTCAAACCTGGGAAGGGGATAGCTGCTGGGACATTGCTACCCCTTTCACTGAGGTGTCAGTCCGAGCCTCACTAAGGAGATCAATCACCAGATCCCTTCAGACTCCTCCTGCCATCCATTGCAAATACTCAGCACAAGGGCCTCTCTATCATGGTATGGTTTCATCATGTTAACATGGTACAATTTATGCCCCTGCTTCCTGCCTAGCAGTTCTACCATGTAGTTAATTTCACTGACATTCCTTACCACTTTGAAGGGTCCTTCCCAAGCTGCCTGCAATTATTGTCTGACAATAATGGGAACCATAACCTGCTGCCATACAGCATACTGTCTAGCTCAAGCATTCCTGTCATACCAGACATTTTTCTGCTGTTGGGCTTCTGCCAGATTCTCTTGGGCCAAGCCCATGAGTTCCTTGAGCCTTGTCCCAAGGCTTAGGAATTATGCCACCACAGACTCCTTGTGGGATTCACATTCACCCTCCTACTCATCACGAATCAACTTCAGAGGCCCCCCCTCACCCTATGCCCATACAGCAACTTAAAGGGTGAAAAACCTGTGGATTTCTGAGGAATCTGTCTGTAAGCAAACAACAGGTGGGGCAAATATCTGTCCCACTCCCTCTTAAACTGGTCTGCAAATGCCTGTAGCATGGTATTTAGTGTAGAGTTTAACCTCTCAACCAGACCATTAGTCTTGGGATGGTAGGGGTAGTCTTTAGGTGCTTCACCCCACAGCATTCCGACAGACAAGCCAGCAGGTCTGACATTAAATTTGCACCTCTGTCAGTCAGTATTTCTTTTGGGAAACCTACCCTGCTGAAAATGTCTAACAAACCATTTGCCACTTTGTCTGCCTCAATGGAGAACAGGGCTACCACTTCAGGGTATCTGGTAGCATAATCTACTACCGCTAGGATATATGTTTTCCCTGTGGAACTTGGGTACTCAGAGGCCACACAGTATCCACAGCTACCCTATGAAATAGCTTCTCAATCACAGGCAAAGGCTTCAAAGGACCCTTAGCCTTGTCTCCTGCCTTGCCTTCCTTTTGGCACTGCTCACAGGATCTGCAGTACCCTGTTATATCTCTGGAAATTCCAGGCCAATAAAAGTTCTACATAATACATTTCTTTGTACTATTTATGCCCATATGACCTGCAAAGGGAATGTCATGGGCTATTTCTAGAAGTGCCAGATGGTAGGCTCTGGACACTACCAACTGCTGTATTCTCTCATTCTCTAGCCCTTCCTCAGGGGTCCACTCTCTATACAGTAACCCTTTGTCCCAGTATACAGATCCCCCCTTCCCTTGAGAATCAGATGCCTCCCTGGCTACCTCTCTCAAGTCCTGTAATGTAGGGTCTGTCTCAACTCTCTCTTTGTAACCCTTCCCAGCTCCACTTCCACAGAAAGTCTCGTATTCTCTAACAGCGGTGCCTCACTGTCAGTCTGGGTACTACTACTCACCTCTGCCCTTGCAGTCATTCTGTCCAAGGGAACATCAGTACCCACAAGCAGCCATGGCTCACCTTCAGTCTCACTGCTACAGGGTAGCTCCCTCTCTGAAGTAACCACCCCACCAGTCCTGGCTTCAAGTCTGTGGTCTGTCTGGGTTCCCCCAGGTTACCAGACGCACATGCTTGTCTCCAAGCCTGACTGCGCGTAAAGTATATATTCATAGGAATATAATGAATATAAATTAAATAACAATAGGAAATATATGAATATTTAAATTAAATTATATAAATGTTTTAGTATATAATTATTTATTCAGTATTTATTATATGTGAACAATATACATTATATATATTATATATAATTTTATATTGATTCTTGTTCTGTATAAGTTTATCTAATATGAAGTCTGATATTCACCTATAATGTAATTTTATTTTGTATGAAGAAATAGAATGGAAACATGGTATATAACTTATTTTGTTAATTTGGTATTAGTAGGCATGCGTGGGCTTTATGAGTCATGTGGTTCTGTTTGAAGTTAGGCAAGGTTATAAAAGGAAGTGATGTAATTTAATGTATTGTCTGAGGAAGTTTAATATTAATTAAACGAAAGTGCTTACATTTACTTTGTTTATATTTGTTTTTGAACGTCTGTGCATTTGAAGTTCGTTTGAAGTTCGTTTTTAAGTAAAATAAATTTATTTGACTCCAGCTGGTGGCTTTTCGCTTTGTCGTATTTTTCAGTTTGTTCGTTTTGAGAGTTATGTCGTCAGTTAATCCAAGCGAAAGTGCCGTACAACTGGATGATTCCATCAATAGGACCGAAGGGTCGATTGGTAACTTAGCTTTAATCATGAAACTCACACAACGAGTAGATGGCTTGTATGAGAGACTAAACAGTTCAGAAGCTAACAGTGCAAGTGGAGGTTTGCATGATCCAAAAACAAATGGTTCCTTTGACTTTAATTTAACGCCGGCATGCCTTTTTAACGGTAATTGTTCTAGTGGTGAAAATTTTAGACATGGTGTGGATTCTTCAAAAGAAAATATTGGTATGCATGGAAATTCGAACAATAGAACATACCAGGTACCATTACATCGTGGCCAAGAACATATTCCGGTACACAAGGAAGGTACAAGGAAAATAATTCCAGTTTTGACTGAATGGTTGGATTCGTCCTTTGCGTTTTCAGGCAACCCAACTCAAGGTACTGATTCAATAGACTCAAAGCTCAATGGCTATGATTATAAGCTACTTAAATGTAGAAAGTTACAATTGGAGAATGCATATTTAAAAGAATGTATCAAACATAACATCATACCAAAAGGGTTACACTTTTGGCATTACCCTACAGGTTTAGTTTATAATTTTCCATTGCATACTGAATTATTACAGCTGTTCGATAAAAGTGGCAAAGAATTATTGAATTTATTAATTAAATATAATCAAATAGAAATAGATCAGCACATGGTTGATTTGGATCGACTAGATAAAGACATTAGAGCTGACATTTCTTTTGATAATATTCAATATGATATGCTGAGAATTTATAACAGTATCGAACAGCAAATATTCAAGTTAAAGAATGGGAAAATGCATAAACTAGAGAGAGACATGAATCAGTATGCAAATGGATTAGCTTATCCTAAATCCCCTGGAGGGCAAAGAAGAAATAAGTCTTATGGCTGTAATAATAATAAATCAAATAATGAAATTAGAACAAAAGATCATAGTGACATTGGACAACATAATGACTTGGTATATAACAAAGAATTTCCAGAACTGAGTAGGTCCGAAAGACTTAAAAACAAAACCCCCTTTTTGAATTATCAAGCAGCTGGGTTTCAAAGGGCCAGACCCAAGGACAAACAATGGAGAACTTAGATAATAATTTCCTATTGGACTTAAAGGATGGCAATGATCAAAATGATTTTCAAATAAGTTATGAAGAAATACTGAATGATGATTTTAAGCACATTACAGGTAATAATGGTGGAGATTTTAAAGTTTTTAATTTCTCTCATATTGAAGTGAATCAAGATGTAGCAAATTTATTATCTAAAGGCTACACTTTTGTTCCTTCAAAACCATTTGATTTTGCTACTGTAATGATTGATATGAAATTATTTCTAAGGAAAATTAATTTCTCCTTGATGTATCATGATACCATTTATAGCGAGTCTAGTAAGTTTAATATTAGTAGTACCTTCAATCCAGCTTTACATCTGAAAGTATTATCGTATGAGAAAATGTGTGAATATCAGCTGAAAAGATTAGATAGATGGTGTAGAGTGACTGGCTACCCTTCAAATTTAGATACAGATGAACAAAATACTTTAAGAGCTTTGCAAAAAGAAAAAAATTAGAACCATGAAGCCAGATAAAGGAGGAGGGGCTGTCATTATGAGTTCATAGGTTCATAGGTTCATACTAGGCTATCTGCCCTGGGGCAATTATAAGCCTAGCCCGATTCTGTATGGCTTACACCACCCCTCTATTTGAGTATACTGTGCCCTTTTTAAGGTTTAGTTTACTGTGCCTCTGTCTAATAGTGACACAGGAGTAATCCCTGGGACAAACCTACGATCCCCTATCCACCTATCGAGATTCTTCTTGAAGAGATTCAGTGAGGTGCTCTGCCTCACATGAACTGGAATTCTATTCCAGAGCAAAGGGAGCCTCTGGGTTATGAACCTGTCCCTCCAGCAAGTTCTATTTATTTCTGTGCTGAGGTTCAAGTCACTCGAGCGTGTGGCTCTAAGGGATTTAGCTTTACTGAGGTGGAGCATGTCCATTAATTCTGGATTTGACATAGCTTTGTATGTCAGGCATAGATCGCCTCGAAGTAGGCGGTATGCAACTGAGTAGAGCTGGAGTTTTTTTAACCGAGCAGCATATGGCATCTGTTTGAGACCCTTGATCCTCTTGGTGAGATACTTTTGGGGTCTTTCTAATTGCTGTAGGTGTCGGGTAAGGTACATCCCAAAAGGGGCATTGTATTCTATGATGGGCCTGATGAGGGATGAATAAAGGGGCACGATTACCTCTCTTGATCTAGATGTGCAACCCTTCGTGATGAGGTGGGCTATGTAGAAGGTCTTTCTAACCACTTTGACAATGTGGTTTTCTAAGGAGAGATTGCTATCAACTTGGGTCCCCAGGTCCCTAATAACTTTCTCTGTACTTAATGGGTTTCCGCCTATGAGGTAATTTGTGGGCACATTGTTTTTGCCAAAGGGTATGACTATACATTTTTTGGCATTTAGCTTTAAACCATGGCGCTGGCACCAGTTATCTGTCTCTGTGAGACCTTTTTGAAGGATGTTTGTGTCAGCTGGAGAGTCGATTATGGCGCCCAGTTTGCAGTCGTCTGCGAACTTGGTGAGTCATAGTCCTCCCACATTTGCCTGTACCTCGGAAAAGTATATACCGAACAAGAGTGGTCCCAGGACAGAACCCTGTGGGATGCCACTTGTGACCAGTTTCAAGTCTGACATGGCTCCAGCAACTCTCACTCTGTGGGTTCTGTCTTTGAGCCAGTTTGCGACCCATCTTGTGACATAGGGGTTTATATTTAAGCTGGATAGCTTATCTATGATGCCTGAGTGGGGTATTGTGTCAAATGCCTTTGCAAGGTCCAGATAGGCTGTGTGGACTACCTTCCCTTCATCTATGGCTTTGGTGACTGTTTCGAAGAAGTCAACCAGGTTCAAAAGGCAGGATCTGCCCTTGACAAAGCCGAACTGGGTAGGATCTAGTGTCTGTAGGTCCCCAATGTCTTTGTTTATGAGCTCCATGATGATTCTCTCCATAGCCTTGCAGACTAAGCTAGTCAGGCTTATGGGGCGATAGTTTCCAGGGTCCGTAGAGGCTCCACCTTTGTGGAGTGGGACCACTGTTGCTGTACGCCATTCTGTGGGCACATATCCTGTAGTGAGGCTGAGATTGTATAGCTGTTTTATTTGAGGGATTAGTTCCTCTTGGAGTTCATGTAGGACGCAACCTGGGACGCCATCTGGTCCCATGGAAGCAGTGTTTTTTGCTTTGGAGAGGGCAGCCTTCACCTGAGCATCAGAGATGTTTGGGAGGCAGCCCTCTATCGGGATAGATACTTGCTCTTTTAGGGGGGAGGGGGTGGAGAAGTTTGCACGGAACCTGTCTGCCAGGATATTGGCAATGTCTGTGGGTTCAGTGTATTTTTTGTCATTTAGAATCAACTCAGAACAAGTCTGGGAGTTGCATCCCAGGTTCCTAACATAACTGAAAAAAGCCTTATGATTGTCTTTGGTGTCCTGTGCAATTTTTTTCTCGAAGCTGGCCTTGGAGGATTTTATGAGGGATCGTAATGTTTTGCTAGTACTGATCAGAGATGCCTTCCCTATTAGGGATTTTGCTCTATCATGTAGTAGCTTCCTCCTTCCGTTGTATAGTTTATTTATGGCAGGGGTCCACCAGACTGGATGCCTGCCTTTGGATGATTGGTCTTGGTTTTGTTTGGGATAGCATGATCCATGCATTCCTGGAGATGTCCGTAGAATGCATTTATATAGGATTCTGCAGTTTGGGCTGTAGTTTCCACTGGCCCTGGGGCCTTGAAGGATTCTACTTTGGTTTTGAGAAGTGAGAAGTTCGCTTTTGAGAAGTTTTTCACTGTGGTTTTCTGGGCTGGGGGTGGGGTCGGGATGTGGACATCCAGTGAAAGTAATTTATGGTCTGATCTTACCAATGAGGGATATACTTCTGGTGTGGAGCATAGAGTCCCCATGTTGGTAATGATCAGGTCTAGTATGTTGTCCCCTCTTGTGGGAGTGGTGACTAGTTGTTCCATAGCATTTGAGTTTATAATTTCCAGGAACCTTTGGGCTAAGGTGCTGGGGCTTGAGTAGTGCTCCCAGTCAAAGTTTGGGTAGTTGAAGTCACCCAATATAATGGTGTTCGGAGAGATCTTCATGTTCTCCAATGTTTTCAGGAAAGCCGAGTGGGATTCCTGACTTTGAGAGGGTGGTCTGTAGGATGCTATAAACTGAAAAGCAGTCTTGCCCACTGTTAGTTGCTTGTGTTGATTATGAGTAATGAATTGTATACCAAAAACTAAAGCTTATTTTAGAAACTGATACTTATGAACAAATATCTTTAAATGAACTAAATTTGGCATATAAAAAGATATATGCACAAATAAATGATATGTTTTTAGAAAGGCGAATTGATATAGATTTATATAATTATCTTAATATTACATTACCTAGAATCCCCATATTTTTTGGAAATCCGAAAATGCATAAAGATATAATAGATCCCCCTATGCGTCCGTTAGTCGATGGAAGGGATTCTATTACTTCAGCATGTGCTAAATATGTTGATTATGAGTTAAAAAAGATTGTAAAAAATGAAAAGTATATATGTAAGGACTCATGGACTTTTTTAGAACACATGAATGAAGTAGAATTTAATAAACAAGATATATTAGTAACTATAGATGTATGTGACCTCTACACAGTTATCCCTCAAAATATAGGGCTTGAATGGGTCAATGAATTATTAATTCAATATCGTATTAATCATGAATTAACTAACCTTATAACTGAACTTTTAGAATTAGTTTTGAATAATAATTATATAACATTTGATAAATATTTTTTACAGAAAAAAGGTATTGCAATGGGTTCACTGTTTGGAGGCACATACGCTAATCTAGTAATGGCATTTTGGGAGAAAAAATTCATTTTTACTAGCAAATATTATAAATTTATTAAATCTTATCATTGCTTTCAAGATGATATCAGCCTTATTTGGAATGGCACTAAAAATGTTTTAAATGAATTTTTAATTTATATTAATGAAACTACTTCTTTTTTTAAATTTACATGTAATATAAGTGAACAGAGTATTAATTATTTAGATATAAATCTTATTAAAGATTATGTAAATGAAACATATATTGCAGTAATCCATAGAAAAGAACCGTATTCCAACAGTTTTCTTCACTATAGCAGTTCCCACCCTGAATATCAGAAAAAATCAGTAGTAAAGGGACAGCTAGTTAGAGCGGAGCGTATGGTCACTAATTTTGAACAATTTCAAATAGAATATAATTTTTTACGAAGTATGTTTATAAATAAAAGTTATCCACCAGCTCTAATCGATAGTTTAATAGCAGAAGTAACACAAAACAGATTAAGTCGACATTTTTACCCCATTCTGCACAAGCAAAATATTATAAAGAACACAAATAATGAAAATCAAAATATTATAGTGAGTATAAATGATGAGATTAAGACTAATATTAAAGTTCAAGATAATCCAAAGAGAATTAATGAAGATAAAAATAAATTTACAAGAGCCCTAATAATTACTTTTTCTCAAGAGTATCATATATTAACAGAAATATTTGTAAATAATTGGGCAATATTAATGGATGACCCCCAATGTAAAAAATATATAGATAATCTACCTAAAATTGTATATAGAAAAGGGAGAAGCTTTAAAGATATATTAAAATCAAATACTCATACTATAAAAAACAATAACACATTTAATGGAATGAATAAATGTAGAGCTTGTAATTGGTGTTGTAAAATTAAGGTAGGACAATCCTTCTATTTGAGAAATAACAAATATTTTTTAAAAAATAAATATAACTGTAAATCGAAGGCAGTAGTATATTTAGCAATGTGTGACTCTTGTCCTACATTTTATATAGGAAAAACGGAGAGAGTTCTATCACAAAAGATTTAAGAACATGAATATTCCATAAAGAAAAATAAAGTAAATAATGCCTTAGCAAAACATTTTAATGAATATAATAATCATCAATTTTATTTTACAGTTATAGATCATGTAGAAATAGAAGATAGAAGTCCTTGGGGCTTCATTTTTGAACAAAAAGAATTACAATGGCAAATTAAAACACAAGCAGACACATGGCCAGGAATAAATGAAAGAAGTACAATAGCCCCAATATTAAAATTAATGGCATTAAATAGAAAGAAAATCAAAGATTAAACAGTTTTTATTGATTAGTAATATTTGTAATTATTTATTAATAATTAATATAAGTATAGATGATAACATATTCTCCTTTTTTATGAATGTAGAATAAAATATAATTATATATAAACTTTTACATTTTTTATATTTTTTAATATTTTATAAATATTGTTTAAAGTTTTAACATTTAAAGATTTTTAGATAATTTTTTTATATATTAAGTAGTTATTAATAGTAATAGATTAAAATAGATTTTTACGATTCTAGTAAGACTGGTATCATTTTTAATAAGTATTTGTGCAATAATAATATTTAAGAAATTTAAGGTACTTATGAGCATATATATATATTTTAAAGTATATATTCAAAGGAATATAATGAATATAAATGAAATAACAATAGGAAATATATAAATATTTAAATTAAATGATATAAATGTTTTAGTATATAATTATTTATTTAGTATTTATTATATATGAACAGTATATATTATATATACTTTTATATTGATTCTTATTCTGTATAAATTTATCTAATATAAAGTCTGATATTCACCTATAATGTCATTTTATTTTGTATGAAGAAATAGAATGGAAACATGGTATATAACTTATTTTGTTAATTTGGTATTAGTAGACATGCGTGGGCTTTATGAGTCATGTGGTTCTGTTTGAAGTTAGGCAAGGTTATAAAAGGAAGTGATGTAATTTAATGTATTGTCTGGGGAAGTTTAATATTAATTAAATGAAAGTGCTTACATTTACTTTGTTTATATTTGTTTTTGAACGTTTGTGTGTTTGAAGTTCGTTTTTAAGTAAAATAAATTTATTTAACTCCAGCTGGTGGCTTTTCACTTTGTCGTATTTTTCAGTTTGTTTGTTTTGAGAGTTATATCAACTCTCTCTTTGTAACCCTTCCCAGCTTCACTTCCACAGAAAGTCTGGTATTCTCTAACAGCGGTGTCTCACTGTCAGCCTGGGTACTACTACTCACCTCTGCCCTTACAGTCATTCTGTCCAAGGGAACATCAGTACCCACAAGCAGCCGTGGCTCACCTTCAGCCTCACTGCTTCAAGGTAGCTCCCTCTCTGAAGTAACCACCCCAACAGTTCTGGCTTCAAGTCTGCAGTCTGTCTGGGTTCCCCCAGGTTACCAGACGCACATGCTTGTCTCCAAGCCTGACTGCGAGTAACTGCATGCACACAAGGTACTGCATTATCAGAATCATTCCCATTGAGGACATCTGCAGGGATCTCCTCAAACACACCTACTTGCTTGCTTCCTTTTCCATCCTCCCAGTCAAGGTGAACCCTAGCCGTAGGTATTTGGAATGGGGTCCCTCCTAAAACTCTGATGGAAGTAGACTGCCCAAGCCAATAGTGCTCTTCTTTAACCATTGCAGGCTTCACAATGGTCAGGTCAGAGGTTGTGTTTCTCTTAGAAGTGGCCTGTTTCCCCTCTACTACATAAGATATAACCTCTTATGGTAGTTTGGTACCCTTGTTGTCTCCAGACAACTTACTGCTGGCATTCTGTCATTCCCACTTACTGTCTCTCCCACCTTTTGTTCCCCACCTTGCCTCCATGGACATATTTATGCTACATTGCTCCACTGATTGCATTTAAAACATTTAAGCCTTGTTCCTGGCCATGTACCTGAACTAGCAACTTTCCCTGCTACTTGGGGACTCTGTTGAGGTGCTCTAGGCTGCCCACCATGGGCTCCCTTAGACCCATGAGCAGCACATGGTATCAATTCCTGTGCAGTGATGCACTGCTTGCTTAGTATAGGTCACCTATTTTCTCCAAATCATCAGCAGTCCTGTATTCCCTATCTGCCAACCAGATTCTCATGTCCTCAGACAAAGTGATAAGGGTTCGTTTCCTCACCAAAAGGTCTGCAGGCCTTTCAAAAGTGCTGACCTGACACCCACTCACCCATCTATGAAAATAAGTACTTAACTCAGCAATACATTCACACACACTTTTATCTACCTTGCATCTATGCTTACAAAACTTTTTTCTATAAGCTTCAGGTATCAACTTAAAACACTCTAACAAATGATTTTTAACTGCATTATAATTTAAGCAATCAGTATCAGACAATTTAGAAATAGAAGTTACAGCTTTACCATGGAGTAAGGGGGTCAGCAACCATACCCAGAGCCCTTGGTCAACATTATACTGTTTACATACCCTTTCAAAAATATGAGTAAAACTGTCAAAATTATCATCCTCTGTAACTTGTGGAAGGAATTTGCTGACCTTTGTTGCTTCTGGGGTTTGGTTATTCCCTTCCCCATTACCTCTACGACCCTGGCAAAGAGTAAGCATCTCATTTTCATGTTGCTATTGCCTCTCATTTTCCTCAGCTTCCAGCCCTCTCATTTTCTCTGCTGATTCTATTTCCAAATGTTTGGTCTCCAGCTCAAGTCTCTTTATCTCCAAATGGATCTTTAAGTCCTCTGTAGAAAGGTTGACCTGTCCATTTTCTGAGAGTTGTACTGCCCCAAGGCCAGTCTGGTTTTCCTCCTGGTTGCTGGTCTGTGATGCAATCATCTCTGATTTAGTCAGGTTGACATGCCCCATTCCTTTGGCTTGGCACATCTAAGCCAACTGGCTCCTTTTCAGCTTGCCATACTCCTCTGCTGACATACTTGCCTGCTCTCCCTGACTAACTAAGCTTACAAAAAATAAAAAATAAAACTATTGTGATATGAAACTAGGAATGTTCACTGTGGTTGACTGAGAGTACAAACACCTTCTTTAGGGACCACTGTTTGCAGACTACAATAATTCAATATCCACACCAGAGAATACTAATATGTGGCTATCCCACCACTGCCACCAATATATGTGACACCTCAACACTGGACTAGTAATCAAGGAGCCTGAATCCTCACCACTAGCACCAGTGGGGGATGTACATTGGGAAGATGACAAGTACACAAACAGTATTTCCAGATGCAGATTCATCACTCTACACCAAGTGCAGTTTTCCTTAAGAGCACCCAGAGACCACAGTCAATCTGGAGTTGGTTTCTCCCTCATTCTCCAGATCCCTAACAAGACTCCCCACTGGCACAGCTACAGAGCTGAGATCTCAGCTGAGTTGCCAAGCCAAGACCACCAGCACCCTCTCTGTCCAACCAGTGCTTCGTGTTCCTGCCCAAGTAGCGGATACGCACACACATTTTGAGGTTTGATTTATACACACACATGCACTTGGGAAAGGCTGGCACATGTTTACTAGCTATGCCTCCTTCTGCCCAGATTATAAGGTAGTTATCACTGCCACCAGCCAACTCCTTATCAGCTACTTTAAGGCCCTTAACAAAGGGTGTACAATCTTACTGTGTAATGTTACTGTTAATACAAATAGTAGTTTGACCAAGAGCAAGGCTATTAGGAGTGGCCTACACAGTGTAACCAAATAAATATGCAAGTACTCTCTAAACTTAAATATCTCTCACAAATATCAGCCACAATGAAAGGTTTAAATATATTTAATAATAAATAATAAAAGAACAAGAAAATACTCAGTATATAATTACAGTTACATCAGAGTTCAAAATCACAGGAAATATGTAAAGCAATATTTTAGGACCGACTCAAATAAATAAAGAAAAACATCTAAATTAAGCTTTGCTATATTCCTGATTGTATCTAAGAGAAATACCTTAATAATTTACAGAGCAAGCAAGGCAGATGTGATGAATGTATCTTCCAGTTGATGCTGTCAGGTCAAAGACAAAATACAGAATACACAGTGTCTCTCAGAGAATTCTTAAATTAATATCTCAAATATTACTGCTGGGATAGCTTGCAGAATGATATAATTTCTTGTCATCTGACTCTATCCCAGGTAACCCCTCTCCCCCACTGGTGCAGCTGGTAACATTTAGCATCTACCTGTAAAAATACATAAACAAGGGCTTTTCTTAGATCTAAGTCAGATCTTGGAAGTCATAAAACAATAAACACTTCCAAGATCATACAAAAACTTCTAGTTCTAGACATTGTGTCTGTTACTGCACTGAAACTGAGACATAACATCCTTGCATGACATGGCCATAAAGTAATTTTAATTTCATCTATTTTTCTGACGTTAACCTCTTGTGTTTCAGTTTCCATTGTTAAAATATATACATCTAAACAGTTACAACAGTGGAGGTACATTTCTGTTCTATTCCAGTAGGCATGCTGTGGTTACATTTCAGCTCAGTACTTTACAAAAATTATTCTGCAGCACACATGTCTTTACAAACCATCTTATATGACATACAGTTCCAATACATTTGTAACGCAAGCATCTGAATCAGGTTTGCTATCACGCGATCGAAGACACTCTTCTTCGAACGCGTAATAGTCGAACCAAAAACATCACAAACACTAAACTGTGAATGTCCACAAATTTTTTTCCTAGGGAAAAAATTCAGTTGGCTGTATTCAGGTTTGCCCTGTTTCCCAATGTTGTGTGATCTCGGAGTTGGCATATTTAATTATGGGGGTGGGGAGGACAAAGCCCCCCTTGTTGGGGGGTGTGGGGGCAAAGCCCCCCACTTGATTAGGATTGGGAAGTGTGTTTTTTTTGTTTATGGCCTCGTGAATTTTTTCCCTAGTAAAAAATATGAGGACGTGGCCATTCTCAATTATGTGTTTTCTATGTTTTTGGTTTGACTATTACGCGTTTGAAGAACAATCTCTTCGATCGCGTAATATAGACCCTCTGAATCATGTTGATATTCACAAATGACATATAATTATTTTATTTACAAAATTCCAGATAGCTGGGTTGGCAGGATCTCCTTTTGTGACAGCTAGGATGGAGGTGTTGCCATAGGAACATATTTTGATTGATAACAGACGGCTGCAGTCTCAGTTCTATAAAATATTAAAAGGCAACAGCAGCAGAAGAATGCAATGCAGCACGTTGACTATAATGTGTCTTCCAGGGAGAGGATACAATTGTAGCAGAGGTTGAGCCATGTCTAACAAAAGTTATTAGAAATCTGAAAAAAAAACAGTGTGAGGCAGTCAAGGAAAATTCACCTTGTAACAGTGCAATTCAGCCAGTAATGGGAAAAAAGGCACGTGTTCTGGTGTTTATGTGTTAATCTGAGGTCAGTAAACAAGTATACACCTTGTGCTGGCCGTTAAGTAGATACAGCACCTGTGTTAATTACCTGTATTACACTGATCGCATGGCATTCTCTTGTCTGGACATTGTGAATTTGTTTTTAGTACCACTGGCATGTGAGTCATCAATGAGATTTGCATTCCTGTTTGATAATCTTCAGTATCTTATGCCAAGTTTTTTCACAAGAGTTTCACAGGTGAAATATGTATTTAATTAAGATTTATCTAAATTCTTAGAACATTTGAGGTTTGTGGGCACAGGGCTACTACATGCAGATGACATTCTCATTCAGACTCTTACTGAGGAGAAGAATAAACAAGTTTTTTTTTTTTTTTGCTATTTATGATGCTTATTCAAAGTTGGCTTAAAATTGTTATTATGAAGCTCTAGCACACGATGCCACTTGTAAAGTTCCTGTGATTTCTGTCACAGGAAAGGGAAAACAGGCAGTGACCAGTAGGGTGAAAACTAAGCTATTTTATAAATACTGCTTATCTCAGCAACAGGATTAAAAATGTATCGCTTGAGTAAATTTCTGCAGGGTATTTGAGAGGACTTTGCTCAAAAGGTACAACATTCAGTTCTCACATTATGTGGGAAAATGATTCTGATCTGCTTTTGATTTGCATATCAAATGGCAGTGGTGCTCTTGAAAATATGACATGGTTCTCTGATTAATTTATGTATGTAAGTATATATGTATGTACGCATGCATATATGTACTGTATGTATGTATGTATGTATATATGTATGTACACATGGATGTATTTATTTACTGATTTCCAGTTAAGGGCATGCTCATTTTTAGAAAAGGCTCAGGGAGAAAAGCTCCACAAATATGAGCACAGAAAATATACAACATACATACAACAAAAAATATGTTATCAAAATATGCTTTCAGATTTTTACATAAAAGTTAGATTTAAATCAATCAGTTCAGTGCAGTATGTATACTTAGTGAATCAGGGTATCATCTTAAATGTTATAAAAGCTATAGATGCTAGTATGCTGTAAAAATTAGAACTTTAAGTAATCAATCAGATGGTGTAAACAAGAGAAAAAAATGAGGTAAAAGAAAACATGAGGTGGCAGTAATCAAAAGCCACAATATGAGCAAAGCCCATTAGATAATAGTAGAATTTTAGTTTATGCATGAATTTGTTGTGATCAAGTTCCATTCTTAGGTCAAGTATAATGGGTTTCCAGATCTTGGTCACCTGGACTAAATATGGATTATCTCTAAATTGACTGTTAGTGTTTGCCACATTTGACAGGTTTTGTGTTTGTTTGTTTGTTTCCATGGATTTCTGTGTGAAATATATACAGTGGAACATCTGTTGGGTTTGAACATCAGCATCCTCCTGCTCCTACTCCTCATCATCAAACCCCTTTTTCACATTTTAATTATGGAGTCCAAGTGCTGTATCAGTTGTTGCCACCTCTCTCGATTCACTGCCACTCTTCTATCTTCTTCTCCATTCATGCCTGACTGAGACAGAGGTCTTCTTTAATGCCATCACTTTGCTGGGCTTCCTCATTTACTCTTGACTTCTTCCTGACTCTGCAAAACCTACTTCACCAAATCATATCATATTCTCTTTGTCTGCACATGCACTGGAACCACTGCAATCTGCTCACATTGACCTTCTGTGCAACTGGAGATACTTTGGCTTCTGCTCTGATGTCATTACTTAGTCATCTGTCTTGCAGTGTGCCTTCTACCATCTTTCTCAGACTCTTCATCACCATCACTTCTTGCTTCCTCATCTTCTCTGCCTTCACTGCCCAGGTTTCTGTATCATACGGAAGCACTACTCACAACAATGTTTTGTACACCTTAATGTTCAGCTTCTTTTGCATTCTTCTATTATACATTACATCTAACACTCTGTGGTAGTTGGCTGTAGCTCCTCTGATTCTATCTTTGACCTCCTCATTTAGACTTCCCTTATCCTCACCCACTTCCCTCAGATACTTTAAGTTGATAACGTGTACTACTATTTTTACTTCTATCTGCATTGTAAAACTTCTGGTTCCTCCATTTGCTGCCATGGCAACTGTCATGTCAATATTCAGTTTCATCTCATGTACCCCTAGTTTTGCATTTCATTTCCTTATCATTTGGTAAAGATCCTATTCAGAGTCTGCTTATAATACCACATCATCTGCATGCACCAGCATGTTTTTTGTTTGTTCTTACTGACCTGTTTACTAATGTAGTCTGTCACTGGCATAAACAGCAGTGGTCTCAGAAAAGAACCCTGACGCTCATGCACTCCCACTGAGAAGCCTTCTGGAAACTGAGCACTGCCTGTACTTGTAATCCAGCAACCACTCCGACTCCAATAACTAAAGCCCAAAATGTATTCACAATTATTTACACAAATCAAAAATAAAAAATACATCCAGGTCAAGCGCTTTCGTATTACACTTCATCAGAACAATTTCATCACCACAAACTCAGCCTTATATAGTACACATAATTAACTCAATTAAGTAAAATCTATTATTTAAAGAGACATAACAATTATATCAAATCTTACAAAAATCCTAAACAGCTTTCAAAACAAGTGTGTGTTTTATACAAAAATATCTAAGCAGACAGAAAAAATATAATTTATTTAAAAAGTATATGTATAATGTAATATAACCAGAACTTACCGTTTTAATGCCCTATATTTTAGTTCATGTTTAATACTGACATGCTCATTTAATCCTGGTGTTTCACTAGCATTCAGTCTTAGTTGCCATTTGACTTCAGCCCTCAATAATTTATTATTCCAATCACCACCTATAAAATCATGCTGTACCACCTCAACTATACCAAACTTAAAACTATGACAAGGGAACATCATAATATGCTTATATAGGGCATTTTTTTCATCTTTTCTCTTAATACTATAGCAATGCTCATATATCCTTCTACTCAACTTCCTTTCAGTTTTACCTATATAAAATTGTCCACATTCTGAGCAAAGGGCTAGGTAAACCACCCCCATAGTATTGCAGGATCCGCTCATAAAGCTAACCTCTCTATTATAAGGACCCACAGTAATTTTAGGGACATCAATAATAAACTTACAATAATCACAGGCCCCACATCTAGATGTTCCTTTCAACTTATTAGTATTACTAGAGTGATTATTTTCCAATAAATATTTTAAATTGTTATTCATCCTATATGTAAACAGGGGGTTTTCACCTATAGTTGTTAACAACTCTTTATTCCCTTTGAACATTACCCAATTATTTTTAATAATTCTCTGAACTTCCCCTGAGGTTTCACCATATGTTAAAATCATAGCTTGTGAGAAAGTATTAGCCTCTTCTAACTTCTTAACTGGGGTTTCCTCATCCCTACCTAAAAGGGGTTTATATCTCACATCCCACTGGTCCATGAGTTCCTCTCGAATCTGTGAAACAAAAGAAAAAGGATAGCCTCTAGCTAAAAACATCTCTAAAAGTAGATGAGTTTCTCTTTTTACAAGTTCTATATTAGAGCACATTCTTAAAACCCTAACCATCTGTCCCTTTCTATATTTCTTTTAACATAGTTAGGATGACTACTCATGAACTCTAGGTAGTCATTGGAAAACGTTGGCTTCCTATACAAACTAGACTGGAACCTTTTTAAGTTAAAATCCTTAAACAATGTAACATCCAAAAAATTGATACTTTCACTGTTTGTACAACCAGTGAATTTAAAATAATCACAAACTTGATTTAAAAAATCCATTAACTTTTCATGTAATCCTTCACCTTTCCATAAAATAAACACATAATCTAAAAACCTTAAGTATAAATGCCAACCATCCTTAAAGGGTGAATTAAATAAAAACATAGCTTCCCATCTGTACATCACGAGATTAGCAAAGGTCGGGGCACAACAGTTGCCCATCGCCACACCCCTAATCTGTCTAAAGAATTCTCCCCCAAATGTGAAAAAATTATTTTTTAATGCTAATTCCATCAATTCTAATATAAAATTAATCGTACTACTACTTAAACTACTTTCCAAAACCAACACTTCTTGGAACATTTCCAGACCTGTATCATGAGGAATAGATGTATATAGGTCCACCACATCCACTGTAGAAAAACTAATACCATCATTATAAAACTCATTATTTACTCTTTTTAAAAATCCCAGGAATCTATTAAAATGTGCTTCGCTGGTGTTATAGCACTTTTTACAACTCAGTCAATAAAAACCCCCAAGGGATACAATATACTATTAAAACCAGGAATAATAAGTCTATAGGGGGCGGGCAACCAAATCTTTATGGGTTTTGGGTATACCAAAGGCAAGTGGAATGGTTGGATGTTCTACCATCAGAAAATGAAATACTTCTTCGTTAATCACCCCATGAAATAATGAGTCCTCTAATATTAATTTAATTAGTTAGAAGAGGCTAATACTTTCTCACAAGCTATGATTTTAACATATGGTGAAACCTCAGGGGAAGTTCAGAGAATTATTAAAAATAATTGGGTAATGTTCAAAGGGAATAAAGAGTTGTTAACAACTATAGGTGAAAACCCCCTGTTTACATATAGGATGAATAATAATTTAAAATATTTATTGGAAAATAATCACTCTAGTAATACTAATAAGTTGAAAGGAACATCTAGATGTGGGGCCTGTGATTATTGTAAGTTTATTATTGATGTCCCTAAAATTACTGTGGGTCCTTATAATAGAGAGGTTAGCTTTATGAGCGGATCCTGCAATACTATGGGGGTGGTTTACCTAGCCCTTTGCTCAGAATGTGGACAATTTTATATAGGTAAAACTGAAAGGAAGTTGAGTAGAAGGATATATGAGCATTGCTATAGTATTAAGAGAAAAGATGAAAAAAATGCCCTATATAAGCATATTATGATGTTCCCTTGTCATAGTTTTAAGTTTGAGTACAAATAGAAAAAGCAAACCACGACCACAAACTAGTAAATCCCAAACACTGTATTCCAAGGAAGACTTCCGCTCGGAGAAGAATTAACAACTTAGTTTATTCCCATACAACGAGTTACACGCAGAAGGTACACACAAAAAACAAGCCAATAATCTGGTTAAGCGTTTTCATCTGCTGCCATGCAGATTTCATCAGAACCAGTAAAACAGATAATGACAGTCTATTTAAAGGGTTTATGGCGCCAAAAAGTCATTAGTTGAACACAAAATAATTTTAAAAACATAATTTTAGAAACATTTTGAGCTTGTAAATATTCAATTCTTTAAAAAATCCATGCAAATTACAATTATTCCTGTAAAACCTGCTCTCCAATTGGAAAAAATATATATAATTCATTGGGTGCGTGTTTGTATAGTACTTACTAGGAAAAATATCTCAAATGATTAAAAAGTCAAACAGTGACAATATAATGATTACCATTCTTGTAAATACCCTATGTTGAAAGAAAATGGTGTAATTAATTAAAAGGTACATCTGCCTAATATAATACTGACATAAAAAATATATCTATACCTATGAAAATCTGAAGGGAGTATATAAGCATGATGGAAAAACGTGTACGTATATACACGTAGTATAAACTAACTATCAATGTTATTAATTATGTGATGTAAATATGATTGAATATATAGTAGTATGTATATTGTAAGTAAATATGTGAATAGATAATTAATTTAATTATATAATATAAAATCCATAATATACATCAATAAATAAATAAATGTACAATGTACCAGATGATGAAAAATGTTAAAAATGTTAAAAGTGTTAAAAATATTAAGTCTTAAGTGCGATGTTAAATAGGAAAATTAAACATCCAATAAAAGAAAGGGTTTAATGCTTATGAAGTCATTAAGCCCGGGATGAGTGGTAGCATCACATATTATTTGCCATTTGCTTTCTAACAGGGCAAGATAAGTTTTCCAGTTGCCCTTTAATTCTGTATTACTTATCTGATCGATGATACTAAAAAGGAAACTGTTTTCAGGACCTCTATCTAAAATATGCTTGCTAAGAGCATTTTTAGGGTCTTGTTTCTTAATCTTGTATAAATGTTCGTATATTCTTGTTTTGAGTTTCCTTTCAGTCTTCCCTATATAGTATGCGTCACATGAGATGCATTTGGCAACATAAACCACTCTTGGGGTATTACAATTCCCTCCCAAGCTAAACAAACGTGTCTTCACTATGTTGTTTAACCTGATGACGTTGGCATTATTAATTTCTTTACATTGCTTGCAAGTCCCACACTTTCCTGTGAATGTGTACTTCTTACCCTCATTCTTCTTTTCCTTGTTACCTTCTAACATGTTTTTGATGTTTGCAGAGGTCTTAAACACAAATTTAGGAAATGGGCCTGCTATTTCACTAACTTCATCAGATATAGTCATAAGATTCCAATGCTTATAAAATATATCTTTGATGAGGTTCGTGTATGGACTATACATAAGAACACAAATATTTCTATTTTGGTCGTCTTTTTTGTTCTGCAGAAAAGGTTTCCCTAATAAAGGAGAAAACTTTTTACCCCATTCATTTTTGACATATGTAGTGATGGGATTGAGCATAACCTCGGGATAACCCCTATTTAAAAACATGTTATGAATGACATTCATTTCTTGTTCCATAATTTCTTTAGTGGAAGACATCCGGGCTGCTCTAATGCATTGGCCCTTGAATACACTTTTAAAAATGTGTGGGGGATGGCAGCTTCCATAAATTAAGTAGTCATTCGAAAAAGTCTCTTTCCTATAAATTCTCGACTCTAATTCTTTATCATTGGAACTAATATAGGTATCCAAATAGGGGATACCCTTTCTTTCAAACTTGTAAGTGAATTTTAAAAAACTGGTGGTGTTGTTCAAGTAGTCGATAAAAACCTTAATCAATTCAACAGGTCCATTCCAAAGAATAAACAAATCATCTAAATACCTTGTGTAATAAACCATATGTTTATAAAACTCACTAGGAAAAATAAATTGGGATTCCCATTCCAACATGACGAGATTGGCGTACACTGGAGCACAAGAGGCCCCCATAGCAACCCCACTGTTCTGTCTAAAAAGTTCCCCTTGGAACTCTAAGAAATTGTAGTCCAGAACCAATCCCATCATGTCCATTATGAGATTTATTTTGTCCCAACTAAGAACAGAGTGTTTCCTTAAACCATTACAAAAGAATTCCAGCCCAATCTCTTTTGGTATACTAGAAAAAAGGTCTACCACATCTATTGTTAAAAAAGTTAGATCCTTTTGCCACACCAATGGGGTCAAGTTAGCCAAAAAATTCCAAGAGTCCTTAGTCAAATGATTCACGTTGTTATAGATGTGCTTTGTCCAAGCATCAATAGTGACCCCTATGTTGAAAGTTTTAGATTTTGAACCAGAGATGATTGGCCTAAAAGGAGGTTTTTGGAGATTCTTATGTAACTTGGGTATCCCAAATATAGTGGCCGTCTTTGGGAATTCCTCCCTAATAAATTCATATGTGTCGTTAGTGATCCTATTGTCCAGCAAATACTCTTCAATAGCTAAGTCAATACGTTTGTGGCCAATATTAACTTCATTGAGAGATATTTCGTCGTATTTGCCAGAGTTGTGAAGAATATTGTGAATCTCTTGGTTGTAGTCATGAGTGTTGAAAATGACAATCCCACCTCCTTTATCTGGCTTCATTATCCTGATTTCCCGGTTGTTTATTATGTCATTCAAGCATTGCCTCTCTTTAAGAGAAAGATTGACTTCTTGTGAAATTACATGCTCATTTTTGACCTTAACCTGGTAATTTAACCAGTACAAGTCTTGGGTAACAATCTTTTCAAATTGAGCCACACTAGGGTGGTAACCAGGAATGAAAGTGCTTTTCTTTTTTAATATGTGGTTCCTGCTCAAGTTTTCACTACCCTTGTTCTTATCTTTAAACTGTAAGGCCAGGTTTAGTCTACGGCAATAAAATTTAATTTCCTTTATAATATCTACAATGTTAAACCGTGGCATAGGGTTGAATTTCATCCCTTTGCTAAATAACAAACAAAAGTCTTCATTGATATCAAACTCGGTGTAGTTGTAAACTTTTAAACCATGGGAGGTCTGTATCTTCGGAAGTGTTTGTCCCCCTGTGATCAATACCATAAATTCTTCTGTTTTATCATTATTTACCTTACTACCTCCTGAACCTGTTGGTTCACGCTTGGGGTCCCAAAAAACTACTGGTACGTCTTTATCTAATGCTGGAACTTTCTTCTGTAAAATTTGGGGGGAGGGTGGAAACGCCCCCCTTGAAAATTCTCATCTTCTTCTATTCCCCAGGAGTTAATACGCCCTCTGTCTACTCCATCAAATTCCAAGTTAGGCTGAATATGGGCATTTCTTTTGTGTGGCCAAATGTAAGCTTTGTGGATTTTATAAGAACTCAAATCTCTATCAATTTTCCTATTTTTCCTGTTGAAAGTGATGGCAGCCTTATTTTCAGCTATTTGGAATTGTTTATGGTATAATTCATACCATTTGTCAAAATTGATGTCCTGAATTATTTCTTCATTTAAACTCTCAATTTCATTAGTAATGATTCCCATTTTTTCGTCATTATATTTCATCAGTTTTTTCATAAATAAAAAAACAAATTAATCAAACATACTATTAAAATCATTAACAACATTGTCACTGTATTCTAACCCTAATGGTAACTTAAAAAAACGCAACCCTTTAGGTACAATTTCTGAATTAATGCATTGCTGTAAATAGGCATTATCAATCTTAATACATTTTGCATGTAAAATTTTCTTTCCCAGAGCAAATATTTTTTCTTTAATAGAATTTTCATTTGAGGCATATTTAGTCTTTTTGTGACCATAATCAATATCTTTTTGTTTAAACACTATGTCACCATTTAAAAAATTGTCAGTGCCCCAAATTTATCATATTTATCACATTTTTCCAAACCATGCCCTGTTTGTTTTTTGTTGCAATACCTGTTAGATTTAAACAAAGGGCTGGAATTGGATTTCTTATTAACAGTACCTTTTGTTGGCTCCTGATGTTTAGCAGTGGTAGAATATGTTTTAACCACATCACGGTATTTAGGTCTAGCTCCTTGTCGGTTTGACTCGTCATCCAGTTGAAAAAGACTAAAGTCGAAGGTGCAGTCAACATCCACAGAGGTATTTAAATTATTGTCTAAAGTTTTTTCTTTGTTTGTGCTGTATTTATCTTGATGCTGCAAAATCCCTCCTGACACAAGAATATGTACGTTTGGAGGTTGCGCATTCGGGATTTCATTGCAGCTATTATTAAAAGGACTAACGTTGTCTGCAGTAGTTATAGTCTCACTAACGGCCGTTGGTTTGGCAGAAAAGCTGGTCGAATTGCCAGGTTTTGTTAAATCCGAATGGACTGGCTCCATCCGTTGGATGATGTTGAGAGAAAGTGTGTTCACTAAATCCAGTAACTTACTGACGTCGGCTTTTAATGAGTTGACGTCTGCCCTTAAAGTAACAAGCTCTTCATTCTCCAATGAAGCGGATTGTGCCTCGGAAATGTCAGCCATCGGGAAAAAACAGCAACTGAGTACAAATAGAAAAAGCAAACCACGACCACAAACTAGTAAATCCCAAACACTATATTCCAAGGAAGACTTCCGCTCGGAGAAGGAATAACAACTTAGTTTATTGCCATACAACGAGTTACACGCAGAAGGTACACACACAAAAAAGCCAATAATCTGGTTAAGCGCTTTCATCTGCTACCATGCAGATTTCATCAGAACCAGTAAAACAGATAATGACAGTCTATTTAAAGGGTTTTTGGCGCCAAAAAGTCATTAGTTGAACACAAAATAATTTTAAAAACATAATTTTAGAAACATTTTGAGCTTGTAAATATTCAATTCTTTAAAAAATCCATGCAAATTACAATTATTCCTGTAAAACCTGCTCTCTAATTGGAAAAAATATATATAATTCATTGGGTGCGTGTTTGTATAGTACTTACTAGGAAAAATATCTCAAATGATTAAAAAGTCAAACAGTGACAATATAATGATTACCATTCTTGTAAATACCCTATGTTGAAAGAAAATGGTGTAATTAATTAAAAGGTACATCTGCCTAATATAATACTGACATAAAAAATATATCTATACCTATGAAAATCTGAAGGGAGTATATAAGCATGATGGAAAAACGTGTATGTATATACACGTAGTATAAACTATCAATGTTATTAATTATGTGATGTAAATATGATTGAATATATAGTAGTATGTATATTGTAAGTAAATATGTGAATAGATAATTAATTTAATTATATAATATAAAAATAAAAAACATAATATACATCAATAAATGAATAAATAAATGTACCAGATGATGAAAAATGTTAAAAATGTTAAAAGTGTTAAAAATATTAAGTCTTAAGTGCGATGTTAAATAGGAAAATTAAACATCCAATAAAAGAAAGGGTTTAATGCTAATGAAGTCATTAAGCCCGGGATGAGTGGTAGCTTCACATATTATTTGCCATTTGCTTTCTAACAGGGCAAGATAAGTTTTCCAGTTGCCCTTTAATTCTGTATTACTTATCTGATCAATGATACTAAAAAGGAAACTGTGTTCAGGACCTCTATCTAAAATATGCTTGCTAAGAGCATTTTTAGGGTCTTGTTTCTTAATCTTGTATAAATGTTCATATATTCTTGTTTTGAGTTTCCTTTCAGTCTTCCCTATATAGTATGCGTCACATGAGATGCATTTGGCAACATAAACCACTCTTGGGGTATTACAATTCCCTCCCAAGCTAAACAAACGTGTCTTCACTATGTTGTTTAACCTGATGACGTTGGCATTATTAATTTCTTTACATTGCTTGCAAGTCCCACACTTTCCTGTGAATGTGTACTTCTTACCCTCATTCTTCTTTTCCTTGTTACCTTCTAACATGTTTTTGATGTTTGCAGAGGTCTTAAACACAAATTTAGGAAATGGGCCTGCTATTTCACTAACTTCATCAGATATAGTCATAAGATTCCAATGCTTATAAAATATATCTTTGATGAGGTTCGTGTATGGACTATACATAAGAACACAAATATTTCTATTTTGGTCGTCTTTTTTGTTCTGCAGAAAAGGTTTCCCTAATAAAGGAGAAAACTTTTTACCCCATTCATTTTTGACATATGTAGTGATGGGATTGAGCATAACCTCGGGATAACCCCTATTTAAAAACATGTTATGAATGACATTCATTTCTTGTTCCATAATTTCTTTAGTGGAAGACATCCGGGCTGCTCTAATGCATTGGCCCTTGAATACACTTTTAAAAATGTGTGGGGGATGGCAGCTTCCATAAATTAAGTAGTCATTCGAAAAAGTCTCTTTCCTATAAATTCTCGACTCGAATTCTTTATCATTGGAACTAATATAGGTATCCAAATAGGGGATACCCTTTCTTTCAAACTTGTAAGTGAATTTTAAAAAACTGGTGGTGTTGTTCAAGTAGTCGATAAAAACCTTAATCAATTCAACAGGTCCATTCCAAAGAATAAACAAATCATCTAAATACCTTGTGTAATAAACCATATGTTTATAAAACTCACTGGGGAAAATAAATTGGGATTCCCATTCCAACATGACGAGATTGGCTTACACTGGAGCACAAGAGGCCCCCATAGCAACCCCACTATTCTGTCTAAAAGTTCCCTTGGAACTCTAAGAAATTGTAGTCCAGAACCAATCCCATCATGTCCATTATGAGATTTATTTTGTCCCAACTAAGAACAGAGTGTTTCCTTAAACCATTACAAAAGAATTCCAGCCCAATCTCTTTTGGTATACTAGAAAAAGGTCTACCACATCTATTGTTAAAAAGTTAGATCCTTTGCCACACCAATGGGGTCAAGTTAGCCAAAAATTCCAAGAGTCCTTAGTCAAATGATTCACGTTGTTATAGATGTGCTTTGTCCAAGCATCAATAGTGACCCCTATGTTGAAAGTTTTAGATTTTGAACCAGAGATGATTGGCCTAAAAGGAGGTTTTTGGAGATTCTTATGTAACTTGGGTATCCCAAATATAGTGGCCATCTTTGGGAATTCCTCCCTAATAAATTCATATGTGTCGTTAGTGATCCTATTGTCCAGCAAATACTCTTCAATAGCTAAGTCAATACGTTTGTGGCCAATATTAACTTCATTGAGAGATATTTCGTCGTATTTGCCAGAGTTGTGAAGAATATTGTGAATCTCTTGGTTGTAGTCATGAGTGTTGAAAATGACAATCCCACCTCCTTTATCTGGCTTCATTATCCTGATTTCCGTTGTTTATTATGTCATTCAAGCATTGCCTCTCTTTAAGAGAAAGATTGACTTCTTGTGAAATTACATGCTCATTTTGACCTTAACCTGGTAATTTAAACAGTACAAGTCTTGGGTAACAATCTTTTCAAATTGAGCCACACTAGGGTGGTAACCAGGAATGAAAGTGCTTTTCTTTTTTAATATGTGGTTCCTGCTCAAGTTTTCACTACCCTTGTTCTTATCTTTAAACTGTAAGGCCAGGTTTAGTCTACGGCAATAAAATTTAATTTCCTTTATAATATCTACAATGTTAAACCGTGGCATAGGGATGAATTTCATCCCTTTGCTAAATAACAAACAAAAGTCTTCATTGATATCAAACTCGGTGTAGTTGTAAACTTTTAAACCATGGGAGGTCTGTATCTTCGGAAGTGTTTGTCCCCCTGTGATCAATACCATAAATTCTTCTGTTTTATCATTATTTACCTTACTACCTCCTGAACCTGTTGGTTCACGCTTGGGGTCCCAAAAAACTACTGGTACGTCTTTATCTAATGCTGGAACTTTCTTCTGTAAAAGTTGGGGGGAGGGTGGAAACGCCCCCCTTGAAAATTCTCATCTTCTTCTATTCCCCAGGAGTTAATACGCCCTCTGTCTACTCCATCAAATTCCAAGTTAGGCTGAATATGGGCATTTCTTTTGTGTGGCCAAATGTAAGCTTTGTGGATTTTATAAGAACTCAAATCTCTATCAATTTTCCTATTTTTCCTGTTGAAAGTGATGGCAGCCTTATTTTCAGCTATTTGGAATTGTTTATGGTATAATTCATACCATTTGTTAAAATTGATGTCCTGAATTATTTCTTCATTTAAACTCTCAATTTCATTAGTAATGATTCCCATTTTTTCGTCATTATATTTCATCAGTTTTTTCATAAATAAAAAACCAAATTCATCAAACATACTATTAAAATCATTAACAACATTGTCACTGTATTCTAACCCTAATGGTAACTTAAAAAAACGCAACCCTTTAGGTACAATTTCTGAATTAATGCATTGCTGTAAATAGGCATTATCAATCTTAATACATTTTGCATGTAAAATTTTCTTTCCCAGAGCAAATATTTTTTCTTTAATAGAATTTTCATTTGAGGCATATTTAGTCTTTTTGTGACCATAATCAATATCTTTTTGTTTAAACACTATGTCACCATTTAAAAAATTGTCAGTGTCCCCAAATTTATCATATTTATCACATTTTTCCAAACCATGCCCTGTTTGTTTTTTGTTGCAATACCTGTTAGATTTAAACAAAGGGCTGGAATTGGATTTCTTATTAACAGTACCTTTTGTTGGCTCCTGATGTTTAGCAGTGGTAGAATATGTTTTAACCACATCACGGTATTTAGGTCTAGCTCCTTGTCGGTTTGACTCGTCATCCAGTTGAAAAAGACTAAAGTCGAAGGTGCAGTCAACATCCACAGAGGTATTTAAATTATTGTCTAAAGTTTTTTCTTTGTTTGTGCTGTATTTATCTTGATGCTGCAAAATCCCTCCTGACACAAGAATATGTACGTTTGGAGGTTGCGCATTCGGGATTTCATTGCAGCTATTATTAAAAGGACTAACGTTGTCTGAAGTAGTTATAGTCTCACTAACGGCCGTTGGTTTGGCAGAAAAGCCGGTCGAATTGCCAGGTTTCGTTAAATCCGAATGGACTGGCTCCATCCGTTGGATGATGTTGAGAGAAAGTGTGTTCACTAAATCCAGTAACTTACTGACGTCGGCTTTTAATGAGTTGACGTCTGCCCTTAAAGTAACAAGCTCTTCATTCTCCAATGAAGCGGATTGTGCCTCGGAAATGTCAGCCATCGGGAAAAAACAGCAACTGAGTACAAATAGAAAAAGCAAACCACGACCACAAACTAGTAAATCCCAAACACTGTATTCCAAGGAAGACTTCCGCTCGGAGAAGAATTAACAACTTAGTTTATTCCCATACAACGAGTTACACGCAGAAGGTACACACAAAAAACAAGCCAATAATCTGGTTAAGCGCTTTCATCTGCTACCATGCAGATTTCATCAGAACCAGTAAAACAGATAATGACAGTCTATTTAAAGGGTTTTTGGCGCCAAAAAGTCATTAGTTGATTACAAAATAATTTTAAAAACATAATTTTAGAAACATTTTGAGCTTGTAAATATTCAATTCTTTAAAAAATCCATGCAAATTACAATTATTCCTGTAAAACCTGCTCTCTAATTGGAAAAAATATATATAATTCATTGGGTGCGTGTTTGTATAGTACTTACTAGGAAAAATATCTCAAATGATTAAAAAGTCAAACAGTGACAATATAATGATTACCATTCTTGTAAATACCCTATGTTGAAAGAAAATGGTGTAATTAATTAAAAGGTACATCTGCCTAATATAATACTGACATAAAAAATATATCTATACCTATGAAAATCTGAAGGGAGTATATAAGCATGATGGAAAAACGTGTATGTATATACACGTAGTATAAACTAACTATCAATGTTATTAATTATGTGATGTAAATATGATTGAATATATAGTAGTATGTATATTGTAAGTAAATATGTGAATAGATAATTAATTTAATTATATAATATAAAAATAAAAAACATAATATACATCAATAAATAAATAAATAAATGTACCAGATGATGAAAAATGTTAAAAATGTTAAAAGTGTTAAAAATATTAAGTCTTAAGTGCGATGTTAAATAGGAAAATTAAACATCCAATAAAAGAAAGGGTTTAATGCTAATGAAGTCATTAAGCCCGGGATGAGTGGTAGCTTCACATATTATTTGCCATTTGCTTTCTAACAGGGCAAGATAAGTTTTCCAGTTGCCCTTTAATTCTGTATTACTTATCTGATCAATGATACTAAAAAGGAAACTGTGTTCAGGACCTCTATCTAAAATATGCTTGCTAAGAGCATTTTAGGGTCTTGTTTCTTAATCTTGTATAAATGTTCAGATATTCTTGTTTTGAGTTTCCTTTCAGTCTTCCCTATATAGTATGCGTCACATGAGATGCATTTGGCAACATAAACCACTCTTGGGGTATTACAATTCCCTCCCAAGCTAAACAAACGTGTCTTCACTATGTTGTTTAACCTGATGACGTTGGCATTATTAATTTCTTTACATTGCTTGCAAGTCCCACACTTTCCTGTGAATGTGTACTTCTTACCCTCATTCTTCTTTTCCTTGTTACCTTCTAACATGTTTTTGATGTTTGCAGAGGTCTTAAACACAAATTTAGGAAATGGGCCTGCTATTTCACTAACTTCATCAGATATAGTCATAAGATTCCAATGCTTATAAAATATATCTTTGATGAGGTTCGTGTATGGACTATACATAAGAACACAAATATTTCTATTTTGGTCGTCTTTTTTGTTCTGCAGAAAAGGTTTCCCTAATAAAGGTGAAAACTTTTTACCCCATTCATTTTTGACATATGTAGTGATGGGATTGAGCATAACCTCGGGATAACCCCTATTTAAAAACATGTTATGAATGACATTCATTTCTTGTTCCATAATTTCTTTAGTGGAAGACATCCGGGCTGCTCTAATGCATTGGCCCTTGAATACACTTTTAAAAATGTGTGGGGGATGGCAGCTTCCATAAATTAAGTAGTCATTTGAAAAAGTCTCTTTCCTATAAATTCTCGACTCGAATTCTTTATCATTGGAACTAATATAGGTATCTAAATAGGGGATACCCTTTCTTTCAAACTTGTAAGTGAATTTTAAAAAACTGGTGGTGTTGTTCAAGTAGTCGATAAAAACCTTAATCAATTCAACAGGTCCATTCCAAAGAATAAACAAATCATCTAAATACCTTGTGTAATAAACCATATGTTTATAAAACTCACTAGGGAAAATAAATTGGGATTCCCATTCCAACATGACAAGATTGGCGTACACTGGAGCACAAGAGGCCCCCATAGCAACCCCACTGTTCTGTCTAAAAAGTTCCCCTTGGAACTCTAAGAAATTGTAGTCCAGAACCAATCCCATCATGTCCATTATGAGATTTTATATTATATAATTAAATTAATTATCTATTCACATATTTACTTACAACATACATACTACTATATATTCAATCATATTTACATCACATAATTAATAACATTGATAGTTAGTTTATACTACGTGTATATACGCATATGCTTCCATCATGCTTATATACTCCCTTCAGATTTTCATAGGTATAGCTATATTTTTTATGTCAGTATTATATTAGGCAGATGTACCTTTTAATTAATTACACCATTTTCTTTCAACATAGGGTATTTACAAGAATGGTAATCATTATATTTGTCACTGTTTGACTTTTTAATCATTTGAGATATTTTTCCTAGTAGTACTATATAAACACGCACCCAATGAATTATATACATTTTTCCAATTGGAGAGCAGGTTTTACAGGAATAATTGTAATTAGCATGGATTTTTAAAGAATTGAATATTTACAAGCTCAAAATGTTTCTAAAATTATGTTTTTAAAATTATTTTGTGTTCAACTAATGACTTTTTGGCGCCATAAACCCTTTAAATAGACTGTCATTATCTGTTTTACTGGTTCTGATGAAATCTGCATGGTAGCAGATGAAAACGCTTAACCAGATTATTGGCTTGTTTTTTGTGTGTACCTTCTGCGTGTAACTCGTTGTATGGGAATAAACTAAGTTGTTAATTCTTCTCCGAGCGGAAGTCTTCCTTGGAATACAGTGTTTGGGATTTACTAGTATGTGGTCGTGGTTTGCTTTTTCTATTTGTACTCAGTTGTTGTTTTTTCCCGATGGCTGACATTTCCGAGGCACAATCCGCTTCATTGGAGAATGAAGAGCTTGTTACTTTAAGGGCAGACGTCAACTCATTAAAAGCCGACGTCAGTAAGTTACTGGACTTAGTGAACACACTTTCTCTCAACATCATCCAACGGACGGAGCCAGTCCCTTCGGATTTAACGAAACCTGGCAATTCGACCGGCTTTTCTGCCAAACCAACGGCCGTTAGTGAGAATATAACTACTTCAGACAACGTTAGTCCTTTTAATAATAGCTGCAATGAAATCCCGAATGCGCAACCTCCAAACATACATATTCTTGTGTCAGGAGGGATTTTGCAGCATCAAGATAAATACAGCACAAACAAAGAAAAAACTTTAGACAATAATTTAAATACCTCTGTGGATGTTGACTGCACCTTCGACTTTAGTCTTTTTCAACTGGATGACGAGTCAAACCGACAAGGAGCTAGACCTAAATACCGTGATGTGGTTAAAACATATTCTACCACTGCTAAACATCAGGAGCCAACAAAAGGTACTGTTAATAAGAAATCCAATTCCAGCCCTTTGTTTAAATCTAACAGGTATTGCAACAAAAAAACAAACAGGGCATGGTTTGGAAAAATGTGATAAATATGATAAATTTGGGGACATTGACAATTTTTTAAATGGTGACATAGTGTTTAAACAAAAAGATATTGATTATGGTCACAAAAAGACTAAATATGCCTCAAATGAAAATTCTATTAAAGAAAAAATATTTGCTCTGGGGAAGAAAATTTTACATGCAAAATGTATTAAAATTGATAATGCCTATTTACAGCAATGCATTAATTCAGAAATTGTACCTAAAGGGTTGCGTTTTTTTAAGTTACCATTAGGGTTAGAATACAGTGACAATGTTGTTAATGATTTTAATAGTATGTTTGATGAATATGGTTTTTTATTTATGAAAAAACTGATGAAATATAATGACGAAAAAATGGGAATCATTACTAATGAAATTGAGAGTTTAAATGAAGAAATAATTCAGGACATCAATTTTGACAAATGGTATGAATTATACCATAAACAATTCCAAATAGCTGAAAATAAGGCTGCCATCACTTTTAACAGGAAAAATAGGAAAATTGATAGAGATTTGAGTTCTTATAAAATCCACAAAGCTTACATTTGGCCACACAAAAAAAATGCCCATATTCAGCCTAACTTGGAATTTGATAGAGTAGACAGAGGGCGTATTAACTCCTGGGGAATAGAAGAAGATGAGAATTTTCAAGGGGGGCGTTTCCACCCTCCCCCCAAATTTTACAGAAGAAAGTTCCAGCATTAGATAAAGACGTACCAGTAGTTTTTTGGGACCCCAAGCGTGAACCAACAGGTTCAGGAGGTAGTAAGGTAAATAATGATAAAACAGAAGAATTTATGGTATTGATCACAGGGGGACAAACACTTCCGAAGATACAGACCTCCCATGGTTTAAAAGTTTACAACTACACCGAGTTTGATATCAATGAAGACTTTTGTTTGTTATTTAGCAAAGGGATGAAATTCATCCCTATGCCACGGTTTAACATTGTAGATATTATAAAGGAAATTAAATTTTATTGCCGTAGACTAAACCTGGCCTTACAGTTTAAAGATAAGAACAAGGGTAGTGAAAACTTGAGCAGGAACCACATATTAAAAAAGAAAAGCACTTTCATTCCTGGTTACCACCCTAGTGTGGCTCAATTTGAAAAGATTGTTACCCAAGACTTGTACTGGTTAAATTACCAGGTTAAGGTCAAAAATGAGCATGTAATTTCACAAGAAGACAATCTTTCTCTTAAAGAGAGGCAATGTTTGAATGACATAATAAACAACCGGGAAATCAGGATAATGAAGCCAGATAAAGGAGGTGGGATTGTCATTTTCAACACTCATGACTACAACCAAGAGATTCACAATATTCTTCACGACTCTGGCAAGTTCGTCCAAATATCTCTCAATAAAGTTAATATTGGCCACAAACGTATTGACTTAGCTATTGAAGAGTATTTGCTGGATAATAGGATCACTAACGACACATATGAATTTATTAGGGAGGAATTCCCAAAGACGGCCACTATATTTGGGATACCCAAGTTACATAAGAATCTCCAAAAACCTCCTTTTAGGCCAATCATCTCTGGTTCAAAATCTAAAACTTTCAACATAGGGGTCACTATTGATGCTTGGACAAAGCATATCTATAACAACGTGAATCATTTGACTAAGGACTCTTGGAATTTTTTGGCTAACTTGACCCCATTGGTGTGGCAAAAGGATCTAACTTTTTTAACAATAGATGTGGTAGACCTTTTTTCTAGTATACCAAAAGAGATTGGGCTGGAATTCTTTTGTAATAGTTTAAGGAAACACTCTGTTCTTAGTTGGGACAAAATAAATCTCATAATGGACATGATGGGATTGGTTCTGGACTACAATTTCTTAGAGTTCCAAGGGGAACTTTTTAGACAGAACAGTGGGGTTGCTATGGGGGCCTCTTGTGCTCCAGTGTACGCCAATCTCGTCATGTTGGAATGGGAATCCCAATTTATTTTTCCCTAGTGAGTTTTATAAACATATGGTTTATTACACAAGGTATTTAGATGATTTGTTTATTCTTTGGAATGGACCTGTTGAATTGATTAAGGTTTTTATCGACTACTTGAACAACACCACCAGTTTTTTAAAATTCACTTACAAGTTTGAAAGAAAGGGTATCCCCTATTTGGATACCTATATTAGTTCCAATGATAAAGAATTCGAGTCGAGAATTTATAGGAAAGAGACTTTTTCGAATGACTACTTAATTTATGGAAGCTGCCATCCCCCACACATTTTTAAAAGTGTATTCAAGGGCCAATGCATTACAGCAGCCTGGATGTCTTCCACTAAAGAAATTATGGAACAAGAAATGAATGTCATTCATAACATGTTTTTAAATAGGGGTTATCCCGAGGTTATGCTCAATCCCATCACTACATATGTCAAAAATGAATGGGGTAAAAAGTTTTCACCTTTATTAGGGAAACCTTTTCTGCAGAACAAAAAAGACGACCAAAATAGAAATATTTGTGTTCTTATGTATAGTCCATACACGAACCTCATCAAAGATATATTTTATAAGCATTGGAATCTTATGACTATATCTGATGAAGTTAGTGAAATAGCAGGCCCATTTCCTAAATTTGTGTTTAAGACCTCTGCAAACATCAAAACATGTTAGAAGGTAACAAGGAAAAGAAGAATGAGGGTAAGAAGTACACATTCACAGGAAAGTGTGGGACTTGCAAGCAATGTAAAGAAATTAATAATGCCAACGTCATCAGGTTAAACAACATAGTGAAGACACGTTTGTTTAGCTTGGGAGGGAATTGTAATACCCCAAGAGTGGTTTATGTTGCCAAATGCATCTCATGTGACGCATACTATATAGGAAGACTGAAAGGAAACTCAAAACAAGAATATACGAACATTTATACAAGATTAAGAAACAAGACCCTAAAAATGCTCTTAGCAAGCATATTTTAGATAGAGGTCCTGAACACAGTTTCCTTTTTAGCATCATCGATCAGATAAGTAATACAGAATTAAAGGGCAACTGGAAAACTTATCTTGCCCTGTTAGAAAGCAAATGGCAAATAATATGTGATGCTACCACTCATCCCGGGCTTAATGACTTCATTAGCATTAAACCCTTTCTTTTATTGGATGTTTAATTTTCCTATTTAACATCACACTTAAGACTTAATATTTTTAACATTTTTAACATTTTTAACATTTTTCATCATCTGGTACATTGTACATTTATCTATTTATTGATGTATATTATGGATTTTATATTATATAATTAAATTAATTATTTATTTACATATTTACTTACAATATACATACTACTATATATTCAATTATATTTACATCACATAATTAATAACATTGATAGTTAGTTTATACTACATGTATATACGTATACGTTTTTCCATCATGCCTATATACTCCCTTCAGATTTTCATAGGTATAGATATATTTTTTATGTCAGTATTATATTAGGCAGATGTACCTTTTAATTAATTACACCATTTTCTTTCAACATAGGGTATTTACAAGAATGGTAATCATTATATTGTCACTGTTTGACTTTTTAATCATTTGAGATATTTTTCCTAGTAAGTACTATACAAACACGCACCCAATGAATTATATATATTTTTTCCAATTGGAGAGCAGGTTTTACAGGAATAATTGTAATTTGCATGGATTTTTTTAAAGAATTGAATATTTACAAGCTCAAAATGTTTCTAAAATTATGTTTTTAAAATTATTTTGTGTTCAACTAATGACTTTTTGGCGCCAAAAACCCTTTAAATAGACTGTCATTATCTGTTTTACTGGTTCTGATGAAATCTGCATGGTAGCAGATGAAAGCGCTTAACCAGATTATTGGCTTGTTTTTTGTGTGTACCTTCTGCGTGTAACTCGTTGTATGGGAATAAACTAAGTTGTTAATTCTTCTCCGAGCGGAAGTCTTCCTTGGAATACAGTGTTTGGGATTTACTAGTTTGTGGTCATAGTTTTAAGTTTGGTATAGTTGAGGTGGTACAGCATGATTTTAGAGGTGGTGATTGGAATAATAAATTATTGAGGGCTGAAGTTAAATGGCAACTAAGACTGAATGCTAGTGAAACACCAGGATTAAATGAGCATGTCAGTATTAAACATGAACTAAAATATAGGGCATTAAAACGGTAAGTTCTGGTTATATTACATTATACATATACTTTTTAAATAAATTATATTTTTTCTGTCTGCTTAGATATTTTTGTATAAAACACACACTTGTTTTGAAAGCTGTTTAGGATTTTTGTAAGATTTGATATAATTGTTATGTCTCTTTAAATAATAGATTTTACTTAATTGAGTTAATTATGTGTACTATATAAGGCTGAGTTTGTGGTGATGAAATTGTTCTGATGAAGTGTAATACGAAAGCGCTTGACCTGGATGTATTTTTTATTTTTGATTTGTGTAAATAATTGTGAATAAATTTTGGGCTTTAGTTATTGGAGTCGGAGTGGTTGCTGGATTACTTGTTGTTTATTCCACTCTTCACCCTTGGTTTTTACTTACTGCCTGTACTTGTGTTATTGGGTCCTTTTACATAATCTGCACTAATTTTACTAATTTTTCTGTGACTTTGAACCATCATAGGCTTGCCAAAATCACCTTGTTTGTCATGTGCTTTCTTCAAGTCAGTGAAAGCTCAGTTGGACTCTTTTATCATCTCCAGCTTCTTTTTCTCTATCTGTCTCACTGCAAACATTGGGTAGGTTATGCTAGATCCTGATCTGAATCCCAGCTGTTCAACTGCCTTCTTAACTTTTACTACTGTGCATATTTGATAATCAGTCACCCTCTCCAGCACTTTTATGCAATGTGACAGGTGGGTGACATCTCTATACTGTCCACAGTTATAAATGTCCCCTTTGTTCCTGTACAGTATGATGTATATTGTTTGTAAATGATTGAGGGATATTATATATAAAGAAAGCAACAAAGCACAGTGCAACCACCACGGCAAGCAGCATAAAAATTCAAGGAGACTAAATAAGACTGTATTTAATAAAAATCAGGATAAGTGCTTTCACATAAAAATGATTCATCAAGCACCAACAAGTACATTTAAAAAGCACATTCAAAAAGAAATTGCCCTATCAAACAGCTGGGCCAATTAGTGATGTAATGGCCTCAATTTCAATGCTGGCTTTAAAGGAACATTGTAATTTAAGCCTGGTGTTCTATGTGCCTGTAATGTGGCAATCCACCTCATCTTCACACATTCTGTTCTGTTGACTATGTCCCCACCTCTGGCAGACTCTGGTATTACCTCTGTCACAGTGAACTTAAAGGAATGTCCACTATGATCTTTAACATGTTTAAAAAGGGTGCTTAAACAACTCATTCTCCTTATGTCCCCTACATGCTGCAGAACACGATCCTTCAATTTCTGATTTAATAAAAGTATTAAAAGCTTCCATCTCACCAGCATCCTGTCGCACAGTGGGAGTGGAACAAAACTCCGTTGTAAGTACAGGATTATTCAGAACATGAACCATCTGTTCAAACGATACTGCTGTTGTAGTTTCCCAGATGCCTCACCATCCAGAGCCACAGTGCTGCTCTCAATCATGGGTCATAGTAAAGGCACCAAAAGAAATATGTAAACCAAACCAACACCAATGACTAAAAGTCTAACTGTGCCAAATAAATATATAAAGAAAGCAACAAAGCACAGTACAACCACCACGGCATATTTTAGCTGTAATCATCTGTTATTTTGAAAGAGCTGTATATTGTTTTACTAGTCACATTTGCATTATTATTTGGCAATTCTGTTGCATGTTTCTTCCACGTTTTGGAGCTGGGTTTTGGGAATATTACTTAAGACAAATGAGAAATAAAGAAAGCTAGGGAGGAGCAGAAGTTGGAAAATATATATATATAGGATATACAGTTTTGTCTTAGATGGGGTTTTGATTTATTGAGCAGAGCTAACATTTGTGTGGGTTTAGAGATGACATAGTCAATGTGTTTATCAAAGTATAGCTTGTGATCAGTTATGATGAATAGAGATTTGTCAATGGTAACATTTTCTATACCATTTTGTAAGGTGAAGTTATGCTTCCTAATACAAGTAGGATCAACTTTGCTTTGTTTGGATTTAATAGAAGATGTGAATCTATTAGCCATTTCTCAGATTTTTGGAACTATTCCTGCATTTTATGCTGTGGTTGTTTTATAGAGCTTGCAGAACATACAAAAGTTGAATTGCCTGCATTATGTACTACCTTTGTGTGGTGGATTATAGAATGAAAGTCATTGACAAAAATATTCTTTAGGATAGGAACAAGTATATACCCTTTTAGTACTCCATTGTTAACAGGCTGGGAGCCAGAATGAACTATGATATACTCTGTGGGCATTAAAACCTACACAGCTATTTGGGCGGACATTGTGAATCCACTGATAAACAGGCTGCACAACTGCAGATCTCAGAGCTAATGGCATAGAACTGCATCACACTAAAAGAACTGCAATTGCTTGGGTGGGTAAAAAAGTGGTGGTGTTACTTTTTCACAGTAGGTCAAACATAGCCATTTTGTATATACATACTCATCAAAGATGACACAATTTAAACTATGTTGTTACAAAAACTGCCTAAACAAGTTCCTGTGGTTGAATTTAAGCCCCATCATTTTAAGAGCATTTAGATCCATTTGTAAAATGGTTGAATCTTTGCATGAAGCATGATATGGGAGTTCATAAAGGTATGTCACAGACAGAACACATTGTAAGGTTAATCTTATAAACACAACTTACAATATAACACTGAAAATATTACTTACAGGGAAGTATAAATGTATTAATTCTCAGAAAATGCCAAAATAGTTGTTAAAGTTGCCCACTTGATAAAATATGAAGGGACAAAGTTATTGTTATTCTCACAGCACGAAGCTGTTCTCCCTTTGGGAGACAATAGCAGAAGTACATCCCTTATGGCTATATGTCTGATGTCAGATTCTTGTGCAAAGCTGTCCAGATCCACAGTAAACAGATATTACTTTAATACAATTGACCTGGTTCATATCTACTAAAAGGGCAAAAATGTAATCAACTTTGCATGTTTTAGAAATGTGCGATCACCCAATGAATATATTCAGTGATGCTGCTTATGTGGTGTCTTCACTTGCGCTACATTTGCTGGTAAGGGTCAAGAGGAAGATTTAACTGTGTGTGATCATATGTGCATGTGTGAAAAAGAAATAAAGCATAATTTGGCCGATGTAGTACTTACTAACTGGAACAGTGACATTCAGCTCATAAGTTAAACATTTGCAACATGCAGATTTTGCAGAGGATTTTGGGAAAAGGACATAATGAACCAGGTACGTAGATGTTTTATAAGATAAAGGCATATCAAAAGCTTACAGATGAATAAATAATGAAATAGTTGACACGGCAGTGAAAGATTTGACTTTAGACAGGGAAAGAAAGACATCTCAGTATAACTTCAGATACACATTCAAAAGTGAGGTGATTCTACTGTTATGACTAAGTTAAAGCCTGAAGAGGAAGACAAAGCACAGCAAATGTACTGCCATACTGCTGAGGTATAAAAAATTTCACATGCACTCATGATTTGGGGCAGAGAAACTACCACATTTACTTATGTCATTTTAGCATACTTAAAACCAAAGCTAATGTTTCTTCCAGCAATTTTTAATTCAGTATCTGATTTGTTTAGCCCACCATTTCACTTATGTTCAATATATAAATTAAATATGTATGTGTGTATTTACATCTGTATATATATATATATATATATATATATATATATATATATATATATATGTGTGTGTGTGTACACGATATGTGAATGCACACACACACACACACACACACACACACACACACACACACACACACACACACACACACACACACACACACACACTTGCACACACAAACACACACACACACACACACACACACACACACACACACACACACACACACACACACACACATATATATATATATATATCAGTAGATTGCCTTTGGTTTAAATTATCCCTGTTCAACAACTGTTTAGTTGACCTCACTTGGTTACTAAACAGATATTTGACAGGTGGGCAAGATAGCACAATTCCTGGGATTGGGAGTATGCCCGTTCCCCGATATTGTGCAGTCTTGTAGTTGCTATAATTAATAGGGGGGCGGGAGTGTAGGAAATGCAGTCCACTCTGCAAAAAATCATTTTTTTGTTATTTTAATGTAAACATTGCATGCACTGAGGTTCATTTTTGATGCATCTGTCATAGCTTGTCAACATTCAGTTTGTTGACCTTTTGCAGTCAGATCATGGAAGGTTAATATATGCCTACTTGATTAACTATATGTATGGATATATTCACTTACATTGAAACACCTATAGATTGACCTTTCAAACATATTCCTTGGCATATGACCTTTATAAATGATGAGATATGATTGGTTAAACCAAGGACCCATCAGGCTTTTGGTTCAAAATAAAGTCCAATGCAAAACAAAAAGAGACTATGTAAACTAATTACAAAGTGAAGCCATGCCACTTTAGAAGTCTTTATCACCTCTGTATCTGATATTAAGTTACAGGACTGAAATTTTGTCAAAATAGCTGCTGAATGCCATGGTTTGTTGCCACAGTTATACAGCTACTTTGAAAATAGTTATCAGTTGATGTGGCCTGATAGCGGTCTTGACAACTAGTTTGAGAGATGTCAAATGCTATAGGGTGACAACTATATAGCAGCTGTTAAAATATCGTTAAACTGAGGCAATTTCAAGTAATTAAAAAAAAGCTATTAAATTACAGTTTCAAATTTTGTGTGTGTCTGTGCACATGCACACACATAATTTTTCTATGTTACTATAAAGTACAATGGGAAATGTCATAGATCCAGTGAGATTGTCATGTCATGGCTACAGTCAGAGATCTACAGCACAGGTGTTTTACAGTAGTTCATATTACTATAGAATATGTGCTGAAATCAATGTTATATCTGATAAAATAGAAATCTGAATATCACTGTGCCAGTCAGGTAAGTACTACATGGCCAAATGATGCTTTCTGGAAATACTTCCAACAGAAAACACACACACATGAAGCATGCACACATACCGATACAGACTTTTAGACACACAGAAACACATGCATAAAAAGACTAACAGACACATTAGTGTATAGGCGCGCGCGCACACACACACACACACACACACACACACACACACACACACACACACACACACACACACACACACACACACATGCACACACAATTATCTAGCTATTTCTAAAAAATGCACTATGAAATATTCGCTCATAAATAAGGAAAAAGCTACTTTTTTTTGAAAAATGTCAAGAAATAAAACCTTTTAAAATTACAAACCATGCAATACCCCCATACCAAAAAAAAAAAAAAAAGACAGAGACCATTTGCTAGTTAGGCTCGGTAATGCCCTCCAGAGTGTGCATTATATAGAAGTAACAGACTGCCTTTGTGGATTATATAGAAGTAACAGACTGCCTTGGGGTGGGCATCATGCTTCACAACAATCCTATTTGGTTCATTATTTGCTTATAATGCCTACCCTCTCAGGCATTATATCTTGCTTAACATATTACAAGATAAATACTTCTTCCCTCAACCCTGTGCACAGTATTATTCCTTTACCTTTCCTTCTCAAGGCCTCATATTTCCAACATTGCCTCACATACTTACCTTTCTAATAACACAGCATGTAGTCCCTACTAATGTATTCCCACACTATAAACCTCATCTTACCTAATAGTGATATTACATCTGTACATAATGAAAAGCCAGTCTTGGTCTCTAATTTCAAAATTACTGAATTTTCAGAATCAATAAAATTGTTTACTTTTTATATAAACATTCATTCATCTTAGAATACATAACTCTGTTCTATGTGACATCATACGATCATCGAAAATACAAGGCAACTGAATCTTGTAACCATTTACACCTCTCTATTACTCACCCTTAGGCTAAACTTCCTCTGACAAGGAGGGCTAGGCCAGTCAAGCCAGCAGTAAATGTGTCAATACCCACTGAGTTATCCACTTCCTGTTTGAAGGAAGATAAAGCATCACACTGCCTGACCTGCAATGGAAGTCTATTCTAGCAGTGAGGAAGGTGTTGCATAATTAACATATTTCTCCACCAAGATTTATTTATTTGCTGATGAAAATTTAGATCACTGGTTCTGGTATTCATGAAACTATTTGATTTGTGGGAAAACAAAATGTCCAGGACTACTGGGTCCCTAATGTCACAGGAAGGTAGGCACAGATTTCTCCTTAGAAGTCTATGAAATACTGAAGAAAGGGACAGTGATTCCAGTCTTTTCAGGTAGCTTAGGAATTTTAAGAGTGATCTTTTTAGTTAGGAACCTCTGGGATCTTTGTACTTGTTTGATATGTCTAGTGAGATATATATCGGGGGGGGGGGGGGCATTGCATTTAATAATTTGCGTAATCAATACTGAACATAAGAGGAGAATGACATCTTTTAACTCTGGGTGATATTCCTTTGGCAATTAGCTGTACTACATAAAAGAACTTTCTAACTGCTGTCATTACATGATGATCAAAGGAGAGGGAATTATCAATCCAAGTTCCAAAGTCTTCGGCAACATTTTCATTTTGTGCATTGTGTGTGTGTTGACTATGTTGTATACTGGGGGAGGGTTTGTTGACACTATTGCACTTTTAGCATTTAATCTGAGCCCATGCTTAATATATCAGGTATTTATGAGTACACATTCTTATTGAAGGGCTTTGGCATCAGAAGGGAACTTGACAGTAATTCTCAGTTTACAGTCATCTGAAAGTCTGGTTAGTCAGATGTCTACATTCATGGGACAGAGATCAGAAAAGTAAATACCACACAAAAGATGTTTGAGCACTGAGCCTTGCAGATGACAATGGACACCTTCATACTCTCTAACAAGGTACCTGCAACTTTCACCATGTGGGTTCTGTCTTTTATTTGCTTACTAATTATGCTAGCATAGCAGATGGTGTCAATCATCTTGACCAGGTCAAGGTACTCTATGTCTACTGCATGAATTCCCTGTGTTAGACTTTCAAAAAATTAACCAGATTCATTAGGCAGGATCTACCCTTGACAAAGGCAAACTTCTGTGGGTCTTGCCTGATGACGATTTTTAATATAATAGCTTATCAGGTCTGTTATAATATGTTTCTTGGCTTTGCAAACAAGACTTTGTCAGACTCATGGGCCTATAATTCCTGTGGTCAGTGGTGGGACCACTTTTGTGGAGTGGCTGTACACCAGCCTTCAGGAACAAAGCCAGTGGCTAAATTCAGGTTAAATAGCTTAAGGAGCAGCTCTGCCAAGGCTTGTTTGCTTGTTTAACACTGTTTATTACAAAGTCAGGTATGTTGTCAGCTCACTGATACATATATATATATATATATATATATTTATATATATATATATATATATATATATATATATGTATATATATATATATATATATATATATCACACACACACACACACACATATATATATATATATATATATATATATATATATATATATATATATATATATATATTAATAGTTATATTATTTAAATATGCAGACTGACTGCTTCAGCTGATTTGGAATTTTATTAATAGCATGGGTTATGCAGCCTCTGTCTGTCCTGTCTGACATTTTTGGTAGTGCCTGTGGTAAGAATAAGTCTACACAGCAACACAAAATAGTGCAGTACAACATTAATTTTAATAAAAGGTACAGTGATTGAATTCTAATACATTTTAGTATCATTACATTAACCCTTTCCATTTCAAAAATAATCTCTTCTCTAGTTATGTTTATTTCAAGTTCACAAGTGTTTTAAAATTCAGTAAAGTATCATCTAGTAGATATATTAGAATTATTTTCTTCTTCAAATTGTATCTTTTAATATGCATGCTGATTCTTGTTAATTTCAAATTTGTATATTTCTGTGAAGAAATAAACACTGTTACCTGGGTTTCATTGCTTAATTGAAGGTTTCCATAGGAACACTGTCGATTACCTGGATCCTGAGATTCAAGGCAGCATTGGCAGGACACACCTACAGATGCACATAGATATCTATCTTTTAATTTTATTAATTTATTATTATTGTCACTTTGCATTTAACCAGGTTCTACTTAAGGACACAAAAAATATAATCAGTTTGGAATACAAATGTCCCTGCTAATGAATTATGACAGATTTAAAATGTTAATATTAAAGGTGGTTGTATGCTTAGATACAAACTACAACAGAGTAAGAGTAAATATTCTGAGAAGTGTAGTTAACTACCCAAACTGTGTAGCGTGTATGATCTTCTTCCTCCAAAACTATAGTATATAAACATATCATTTGCACAGTGATCATTTTTTAACTAGAAGTGCTCTAAAATGTCTTAGATATCTACAGTTATAGACTAGATAACACATTTATTATAATTCTGCCATACTTTTTGGCACACTTCCATTTATTTACTGCTTGACATTATGGTATTATTATGCAACCTGAATCCATTTCGGCCACTGAGCATGCCTAAATGACATAGATAACTGTTTAATATAAAAAAAAAACATGCACTATAAAGTTAAACATGGCAAATAATTTGAAAACATTAATGCACAGTTGTGAAGCAAAAGATACAGGATATTAAAAAAAGATGAAATATATTCTAGTGTGATGTATTTACGCAATTTTGTAAGACTCCGGCTACAGTAAAGAAATATCTTTTAAAAAATGTCTGTCACACTGTCTTGGGAGAAAAATGCAAAGGTCAAAGAGACTAAAGAAATTTACATTATTTTAAACACAACACAGAAAACAATTGTGTTTCAGAGAGCAACAAATCAGTCTTGTAGAGGAAATGTGTGCAAAATCAGTCAAACTAATCAGGTGTAAAAGTACATTTTATAGAAAGTTGTTACAGAGCAATGATGACATAATGAAGGGTAAATCAGAGTAGGCCAGGCTCAAACAGGGTATACATAAGGAAAGAATGGCCATATGCTCATGCTCTTCTTTGTAAAACAATAAAGCAAATATTAGATGCACATGGGGAAAAGAAGAAAAACATTTCTGAGATGACTTACCAGATGTTGATGTCATTCATTTAGGGAGGGTACTAAAAGAGAATGACTGATAGAGTTCATTTGTTTACTTATGAAAACTGATTTGCAACATTAGGGAGCCCGCAGGCATGCTTGTTTGTCTTGCTTGCTGTACTCTGCCTAAATATTGTTGATCTCTGTCTGCATTTTATTTTTCTCACCCACCGGCCCAATTGTTGTTGTATTCTTAAACTTGGTGGCTTTTCTGTTGCCTGCCCCCTACTATGAATCTGACTTTGGGCAGTCCCCTCTCATCAGCTCATTCTACTAGGTACAGAGGGATCATTTGGGAAGACCCACCTCCTTAGTTTCTTAACCTTGAGTTACCTTCTGTTTCCTTGCTTCCCACTTAACTTTTAAAAAATTGCACTTTATTCAGGTGCTTTTATTGGATTTGTGCTTCTTCCTACTTTATTACTTTATTTTGCTTTTGTTGCTTGTTGTTAAACGTGTTCTAAGTATCTTAGTTTCATTTTAAGCACTTGGGCTTCAGGCCAGTTGTTTTACATTTGAAAGGTTTGTAGTCTACACTCTTGTGGCAGGAAGGATTGCTGGTTGAAGGCTTGGTGTGTCCGTTATTCATACGATCATAGGAGATTGCTAGGCTATCGACCCAGAGTTTATTTTAAGTCCAGCCATTTCATCGTAATATAATAGAAATGCTAGTCAGTACCCATGATTATATTTAGTGATGACTGCCCATGTTCAGAAGAGTTGTGGGCTCTATGCCCAGTAAGAATTTATGGTGCCTCATCCACTCGTCCAGATTCCTCTTGAACAGTGTCATAGAGGTGCTCTGTTTCACATGAATTGGTAGCCTGTTCCAAAGATGCAGCAGTCATTGGGAGATAAATCTGTACCTCCAACATGTCCTATTTAAGTCGCAGGTCATATTTAGGTCCCTGGAACGGGTAGCCCTAGTCCAATGTGATTTATGGATATACAGCGATTTCATGAGGTTTGGGTGTTGGGTTGCTCTGTAGGCCAGGCATAAGTCTCCCCTAAGATGTCTACACAATATAGAGTATAGTGACATGGACTTTAGTCAGTCTGTGTAAGACACATGCTAGTGCCCCTTCATCTTCTTTGTTAGAAACCCCTTAGGTTTCTCTAATTGCTACAGGTGCTTAGTATGCTACATGCCAAATGGGGCATTAAATTCAATTATGGGCTGGAAAAGTGCTGAGTATAGGGGGGTTTATAACTTCTTTTGTTCTTGAGGTGAAGCCTTTACTAACCAAGTGTGCTACGTAGAAAGCTTTCCTTACTACAGTGGACACATGGTGGTCAAAGTTAAGGTCACAGTCAACTTGTGATGCCATTGTTTAAGTTGATTGTTAACTCATCCGAAATATATGTCGGACGAATTAACAATCAACTTAAACAATGAACTGAAAAATAGAGTGAATAGTAAGATTGGTAATTGTAATAGTAAATTAATAATTTATCTAAGTGTATGTCAAAAATGTCTCAATTTTTATGTCGGTAAGAGAGAGACAACTTAGGAAGAGAATCTATGACCATACATATAGTATAAAAACAAAGGACATGAATAATGAATTATATAAGCACATTTTCCATGAAGGAGAGGATCATCATTTTAAATTCATTATTTTAGAGACACTTAAAATAGACCCTAAGGGAGGCGACATTAAGAGCAGATTGAGTTATAGAGAAGTATGGTGGCAAATTTATTTAGATGCCACAACCCCCCCAGGTCTAAATGAACATATAACTATTAAACCCCTATTATATACTAATTTATAAACAATTCATAAATAATTTCATGATATTTGCAACAACAACAAAAAATTTAAAAAAAAAAAATTTTAACAAAATTATTTTAATAATTTTTTAATATTTTTTATATAATTTTTTATATATATTTTAACCAATTTTTTTAAATATTCACATTAACTCATCATTTTAACATATTTATATATAAAAAATGGTTTAGTCTTGATTTTCAGTATGGATAGTTATGTTTTTTGTTTATTTTGTTCTTTTGTTCACATATTCAGAGAAATTGGTTTGGCCAAAGCCATCAGGCATTTCTGTGAGAGAGAATTGTTTGAGGTCATTGGCTGACTGAGGTCACCTGGACTACAGCTTAGACTAAGCACCTCATTGGTTCTTTTGAGATTTCTTTCTTAAAAGCTGTCTCAGGTTTCAACTTTCTGTTACCTAAGAAGTTCAGTTGTGAATGCTCTGCCATTTCACAGTGAACTGAACTAAGGAAGGACACTGAGGAAACTCGGAGCTATAATATATAACATTAACTATCCTGTTTTTTGTTTATTTTGTTCTTTATTTCTTTGTTATTTATAGCACTTTGTGTACTGTGTATTTTTCTAGCTAGTTTCACTGTGTGTGAGGTATTAACTGGAAATTGTCCACCTTTATTAAGCATCTGTTGGGTTGTTTGTTTCTGATAATTGGTTACAGTAAACTCTTTTTTTCTAGAGGCTCCTTTAGCTGTTTAAAACTTTCATTTAAAGGCTCACTGCTGCTTTTCAGCTGTGAAACATTTCTGCAGTTTGTTCTAAGTAGTGGGGATATTTGTAGCATTTCTATATTCTGGCTTGTATTTGGGCCTAGTGTTTGTGGAGGCTGTGTGTCTGAGCACATATTCAAAGACATTGGTTTGGCCAAAGCCATCAGGCATTTCTGTGAGAGAGAATTGTTTGAGGTCATTGGCTGACTGAGGTCACCTGGACTACAGCTTAGACTAAGCACCTCATTGGTTCTTTTGAGATTTCTTTCTTAAAAGCTGTCTCAGGTTTCAACTTTCTGTTACCTAAGAAGTTCAGTTGTGAATGCTCTGCCATTTCACAGTGAACTGATCGAAGGAAGGACACTGAGGAAACTCAGAGCTATAATATATAACATTAAGTATCCTGTTTTTTGTTTATTTTGTTCTTTATTTCTTTGTTATTTATAGCACTTTGTGTACTGTGTATTTTTCTAGCTAGTTTCACTGTGTGTGAGGTGTTAACTGGAAATTGTCCACCTTTATTAAGCATCTGTTGGGTTGTTTGTTTCTGATAACTGGCTACAGTAAACTCTTTTTTTCTAGAGGCTCCTTTAGCTGTTTAAAACTTTCATTTAAAGGCTCACTGCTGTTTTTCAGCTGTGAAACATTTCTGCAGTTTCCCACCCTCCCTCCCTGCTGGTATGCTGTTTTTATAGTTGGTGGATTTGCAGTTGCCCGCCCCTAGTGTAAATTTGATCTGGGACCCTCCTCCCAGTCTAGTGTCATTACCTCATTCTACCCAGTACAGGGAGAACATTTGAGAAGGCCAATCAGCTTAGTTGCGGCTACTCCTTTCTCTCTTTCCTTTCTCTCTTTCCACTAAAAAAAAAAAAAAAAAAAAATTCATCTGCTTTTACTGTATTTGTGTTTTTTCCTACTTTATTTTGCTTTTGCATCATCTTAAAAGTACTCAATTGTATTTATTACTGCTTGGTGTAACTTATTCTAAGCCTTTTAGTTTAAGCACTTGGGCTTTAGACCAGTTGTTTTACATTAGGAAGGTCTGTGGGCTGCACTGTGGTGGCAGGACAGGTAGCTTACATCCTTCTAAGTTGGGAACTGCTGTTTGAGGGCTCAGTGTCTGTTATTCTAAAAGTGTATTAGTTCTGGTTTAAGCACCAGGGCTTCAGGCCAGTTATTTTACATTAAGAAGGTTCATGGTCTGCACTCTTGTGGGAGAAGAGGCTGGACTTTGCCCTTCTGAGCTGGGAATTTCTGGTTAAAGGCTTATAGTGCCTGCATATTTGAACAATTTCTTACTATAATTGGTACACCTTGTTTGCTGTAGCATAGACTATATCCAGGCCTGCTGAATCTAGTTTTGTTTGTATGCTTGTTATTTCCCTGAAAAGCTAATTCCACCTAAAACGTGGCTTTTCAGCGCTTCTGTGGATACCTAGTGATATCTGCATTGCTTACTGTACTTATTTCCTTGTTTCACTTGAAAGAAAGTTACTGTTTGTCATTTTTGCATTTAAGTTACCTGGCACTTGCTCACTAAAGCAATTATATCAGTCAGCACTAAAAAATTAAAAGCACTACACCCTCACAAACTCCCCCTGGAGTACATTGCTCCCCATTGGCCATTTTTTCAATTATAAAGAAATTCCCAATACTATTCTAGCATGTCCAACGGTCAGTTGTCAATCTCCTCTCCAGTCTAGCTGGTGAATCTGGGAATCTTGAGGCAATGTTACAACTGCCTCATGTACACAGACAACCCTCTCCTCCTCCCAACAAATTCCAACACATGTGAGAGATGCAACCATATAGCCAAACTGGAGGCTAAGCTCTCTCAACACAGTACTGACGTAACCAGTCAGGAGGAGAAGGAAACCACACTCACTACAATTCCAGTCTCACATAGACCTACCACGACAGCAAACCAAACACATAAACACACAAAAACATACTTGGAGGCTCTAAATAACAATTTGCCTAAGCAGCAGAGACCTGCAAAGCAGACACCCAAGCAACCGCTACCCCAAAACAAAACACGTGCAACACATAGCTCACAAAGCCAGTGTGCTGAACAGTCACAGCCCTTAAGGCTAAACAACACACCTGATACACTTGTAATAGGTGACTCTATCATCAGGCACACTGACGTCCCACTCACCAGGCTGAACAAGGAGAAGGTCACGGTGAGCTGCCTGTCGGGCGCTAGGATCCGCCATATAACACAAGCACTCAGGTCACTCCAAGGCAAGTACAAATATAACTCAGTCATTGTCCATGCTGGTGTGAATGACCTGAGACATACCTCCCTGGACTACATGAAAAGAGACATAGAGGAGCTCTCTGAGCATGTAGCCCAGGCCGGTATGACCCTGACCTTGAATAGCATCTTACCCTCACCAAGAATGATGCCACAGTATGAAGACAAGATTATCAATTTCAACAACTGGCTTAAGTATTGGTGTCATTCAAAGGGGATCCAATGCCTGTCAGCCTGGGATGACATGCTCGACAAGCCACGATGCTTCGCTAGGGACGGCTTGCACCTGTCACCCCTGGGCTTTCGGATATTGGCAAAGGCTCTTGCTACCCCCATAGTGCCTTTTTAGGCAAGGCTCAAAAGACAAACCCACTTCCATAGGTATCACAAGGGATAAGAAACTAAGAGTAATGCTACTCAATGTCAGAAGTCTAAACCTCAAGATGCATGCACTCGAAACTCTCCTTAGCATGGAGAGCATCGATATCTGTGCAGAAACAGAAACCTGGTTCAAGGCTCTCGAGAGCACCCCAGCACTACCAGGTTATACCTCATACCATGCTTTTCGGCCCCAAAACTTGGACCGAACCACAAAAGGAGGGTGAGTATCAATATTCAAATATACCCACACCTCCAGGTTGGTGGCACAGCACGAAGCATCAGAGACTATCCATGTGCAACTAACAGTGGGTAAAACTGCCTTCCAGTTTATAGCCTGCTACAGACCACCCTCCCAAACCCAGGAACCCCACTCGGCCTTCCTGAGAACACTGGAAAATATGAAGTCTCTCCAAACACCATTATATTGGGTGACTTCAACTACCCAACCATAGACTGGGAGCATTACTCTAGCTCCAACACCCTAGCCCAAAGGTTCCTAGAACTTATAAACTCAAATGCTATGGAACAACTTGTTACCACTCCCACAAGAGGGGAAAACATACTGGACCTGATCATCACCAACATGGGTACTCTATGCTCCAGACCAGAAGTGTATCCCTCACTGGTAAGATCAGACCATAAACTAATCTCACTGGATATTCACATCCCGACCCCACCCCATGCCCAGAAAACCACAGTGAAAAACTTCTCTAAAGCAAATTTCACACTCCTCAAAACCAAGGTGGAATCCTTCAAAGCCCCCGGGCCTGTGGATAATACGGCCCAGACCGCAAAATCCTTTATAAACGCATTCTATGAACACCTTCAGGAATGCATGGATCATGCAATCCCAAATAAAACCAAGACCCAATCCTCCAAAGGCAGATGTCCTGTCTGGTGGACCCCAGCCATAAACAAACTATACAATAGAAGGAGGAAGCTACTACATGATAGAGCAAACTCCCAAAAAGAGAAGGCATCTCTGATCAGTATTAGCAAAAAACTACGGGCACTCATAAAATCGTCTAAGGCCAGCTTCGAGAGAAAAATTGCACAGGACACTAAGGATAATCACAAGGCTTTCTTTAGTTATGTTAGGAACCTGGGTGGAAATTCCCAGATATGCTCAGAATTAGTCCAAAATGACAAAAAATACACCGAACCCACAGACATTG